>NC_138775.1:11740054-12277554 GCF_965119305.1 Pelophylax lessonae
AAACATGGCCTGGTCATTAAGGGGGGAAATCTTCCAGTCCAGAAGTGGTTAATATAACTTTAATTGAAGCTGAAATTAGAAGCTGATTGGCTGCCATGCAGATCTGCACCAGATTTTGCACTCTCCAGCTTTAGTAAATCTCCCCCAATGGAAGAATAAGGATCCTTATCCTCGGAGTGCTAGCTTTGGAAATAGCGAGAAACCAGCATGCTGCAGCTTTGACCTCTCCAGCTCCAAATTTAAGATTAACTCCACTTTTAATGAGAAGAAACTCCCCCTCCCCCCCATCCAGGGTCGTCCTAAATATTGATTGGACCCTGGGCAAACATTATCTTGGGCCCCCCCAAATTCAATTATCAACTGTTTGCAGGCAGTGGGGGCTCAAGAGGCAGCTGCTTTGGGCCCCACAACATTGACTGGGCCCAGGGCAGCTGCCCCTTTTGCCCTGTGTTAAAGATGGCCCTGCCCCCACCGAGTGATCTCTGTACACTGCAGGGATTATAACAAACTTTGTAGCAGATTCCTTCTCTTGTCATTCTAAAGAAATAGCTGTTTGTTTTCCTGTGTCCATGTGCAAAATTCATGTGAATGGGAGTGACTTTACAATTATCAATCAGCTGCTGCACCTGCAGGGCTCTGATGAAGCGACAGGGTCTGCATCCCTTTAGACATGATTTCCCTTTTTGAGTATCTCACCAAAAAAATGACATTTTTGTTGCAGGGGATTCCCAAAACCTGACTTGTATCTTAGTGCAGACTTCTGGGAAAATCAGTGAGCCAATCACACAAGCAGGAAATTACATTTCTGGGGGGGGGGGGGGGGACTCTGTATATCATCTGTGTGAAACGAAAAGGTCATTTTTAATAACATTCAATTACAATATGACTTGTGTAGCAATTGTATATGCTAGATCCCCCCCCCCCTCACGAAAGTGGAGTTACCCTTTAAATTTGGAGAATCTCAGCAAGCTGGTCCCGGAAATTCTGACTAGAATTAAAGCCCCACTCCGGGATTTTCTTCTCCCAGATAATAAATGAAAGTATATCTGAGGACAGAACTTTTTGTTACATTTTGGATACAATGGAATCGGTTTGAACCCCCGACAGGTATTCAGGAACTCTAATAAAAATCTGTTCAGATGTTCTAAATAATTAATATCTGACATGAACACCGATAATGTCACTTACGGAGTTTTTTCTGAGAGTTTGAGGAATGTCTGAATGACGAGAGGCAACTCCGACTTCACAATATACAAGTAACTGGACATGGCTGGGGACAAAGAGAAAAGTTCAGGGTCAACTTCAAAACAAAAAATGTTTGTGTCTCTGCCCCTCCCACAATATGAGGTTTGTGTCTATGCCCCTCCCACAATATGAGGATTGTGTCTCTACCTCTCCCGCAATAGTGAGATGAGTGTCTCTGCCCCTCCAACAAGGGTGAGATCCGTGTCCCTGACCCTCCCACATTGGTGAGGTTTGTTTCTCTGCTCTTTCTACAATGGTGGGATTTGTGTCTCTGCCCCTCCTATAATGGTGAAATTTGTGTCTCTGCCCCTCCCACAATGGTGAGATGTGTGTCTCTGCCCCTCCCACATTGGTGAGATGTTTGTCTCTGCTCCTCCCACAATGGTAGGAAGTGTTTCTCTGCCCCTCCCACAATGGTGAGATGCGTGTCTCTGCCCCTCCCATGTTGGTAAGATGTGTCTCTGCCCCTCCCACAATTGTGAGATGCGTGTGTCTGCCCCTCCCACAATGGTGAGATGTGTGTCTCTGCCCCTCCCACAATGGTGAGATGTGTGTCTCTGCCCCTCCCACATTGGTGAGATGTGTGTCTTTGCCCCTCCCACAATGGTGAGATGTGTGTCTCTGCCCCTCCCACATTGGTGAGATGTTTGTCTCTGCTCCTCCCACAATGGTAGGAAGTGTTTCTCTGCCCCTCCCACAATGGTGAGATGCGTGTCTCTGCCCCTCCCACGTTGGTAAGATGTGTCTCTGCCCCTCCCACAATTGTGAGATGCGTGTGTCTGCCCCTCCCACAATGGTGAGATGTGTGTCTCTGCCCCTCCCACAATGGTGAGATGTGTGTCTCTGCCCCTCCCACATTGGTGAGATGTGTGTCTTTGCCCCTCCCACAATGGTGAGATGTGTGTCTCTGCCCCTCCCACATTGGTGAGATGTGTGTCTTTGGCCCTCCCACAAGGTAGGAAGTGTTTCTCTGCCCCTCCCACAATGGTGAGATGTGTGTCTCTGCCCCTCCCACAATGGTGAGATGTGTGTCTCTGCCCCTCCCACATTGGTGAGATGTGTGTCTCTGGCCCTCCCACAAAGGTAGGAAGTGTTTCTCTGCCCCTCCCACAATGGTGAGATGCGTGTCTCTGCCCCTCCCACAATTGTGAGATGCGTGTCTCTGCCCCTCCTACAATGGTGAGATTTATGTTTCTTCCCCCCCCACAACGGTGAGATGTGTGTCTCTGCCCCTCCCACAACGGTGAGATGTGTGTCTCTGCCCCTCCCACAACGGTGAGATGTGTGTCTCTGCCCCTCCCACAACGGTGAGATGTGTGTCTCTGCCCTCCCTCAACGGTGAGATGTGTGTCTCTGCCCCTCCCACAATGGTGAGATGTGTCTCTGCCCCTCCCACAATGGTGAGATGTGTCTCTGCCCCTCCCACAATGGTGGGATGTGTGTCTCTGCCCCTCCCACAAGGTTATAATGAAAGTATCACTCTCTCAAAGCTCTACTTTCTTTAGCAGAGAATCAGGGGAGGGTGACACCATCATTTCACCATGTTGGGACTTGTAGTCACCCCTAGATCTTTATCACAATATTATTTGCTTAAAAAAAAAAAAAAATTACCTCCGATGTTCTGCAGAGTTATAGCAATGGCGGCGGCCATCTTGCCGGGAGTCCCGAAGGCTTTTTGCCCCAGCTGTTCATAGGCGCGAATCCCTGCAAGGGAGAGAGAGAGACTGAGCCACACACAGAGGAAATCAGGGGGGGATGGGGAATACATCAACGGGCATTGCTGATCTCATTATAAAAATACCAAGCGCCTGGCTGTCCCTGGCTTCAGTGTGGTGAAATTGGAGCCTCTGATTTGCTTACTCAGATCATAGCATCAACCCAACAGCCAGTCGAATAGCATTCTCAGAAGAGTCAGCAATCTCTAAGCACTGGCTCCCGGGAAGAGAATTCTCGCTGTCACATGACAGGAAACCGATACAGGAACGTGGGGGGGGGGGGGGGGGACACAGTTCCCGCACCTCCAGCACTGAATATATGTAATGGCAAGGAGTACTGGGTTGTGCTACAGTGTCTATTGATGCCGGCTGCTGGGGGATCTATTGTTGCTGGAGGAGATCTATTTCTTCAGGAGAGTTTATTGGTACTTGGGAGGTCTATTGCTGCTGCTGGGGATATATTGTCTCTGGAAGGGATCTCGTTTTGCTGGGGGGGGGGGGGTCTATTGTTAGTGGTGGCACTGGTGGGGGACCCACTGTTGCTGGGGTAGATCTTATGTTGCTGGGAGGGATCTACTTTGAGGGAGCAGTCTATGTAGCTTGCTGCTGGAGGGTCTATTAATGCTGTATGTGGGGGGATCTGATGCTGATGCTGGGGGGGTCTATTGTTGTTGTGGGGGGGTATTTTGTTGTGGGTGGTCCACTGTTGCTGGGGGGGGGTCTATTGTTGCTGGAGAGGATCTATTTCTGCAGGAGAGCTTATTGGTGCTTGGGAGGTCTATTGCTGCTGCTGGGGATATATTGTCTCTTGAAGGGATCTAGTCTTGCACGGGGGGAGGGGGGGTCTATTGTTGGTCGCGGGGGACCCACTGTTGCTGGGGTAGATCTTATGTTGCTGGGAGGGATCTACTGTTGAGGGAGCAGTCTATGTGGCTGGCTGCTGGAGGGTCTATTGATGCTGTATGTGGGGGGATCTGATGCTGAAGCTGGGGGGGTCTATTGTTGTTGTGGGGGGGTATTTTGTTGTGGGTGGTCCACTGTTGCTGGGGGGGGGGTCTATTGTTGCTGGAGAGGATCTATTTCTGCAGGAGAGTTTATTGGTGCTTGGGAGGTCTATTGCTGCTGCTGGGGATATATTGTCTCTTGAAGGGATCTAGTCTTGCACGGGGGGAGGGGGGGGTGGTCTATTGTTGGTCGCGGGGGACCCACTGTTGCTGGGGTAGATCTTATGTTGCTGGGAGGGATTTACTGTAGAGAGAGCAGTCTATGTAGCTGGCGGGTCTAGTGACGCCGTCTGTGGGGGATCTGAAGCTGCTGCTGGGGGGGGTCTATTGTTGTTGTGGGGGGGGGTATTTTGTTGCGGGTGGTCCACTGCTGCTTGGGTGGGGTCTATTGTTGGTGGTGGGGGACCCACTGTTGCTGTGGTAGATCTTATGTTGCTGGGAGGGATCTACTGTTGAGGCAGCAGTCTATGTAGCTGGCTGTTGGAGGGTCTATTGATGCTGTCTGTCGGGGGATCTGATGCTGCTGCTGGGGGGTCTATTGTTGCTGTGAGGGGGATCTATTGTTGCTGTGAGGGAGATCTATTGTTGCTGTGAGGGGGGGTCTATTGTTGCTGTAAGGGGGGCCTATTGTTGCTGTGAGGGGGGTCTATTGTTGGCTGCAGGGGATCTATTTTACTGCTTTTCTTGTTGTCATTCACAAATTCCATACAAATGACTTAATACCACAAATGTTATTTGGTTCTGTATTCTCTAAAAGGGGCGGTGGGGGGTGGGTGGGGACAAGGGGTGACTCCTCCTAAAGAGGGAGTTCCTGTAGTTATTCTCTGAGTACAAAAGCCCCGCTCAGGAGACTCACCGACAATTCCCGAAGACTTCAGCAGCAGATGGATGGAGTAGGTGGAGAGGAGGGCGACGGCCGTCAGGAGGAACCTGAATCCAAAGAACACAACGGAGGTTACAAATCCCAAAGGTGCAAAAGCAGTTATTCTGTCATTCACCAAACATTGACTGCAGGTGAATCTTCCTGGAGCACGCGTTTCAAGTCACAGCGATTGATTCACCACCGGCTCCTTTCACGTATATGCGAATGGGATGCGTTTTGAACCGCGTCCGATTCGCGTGACATGAACCCATAAAGCCCGCAAGAACCCGCACCTCCATCTGACAGTTCTTAAAGCGGGGTTCCGCCCCTCCCCCCTCCAAAAATTTAAAGTCAGCAGCTACACACACTGTACACATACTGTAGCTGCTGACTTTTAACAACTTCTGGACCGGGAGGATTTACCCCCTTAATGACCAGGCCATTTTTTGCGATTCGGCACTGCGTTAATTTAACTGACAATTGTGCGGTCGTGCGACGCTGTACCCTAATAAAATGGATGTCCTTTTTTTTCCCCACAAATAGAGCTTTCTTTTGGTGGTATTTGATCACCTGTGCAATTTTTATTTTTTGCACTATAAACAAAAAAAGAGCGACAATTCTGAAAAAAAAAAAAACAATATTTTTTACTTTATGCTATATAACATCCCCCCCCCCCCCCAAAAAAAATGTAAAAATCAAAAATTTTCATCATTTTAGGCCAATTTGTTTTCTGCTACATATTTATATTTTTGGTAAAACAAAAAATCGCAATAAGTGTATTTTGATTGGTTTGCGCAATAGTTATCACATCTACAAACTACAGGAAATATTTATGTAAATTTTTATTGTTTTTTTTTTTTACTAGTAATGGCGGCGATCTGCGATTTTTAGCGGGACTGCGACATTGCGGCGGACAGATCGGACCCCTAACTGACATTTTTGACACTTTTGGGGGGACCACTGACATTACTACAGTAATCAGTGCTATAAATATGCACTGTTACTGTAATAATGACACTGGCAGGGAAGGGGTTTTCACAGTATAGGTGATCAAGGGGTTAAATGTAAGCCTAGGGGAGTGATTCTAACTGTAAGGGGGCAGGGCTTGTGAAATGACCATAGAGACCTGTGTTCCTATATAGAAGGATCACAGGCGCTCTGTGATCATTGCAGAGAGAAGAGCGGTTGGCTGTGTTTACAACATCCGTCCTTCTCTCTCAGCGGGGAGCGATCGCGGGTGTCAGGCGGCAATCGGAGCCGCCTGCCCCATGCATCGGCTTCCCCGCTGATGAGTGGGGGCCGGTGTGCACCACCGGCGGTGCGCACTCGCCCCCTAGCTGTAGGTGCGCGACCGACGTATACCTACGGCAGTTCATGCAGGAGGGCCAGTCTGCCACAGTATTTCTGCGGAGGGCAGTCCGAAAGCGGTTAATATTAGGACATTTATCTGTCCTAGAATCCGGCGATGTCGGCACCGCAGCCGATGTTTCCATTGGCTCTGTGTTTTTATTTCTTTTTGACACTTTTTTGGTACCCCCTGCCCCAATGCAACCCCCCCCCCCCCCATATTGAGGGCAAGTGGCCTGGTATGGTTCAGGAGAGGTGGCGGGGAGGTGGGGCACTCACTCGCCCCCCCCCCCCTTTCCTGCATGCTCAGATAAGGGTCTGGTGTGGATTTTGGAGGGGACCCCAAGCCATTTTTGTAAAACATTTAGCCATGGGGGTTCCCCTCAAAATCCATACCAGTCCTAAGGGTCTGGTATAGATTTGGGGTGGAGGAACCCACGCGGTTTTCTTCTAAATTTTGGCATGGGGTTCCCCTTAAAATCCGTACCAGTCCTAAGGGTCTGGTATAATTTTGGGGTGGGGGAACCCACGCGGTTTTCTTCTTAGTTTTGGCATGGGGTTCCCCTCAAAATCCATACCAGTCCTAAGGGTCTGGTATAAATTTGGGGATGGGGGAACCCAGGACATTTTCTTCTCAGTTTTGGCATGGGGTTCCCCTCAAAATCCATGCCAGTCCTAGGGGTCTGGTATAGATTTGGGGTGGGGGAACCCACACCGTTTTCTTCTCAGTTTTGGCATGGGGTTCCCCTCAAAATCCATGCCAGTCCTAAGGGTCTGGTATAGATTTGGGGTGGAGGAACCCACGCGGTTTTCTTCTAAATTTTGGCATGGGGTTCCCCTTAAAATCCGTACCAGTTTTAAGGGTCTGGTATAATTTTGGGGTGGGGGAACCCACGCGGTTTTCTTCTTAGTTTTGGCATGGGGTTCCCCTCAAAATCCATACCAGTCCTAAGGGTCTGGTATAAATTTGGGGATGGGGGAACCCAGGACATTTTCTTCTCAGTTTTGGCATGGGGTTCCCCTCAAAATCCATGCCAGTCCTAGGGGTCTGGTATAGATTTGGGGTGGGGGAACCCACACCGTTTTCTTCTCAGTTTTGGCATGGGGTTCCCCTCAAAATCCATGCCAGTCCTAGGGGTCTGGTATAGATTTGGGGTGGAGGAACCCACGCGGTTTTCTTCTTAGTTTTGGCATGGGGTTCCCCTTAAAATCTGCCAAAATTCAGCGGGGAACCCGCTGACAGCTGACGACTCATCCGTTGTTAAGGACACGGCGGTCAGCTTTCTGTCCTGCTCCTATTATTGAAGACGCCAATGGCTGCCTGCACCAAAAATTTGCATCTGAACCGCATCTAAATCGCAGCTGAACCGCCGAACAGCTGCCTTGGAAATTTGCAGGGGAAAATCGGACATGTGTGAACCGAGCCTTACTGATTTATAAGTAAGCCCCTTGGCTGTGTTCATAAATGACATAATGCATAAGAAAATTTAATTTGCAACTGCAGATGGCGCTCTTGGCTCCTTTTTACGTTTACTGGGCTAATCTTAACTGCTATGCTGAAAAAAAAAATTGTATTGCTTACAGAGGTCATGCAGTACAAATGCAATACAGATTTTACCCCAAACAGGTAATTTACCCCCCTAACACTAAACTAACCCCTGAAAACCCATTCTAACCCCTACCTGAGCTGTGCATTGAAATCTACCGACGCCCCAGAACCACTCATTTTATAACACCGGGAATATCAGGACAGTCACAGGGCCTGGCTCACAAGAGCTTACATTCTAATCGGGATTTCTGTGTAGCTGTAATAGAGGGAGAAGGTCACGGGGGCGTCTTCAGGCATCCCACTGGTCGATTGTTTGTAGAACATACAGTGGGTACGGAAAGTATTCAGACCCCCTTTAATTTTTCACTCTTTGTTATATTGCAGCCATTTGCTAAAATCATTTAGGTTCATTCTTCTTCCTCATGAATGTACACATAGCACCCCATACTGACAGAAAAACACAGAATTGTTCACATTGTTGCAGATTTATTAAAAAAGAAAAACTGAAATATCACATGGTCCTAAGTATTCAGACCCTTTGCTCAGTATTTATTAGAAGCCCCCTTTTGATCTAATACAGCCAGGAGTCTTTTTGGGAAAGATGCAACAAGTCTTTCACACCTGGATTTGGGGGTCCTCTGCCATTCCTCCTTGCAGATCCTCTCCAGTTCTGTCAGGTTGGATGGTAAACGTTGGTGGACGGCCATTTTTAGGTCTCTCCAGAGATGCTCAATTGGGTTTAAGTGAGGTCTCTGGCTGGGCCATTCAAGAACAGTCACGGAGTTGTTGTGAAGCCACTCCTTCGTTATTTTAGCTGTGTGCTTAGGGTCATTGTCTTGTTGGAAGGTAAACCTTCGGCCCAGTCTGAGGTCCAGAGCACTCTGGAGAAGGTTTTTGTCCAGGATATCCCTGTACTTGGCCGCATTCATCTTTCCCTCGATTGCAACCAGTCGTCCTGTCCCTGCAGCTGAAAAACACCCCCACAGCATGATGCTGCCACCACCATGCTTCACTGTTGGGACTGTATTGGACAGGTGATGAGCAGTGCCTGGTTTTCTCCACACATACCGCTTAGAATTAAGGCCAAAAAGTTCTATTTTGGTCTCATCAGACCAGAGAATCTTATTTCTCACCATCTTGGAGTCCTTCAGGTGTTTTTTTAGCAAACTCCATGCGGGCTTTCATGTGTCTTACACTGAGGAGAGGCTTCCGTCGGGCCACTCTGCCATAAAGCCCCGACTGGTGGAGGGCTGCAGTGATGGTTGACTTTCTACAACTTTCTCCCATCTCCTGACTGCATCTCTGGAGCTCAGCCACAGTGATCTTTGGGTTCTTCTTTACCTCTCTCACCAAGGCTCTTCTCCCCCGATAGCTCAGTTTGGCCGGACGGCCAGCTCTAGGAAGGGTTCTGGTCGTCCCAAACGTCTTCCATTTGAGGATTATGGAGGCCACTGTGCCCTTAGGAACCTTAAGTGCAGCAGAAATCTTTTTGTAACCTTGGCCAGATCCGTGCCTTGCCACAATTCTGTCTCTGAGCTCTTCAGGCAGTTCCTTTGACCTCATGATTCTCATTTGCTCTGACATGCATTGTGATCTGGAAGTTCTTATATAGACAGGTGTGTGGCTTTCCTAATCAAGTCCAATCAGTATAATCAAACACAGCTGGACTCAAATGAAGGTGTAGAACCATCTCAAGGATGATCAGAAGAAATGGAAAGCACCTGAGTTAAATATATGAGTGTCACAGAAAAGGGTCTGAATACTTAGGACCATGTGATATTTCAGTTTTTCTTTTTTAATAAATCTGCAACAATGTCAACAATTCTGTGTTTTTCTGTCAGTATGGGGTGCTATGTGTACATTCATGAGGAAGAAGAATGAACCTAAATGATTTTAGCAAATGGCTGCAATATAAAAAAGAGTGAAAAATTTAAGGGGGTCTGAATACTTTCCGTACCCACTGTACATGAAGCATGTTGGGATTGGTCGCCTGCGCTCCATGTCAGGCACAAGACTCGGCGACGTGTGTATGGCGGAGGAGACAGTTGGGTGGAAGAGGCGGATACACATGGCAGAGCGGCTGGGATTGGCAGCGGACGGCGTTGGGATCCTGTTACCGACCCTGAGTCATGGGAATGAGCAGCTGGTATGTGAGGGGGGGGGGGGGGGGGCAGAGATAAAAGGATCGCCAATTCCGTTCTGGACGCCAGGTGTGAGCGCTCCCAAAAATAAAGAGCAGAGCGCTTCCTCCACCACTGCAGTCACTGACCCCCAATCATCTCCTCAGTGTGATACATTGTTACTACCTGTCCGGACCCTTCATTCCACATCCGGGGGGGGGGCATTCCCTATATTCTCCTCTCTGTACATGGAACTTACCATAGATAGATAGATCCTGTTACAGGGTGTCAATGCTGTGTCCCTGTCTCCCAGTTGTGCTCCTGTGTTGTCACCCTGTCATCCTTATTCAGGCACTTCCTGTTATAGGGTGACAACGCTCTGCCCCTGTCTCCCAGTTGTGCTCCTGCGTTGTCACCATGTCATCCTTGTTCAGGCACTTACTCCTATAGGGTGACAACGCTCTGTCCCTGTCTTCTAATTGTGCTCCTGCGTTGTCACCCTGTCATCCTTATTCAGGCATGTCCTGTTATAGAGTGACAACGTTATGTCCCTGTCTCCTAGTCGTGCTCCTGGGTTGTCACCCTGTCATCCTTGCTCAGGCACTTCCTGTTATAGGATGACAACACTCTGTCCCTGTCTCCCAATTGTACTCCTGTGTTGTCACCCTGTCATCCTTATTCAGGCACTTCCTGGTATAGTGTGACAACACTCTGTCCCTGTCTCCCAATTGTGCTCCTGTGTTGTCACCCTAATATCCTTGTTCAGGCACTTCCTCTTATAGGGTGACAACGTTCTGTCCCTGTGCTTTAATTGTGCTCCTGCGTTGTCACCCTGTCATCCTTGCTCAGGCACTTTCTGTTATAGAGTGACAACGTTATGTCCCTGTCTCCCAATTGTGCTCCTGCGTTGTCACCCTGTCATCCTTATTCAGGCACTTCCTGTTATAGGGTGAAAACACTCTGTCCCTGTCTTCTAATTGTGCTCCTGTGTTGTCAACCTGTCATCCCTGCTCAGGCACTTCCTGTTATAGGGTGACAACGCTCTGTCCCTGTCTCCCAGTTGTACTTCTGCGTTGTCACCCTGTTATCCTTATTCAGGCACTACCTGTTATATGGTGACAACTCTCTGTCCCTCTCTTCTAATTGTGCTCCTGTGTTGTCACCCTGTTATCCTTGCTCAGGCACTTCCTGTTATAGGGTGACAACACTCTGTCCCTGTCTCCTAGTTGTGCTCCTGTGTTGTCACCCTGTCATCCTTGCTCAGGCACTTCCTGTTATAGGGTGAAAACACTCTGTCCCTGTCTTCTAATTGTGCTCCTGTGTTGTCAACCTGTCATCCCTGCTCAGGCACTTCCTGTTATAGGGTGACAACGCTCTGTCCCTGTCTCCCAGTTGTACTTCTGCGTTGTCACCCTGTTATCCTTATTCAGGCACTACCTGTTATATGGTGACAACTCTCTGTCCCTCTCTTCTAATTGTGCTCCTGTGTTGTCACCCTGTTATCCTTGCTCAGGCACTTCCTGTTATAGGGTGACAACACTCTGTCCCTGTCTCCTAGTTGTGCTCCTGTGTTGTCACCCTGTCATCCTTGCTCAGGCACTTCCTGTTATAGGGTGAAAACACTCTGTCCCTGTCTTCTAATTGTGCTCCTGTGTTGTCAACCTGTCATCCCTGCTCAGGCACTTCCTGTTATAGGGTGACAACGCTCTGTCCCTGTCTCCCAGTTGTACTTCTGCGTTGTCACCCTGTTATCCTTATTCAGGCACTACCTGTTATATGGTGACAACTCTCTGTCCCTCTCTTCTAATTGTGCTCCTGTGTTGTCACCCTGTTATCCTTGCTCAGGCACTTCCTGTTATAGGGTGACAACACTCTGTCCCTGTCTCCTAGTTGTGCTCCTGTGTTGTCACCCTGTCATCCTTGCTCAGGCACTTCCTGTTATAGGGTGACAACGCTCTGTCCCTGTCTCCCAGTTGTGCTCCTGCGTTGTCACCCTGTAATCCTTATTCAGGCACAATGGAGACTACAAGTGGCCACGTCAGCACACATTACACAGACATGGTCTACCGTTGTCACCATCAGAAATCCCATCCTGAGAAATGCTGTGCAGCCATCACTGGAGTGCATGGAGATAGGAAGTGGCTGCAAAGAGGCGACAGGAGATCAGCACTGAGATGTAACAAAAAAATATTTTATTATTTGAATGGAGCCGTTTATAATCTGCAGCGCGCGGAGAGAACGGAACATCCTCCAGTTTGGGGTTACATCTCCTTTGCGCTATATTTGTCTCGCCCTATTTTCTGCTGGCAGGGGGCGGAGTTTTGAACCTACAACAGTACAGCTCCTATTTATAGAAGGTGAAAGGTCACGGGGTATCGGGTCACATCCTCTATGCAGTCACCTGACACCGGCGGCTCTCCGCATTCCCCGCAACGCGTACAAGGGACGATTATTCCCCAGCCAGACAAAGGCAGCGCCAACCTCTTCCGCTACACCGACTGCGGCGTCACTGTCCCCGGACGGCGGATCAGGTGTCCGGCCTGGGATGGCAGGAGCGGTGCCACCTGGGCACAGCGCCCGCCGCAGAGACGCCGTGTGCCTCGCTCCTCACTGAGACGGACAGACCGTCCCCTGACTTCTGTTTCACATCCAGTACAGCGTGTCTGCTCCTCGTCCCGGGGACACCGTTCATGGTGAAGTCACCAAATCCTGATCTATGTCCTATGTCTGCTTTTATCTCCAAAAGGACAGCGCCATCTTTGTTCAGGCATCACCCAGGGTCGCCATCTACTTCCCAGACTGAGATGCCGGCTCAGAGATGACACAATCATGTAAATCCTGGTGACTGTGCAAATGTATGACACAGATCAGCCCCCTGCTGCCTGCTGCAGCTTCTCGCCTTGTAAGTTACAATGAAGCAGTCTGATCATTGGGAGGGAAGGGGGGGGGGGGAGACTGAGGAAATGCTTCCCCTTGCCTGCAGCAGACTGATGACATCATCTCAGCCTAGGCAAAGTTACAATGAAGCAGTCTGATCACTGGGGGAAGGGGGGACTGGGGAAATGCTTCCTCCTGCCTGCAGCAGAGTGATGACATCATCTCCGCCTAGGAAAAGTTACAATGAAGCAGTCTGATGACTGAGGGGGGGGGGACTGAGGAAATGCTTCCCCCTGCCTGCAGCAGACTGATGACATAGTCTCAGCCTAGGCAAAGTTACAAAGACAAAGAAGCAGTCTAATCACTGGGGGGGGGGCTGAGGAAATGCTTCCCCTTGCCTGCAGCAGACTGATGACATCATTTCAGCCTAGGAAAAGTTACAATGAAGTAGTCTAATCACTGAGGGGGAGGGGAGACTGAGGAAATGCTTCCCCCTGCCTGCAGCAGACTGATGACATCATCTCCGCCTAGGAAAAGTTACAATGAAGTAGTCTAATCACTGAGGGGGAGGGGAGACTGAGGAAATGCTTCCCCCTGCCTGCAGCAGACTGATGACATCATCTCCGCCTAGGAAAAGTTACAATGAAGTAGTCTAATCACTGAGGGGGAGGGGAGACTGAGGAAATGCTTCCCCCTGCCTGCAGCAGACTGATGACATCATCTCAGCCTAGGCAAAGTTACATTGAAGCAGTCTGATCACTGATGGGGGAGGGAGAGAGAGAGACTAAGGAAATGCTTCATCCTGCCTGCAAGAGAGGTGTTGTCATCACAGCCCAGACAAAATTACAATGAAGCAGTCTGATCACTGGGGGGGGGGGACGATTGAGGAAATGCTTCCCCCTGCCTGCAGCAGAGTGATGACTCATTCATCTATGGTGGCAGCGAGCCAGAAAGGGGCGTGTCCTACGCACAATGCTGCACGCATATCGGCTAAGGCAGGGAAAACCATATGAAGGCCGCCATCTTTGCCTTCATTTTCAAAATACAGATTGCCAGGCTGGCATGTTAATCCTCTGACTTGTCTAGATTAGTCAACTGGTACAAGCATGCGGCCAGTGAAGTCAGAACGCCATATCTGCATGCGAGTCCCCAGTCTTGTAGTACTGAAGCCAGTCATTTAGCATTTTCAGGACGGCAGTGGCTGTCCTTATATTTGTAATAGGGGGAGGATTGGGAATCATGCATTGTACACTACAAGTTCCAGCATTCCCTACATGGGGCCCTATCGCAGATCAGATGATGATTGGCTGACTGTTCCTTGGAGGAGGTACTCACAGGAAGAGGAGGATTCCGGTGTTCGCCATGGCGTATGCCAGGCCCAGGATGCCGCTTCCCATGATGGCGTTGCTGAGATTGAACACGGACATTCCGAAGGAGGTCTTCCCCTCGAACTGCAGGAGAAGGAGATACAATCAGAATGGAGTTTATTATCACCCCCCCCCCCCCCGACTGCATTACCCCGCCAGATGAGTTCATCACCCCCCCCCAACCATGTGACCCCACCAAAACAGGGGTGATCACCCCCCCCGACCATGTGACCCCCACCAAACAGAGTTCACCAACTCCCTGACCAAATGACCCCATCAAACAGAAGTGATAACCCCCCTGGCCATGTGACCCCACCAAACAGAGCTCACTACCTCCCTGACCATATCACCCCAAACCGAGGTGATCACCCCCCTGGCCATGTGACCCCACCAAACAGCGGTGATCACCCCCCTGACCATGTGACCCCACCAAACAGAGCTTATCCCCCCCCTGACCATGTGACCCCACCAAACAGAGCTTATCCCCCCCCTGACCATGTGACCCCACTAAACAGAGCTCATCACCCCCTCACCATGTGACCCCACCAAACAGAGCTCATTACCCCCCTTGACCATGTTTCCTCAACAGATGGGGCCCAATACCTCCCTGACCATGTGACCCCACCAGACCAAGCTCATCACCCCCTGACCATATGACCCCGGTGGATGGAGGTTTTCAACCCCAACCGTGTCACCCTGCCAGGCAGAGCTCTTTACCCCTAACTATGTCACATAGGGTACTCACATCAGTAAATCGCTGCTTCTCCTTCCCGGAGACATGGGGCAGAAATTCTTCCAACTCCTGGCTTTCCGCTCCGGGGTAACTGCGAAATCCAAATATGAAAGTATGTTAGTGCGGAGTCACCCCTGGGGGAGAGACAGAGGGGGGCAGTACAGAGGAAGGGGGGTACAGATGGTACAGAGTGGAGGCAGATGTGTGTCATACAGAGTAAGGGAGGGGATGAAATAATGATTCACATCCAGGAAGAAAGATCAATTTGTAATCTGTTCTTAGATGTCAACTGTCCCAGATTTGCAAGGATAGTCCCGTATATCTTGTCCCTTTGCCCCACCAGTGATGTGTCCCGGGCAGTGTCCTGGGATCACAGCATCAACCTTATTGGATTACTGTAACTCCAAAGATCATTAATTGCAGTGTTGGGGACCATGAGAGTTTAGAGGTGAGGTCTGGGCAGAATCACCAATAAAGTGGGCATGGTGGGCGGTCCCTAGATATTTAAAGGCAGGGACCTAGGTGGGACCAACCCATAAGAAGGGCATGATGGGCAATCCCTACTAATTTAGAGGCAAGGCATGGGAAGGACCAACTGTTAAACTAGGTATGATGGGCGGTCCCCGCATACTTAAAGGTGGGGCCTGAGCAGGACCAACCTGTAAAATAGACAAGATGCACAGTCCCCACCTATATAAGGGCAGGGTCTGGGCGGGATAAACTCTTTAAGTGGGTGTGATGGGCGGTACCCGCATATTAAGAGGCAGGGTCTGAGTAGGACCAACCTGTAAAGTGGGTGTGATGGTGGGCGGTCCTCACCATATAAGGGCAGAGTCTGGGCAGGATCAACTCTTAAAGTGGGTGTGATGGCCACTCAATTGCATATTTAGAGGTGGAGTCTACTCGGGAACAAACTACAAGGTGGCAGATGGTGGGCGGGGTTAACAGCGGTCAGGATCTAGGACCTCAATGTGTAGGACCAATTCTCAAAGTTGGTATGATGGGTGGTTCCTGCATATTTAGGGGCAGATTCTAAGAAGGACCAACCTGTAAAGCAGGCACGATGGGTGTTCTCCACCTATATAAGGGCAGGGTCTGGACAGGAACAACTCTTTAAGTGGGTGTGATGGGCGGTAACCGCATACTTAGAGGCATGATCTGGGCGGGACCAACCTGTAAATTAGGCATGATGGGTGGTTCCCATCTATATAAAGGCAGGGTCTGGGCGGGACCAACTCTTAAAGTGGATGTGATGAGTGGTAACCGCATACTTAGAGGCAGGATCTGGGCGGGACCAACCTGTAAATTAGGCACGGTGGGTGGTTCCCACCTATATAAAGGTAGAGTCTGGGCGGGACCAACTCTTAAAGTGGGTGTGTTGGGCAGTCTCTGCATACTAAGAGGCAGGGTCAGGGCAGGACCACCTTGTAAAGTAGGAACGATGAGTGTTCCACACCTATATAAAGGCAGGGTCTGGGTGGGACCAACTCTTAAAGTGGGTGTGATGGGCGGTAACCGCACACTTAGAGGCAGGATCTGGGTGGGACCAACTTGTAAAGTAGGCACGGTGGGTGGTCCCCACCTATATAAAGGCAGGGTCTGGGCGGGACCAACTCTTAAAGTGGGTGTGATGAGTGGTAACCGCATACTTAGAGGCAGGATCTGGGCGGGACCAACCTGTAAATTATGCACGATGGGTGGTTCCCACCTATATAAAGGTAGAGTCTGGGCGGGACCAACTCTTAAAGTGGGTGTGTTGGGCAGTCCCTGCATACTTAGAGGCAGGATCTGGGTGGGACCAACCTGTAAAGTAGGCACGATGGGTGTTCTCCACCTATATAAAGGCAGGGTCTGGGTGGGACCAACTCTTAAAGTGGGTGTGATGGGCGGTAACCACATACTTAGAGGCAGGATCTGGGCAGGACCAACCTGTAAAGTAGGCACGATGAGTGGTCCCCACCTATATAAAGGCAGGATCTGGGTGGGACCAACTCTTAAAGTGGGTGTGATGGGCGGTCCCGCATACTTAGAGGCAGGATCTGGGCGGGACATCCTGTAAAGTAGGCACGATGGGTGGTCCCCACCTATATAAAGGCAGGGTCTGGGTGGGACCAACTCTTAAAGTGGGTGTGATGGGCTGTACCTGCATACTAAGAGGCAGGGTCTGGGCAGGACCACCTTGAAAAGTAGGCACAATGGGTGTTCCGCACCTATATAATGTCAGGGTCTGGGTAGGACCAACTCTTAAAGTGGGTGTGATGGGCGGTCCCCGCATACTTAGAGGCAGGATCTGGGCGGGACAAACCTGTAAAGTAGGCACGATGGGTATTCTCCACCTATAAAAGGGCCGGGTCTGGGTGGGACCACCCTGTAAAGTGGGTGTGATAGGGCGGTCACTGCATATTTGGAGGTGGGGTCTAGGGACTAACCTACAAGGTGGCAGATGGTGGGTGGCGCTAACAGCGGTCAGGATCCAGGACCTCAATGTTGGTAAATATACTCTTAATAATTGTGAATGTCTTGTTGGTGATGAAAGTGGCGATGGGTGCGCCATGGTTGGATATCATTTGGCCTTCTGGCCGGCTCACACCAGGTGTGTTCAAGCTTGTGCGTTTTTGGGTGTTCCCAGGTGGCACATTTTTGACAGCTGATTTATTTCAATGCGCAAAAAGTATGGCAGCCAAGAATTTTAAAATCACGCCGCACCAAACCGCACGGTACCATGCATTTTGGTGGCTGCGAACGCACCCGCGTTTGCTAGATGCGTGGGGGTGGCGTTAAGCTTGTGACTGTCTGTAGGGGGTAGCGGGTTTCCGTATGGTAACGCACACCTCTGCCCATCTCACCCAATCCACCTGGATCCAACCAACTCTACAGAACAAGATGGCGGACTGCGCGCCTACACATCATTATGCGGAGTAGGCGGCAAGCTGTGAATCAATGAACAATCCTCCAATCCGGTATCTCCCCGCCAGTGGCCCCGGTCTCTGTACCTGGCGTCTGTGCTCTCTCCGCCCAGCGTCCCGTTGAGTTTCTCTCCCAGCTTCATGTCCACCATCTCTGTCTGTGCCGGGAAGTCCATGGTCAGGGAACTGCAAGAGACAAACACAGGAGAGCGTGAATTCCCAGATCTGTGTACAGTGACGGCGTATGTGTGCGCAATCGGCGGCGTGTTTATTCCTCACCTCTACACCCCGCCCCATCGCTGCTTTCTGCTCCCTGAAAACAAACAAGATAAGGAGAGCAAACAACAGCGGGAGGGGCTGAGCGGGCGAGGACCCGGACCTGCCAGTCGGCACCAAATGTGGCCACGCCGGCGCCCAGAGCCTACAGTCCAGACATGGCAGCCGTTGTCACCCCCCCCCCCATGCCCCCCCCGTGTTGCCAACCGCCCGTAGATTTACAGGCAGCCCGTAAAAACAGGTCACTTTTCTCCCGCCCGTAAATGCCCATAGCAGGACAAAAGTGGCAGTAAAAAAATGGCTGCAGCGGCACGATCAGAACTGCGCATGCGCGGCGCGCCTCTGAGTCTGTCGGACAGTCTCTCTCGGTCTCGGACAACAAATCCCACCTGCGTCCCCCTACCCAAATTTTCCCGCTAGTGCCGCCACACCGCCTCGGACAACAAATCCCACCAGCACCCCCCACCCCAAATTTTCCCGCTAGTGCCGCCACACCGCCTCAGACAACACATCCCATCTGCGCCCCCGCCCCAAATTTTCCCGTCAATGCTGCCACACCGCCTCGGACAACAAATCCCACCTGTGCCTCCCCTACCCCGAATTTTCCCGCCAGTGCCGCCACACCGCCTCAGACAACAAATTCCACCTGCGCGCCCCCGCCCCGAATTTTCCCGCTAGTGCCGCCACACCGCCTCGGACAACAAATCCCACCTGTGCCTCCCCTACCCCGAATTTTCCCGCCAGTGCCGCCACACCGCCCCGGACAACAAATCCCACCTGCGCCCCCGCCCCGAATTTCCCCATCAGTGCCGCCACACCGCCTCAGACAACAAATTCCACCTGCGCGCCCCCGCCCCGAATTTTCCCGCTAGTGCCGCCACACCGCCCCCGCCCCCCCCCCCAGCATATAATTAGCCAGGAGCCGAGTGGACTGTCTGGATGCTGGACGCGAGGAGAGGAGACGCTGCCTGGATGAGTTGGCTTGGGTGGCTAGCGCAGGGGGACTGAACAGCAAGACTCAGAGCCCCCCCCCCCCCCAGAATGACTCTGAATACGGTGATAAATCTGACCTACAACCTGACAGGTGTAGCGGCTCCACTCCTGGTCTGATACGGCTTCCTCTGAATTCACCGCACACTGTGAACTTCTCACAGTGTGCATTAGAAGCTACAGCAAGTCAAATAGACCCCGCCTTATTTCCTGGCTGGAGGACGCCCAGCATTATCTAGCCCTTTCCTCCCCAGACTGACTGCCCCGCCCCTTACATTCATTGGATATCAGTTCTTTTAATCATGGAGGCTCGGCATTACATGTGGGCGTTACCTATGCAAATACAGCAGGGGTGTCAAACTCAGTTTTATCGAGGGCCGCATCAGCATTATGGTTGCCCTCAAAGGGCCGGTGGTATCTGTAAGACTAAATGTTAAGATCACCCCCCCCCCCCCATCCCCCATCCTTACATCAGATATCAAGAGACCCCTCCACCATCAGAAGTTGAGCCCCCCCACTTTCCCTTATCTCACAGTTCATCCATCTTGCATTGTGCTATTGCTGGGAAGATGCTGGGAAGCAGAAAGTGCAGGGTCTGGAGGAGAACCAGAGGAGGGCTGCAGTCAGCTGCCAGAGTCTGCTGAATGCTGAGACGTAGACGAGGGGGTTGCTGTGGCTGCAAAGAGACCCGCAGGATCTGTAGGATATCTCATGCGACTGCTGAGACAGTGGGGTGGGAGCAGACACGAGCCTCTCCAAGGATGCATGGAGACGCACAGGATCTGGCAGAGGAGTTCTGTCCTCTCTGCTGCCAATTTCAGAGACTAGCAGGGGGCGGAGATGAGGGGGGTGCTGAAGCTGCAGGAAAGGTGCAAGGGCCACATGAAATGGCCTGGCGTGCCGCATTCGGCCCCCGGACTTTGTGTTTGACACATATGAAATACAGCCTTCCTAGGAACGCCCTCCCCTCCCTCCAGACTGACACCCACCCATCAAAGCATTTTAATATTTTCATAGCTCCTCCCACTGCTTGCATCAGGACTGAGGGCTCTTGAGAGGAGTACTGAGGGCGGGTGCTGTGACCCAACACTGGGTGTCTGTGCTTCTCTATGCAATGCAGGCAGAGCAGGGCTGGTAGGAGGGGCCGGCAGGGTGGTGAACATAGCTTCCTAAAAACATCACAGCACCCTGCTGTTCCCTTCCACCAGCCATGATCTGCCTGCACTGTATAGAGAAACACAGAGAGCAGTTGATGACATCACTGAGTCTAAAATAACATAATCAAAAATGTATTCATTTGTTGAAAGGAGAGAACCAAGGAAGGCAAAATATAACCTCAGCCTTAAATAACTAAAAGAGACGAGCTGCCCCTTTCCCTCTGCCCCCTATAGGCATGTGCCTGCTGTGCCCGATTGTACTTCCAGCCCTGCCCAGCAGCCCCAGTGTGTGACCCAGTTTGTTATATTACCCCCCCTCCCCCCCCCCCCGCCCAAGCAGACACAGCAAAAATTTCCTATAAATTGGTTTACACACGGGGTGAATCGGTTTATTGCTGGCGTGAGAACTGTAAATCACGACAATGGAAATCTCGTAACAAATCTGCTGAGTGCGTCCTTCTTCATAAATACAACAATCGCACGGCGTGCAGAAACCTACTGGCCAATGAGAACGGTTTATCATAAAACTCTCATTACTGCACACAGATTGTTGGAAAAAGTATTCCAGATCAAAAGCTGATGCAGCACAGGGATGGTGGGAACCCCTCATAATGGGCGCAGCAGGTGTACAGACCTGGGAACTCAGCACCGGGATGGTGGGAACCCCTCATAATGGGCACAGCGGGTGTACAGACCAGGGAACTCAGCACAGGGATGGTGGGAACCCCTCATAATGGGCACAGCGGGTGTACAGACCAGGGAACTCAGCACAGGGATGGTGGGAACCCCTCATAATGGGCACAGCAAGTGTGCAGACCCGGGAACTCAGCACAGGGATGGTGGGAACCCCTCATAATGGGCACAGCAGGTGTACAGACCCGGGAACTCAGCACAGGGATGGTGGGAACCCCTCATAATGGGCACAGCAGGTGTACAGACCCAGGAACTCAGCACAGGGATGGGGGGAACCCCTCATAATGCGCACAGCAGGTGTACAGACCTGGGAACTCAGCACAGGGATGGTGGGAACCCCACATAATGGGCACAGCAGGTGTACAGACCCGGGAACCCAGCACAGGGATGGTGGGAACCCCTCATAATGGGCACAGCAGGTGTACAGACCCAGGAACTCAGCACAGGGATGGTGGGAACCCCTCATAATGGATTTCCCAGTATGGCGGGTTACACATGGCGAGGTGGGTGGGGGGAGGGGGAGTAGTACAATAAAAGCTTCCAGAACACTAATTACCTAGGTAGCCCCCACAGTCCTGGAGGTGATTAAGGGGCAAAAATAAGCCTCGATCTCTGACCTCCTTCCGTTCGCTGAGAGACTTTCTGTTCATTGCTGACAAAGCCCCTTTATGTCCCCCCTCCCCCACTATGCCACCCATAACCCCCCCTTCCTCCCCAGCCACCAACTTATCCGGAGACTTTCTGTTCTAATACAAGCAGCGACTCGCCCTTCGGAAATCCACCAATAAGATTCTGCGATGGAGATCGCACCAGTAAAGTACAGAAGGAATGGACTGGATTTATCTTACTGGGTGCGCACCAATCTGGGGGGGGGGTTGTGTTTCGCACGTGGTGTTGTTGTGGCAACACTATCGCCAGGAGCGTCTCTGGTTTCCCGGTGTCAGGTGGATTTGGCACAATGACGCTCCAAGCCGCACCCCCCCACCCCCACCTTTTCCATATTCCATTCACCTACTATGGCAGCAGCATGAGAAACTTAAAGGGGAACCCCACAGGTAACTTCTGACCTCATAGAATGAGAATCCTCGGAAAGGAGAGAAATCGAATTTACCTGAGCCTGGAAATGATCAGCAAAAGGGTAAAGTCGTAATGAAACAAAAGAACACAAAGTGTTCAAAACAGAAAGAATAAATAACTGGTAAAAGAATTTATAAATAATATCATATATTTATTGACGCATCCGTTACTAATAACATCAGTACATCTGGATAAAGACCAATAATATGAAATAGACATAAATAATACATACCCATATATATATATATATACATAGATGGTACAGTAAGACCACAGACAGTGATAAGAATAATAAAACAAATTATCCGGATAATGATATTATTGGCGTGGGTATGCAATTTGAAAAATTATTATCGGAAAGCACATGGTTGAATGCATGGTGGAATTTGCAAAAATATTGCCTCCTTTGGGCTCAACGCGTTTCGTGAAAAAAAAAAATTCACTTCATCAGGAGCAGGCACAATTCCGGTATCTAGAAAAGACACATATATATGAACAACAATGTATCCAATGAGAAAATAGACCTATCATTGAATACATTGTTGTTCATATATATATGTGTCCTTTCTAGATACCGGAATTGTGTCTGCTCCTGATAAAGTGAATTTTTTTTTTTCACGAAACGCGTTGAGCCCAAAGGAGGCAATTTTTTGCAAATTCCACCGTGCATTCAACCATGTGCTTTCCGATAATAATTTTTCAAATTGCATACCCACGCCAACAATATCATTATCCGGATAATTTGTTTTATTATTCTTATTACTGTCTATGGTCTAAGTGCCGGTTCACACTGAAGTGGCACGACTTGGGGGGCGACCTGTAAAGTCGCGTGCAGCGCGACTTCGGGGGCGACTTGCACGGACTTCACAGAATGAATGTCTATGCAAGTCGCCCCCAAAGTAGTACAGGAACCTTTTTCTATGGCGGAGCGACTTGTGTCGCTCCTATTAGAACGGTTCCTGTAGCACACAATGGGACCGCGACGGACCGTGACTTGCCAGGCTGACAAGTCGCCTGACAAGTTGTACTAGTGTGAACCGGCACTTACTGTACCAGTTGGCTACCATATCCTGGAAATGGGGATTTAGAAGCAATCAAATCCCCCTGAGGAAGACACGTGGTCCCTTGTGTCGTCACGCGTAGGGGAGGGGCAAGGACGGACGGAGCGCTTCACTGAGATTGATGTGAGACTGTCGGGCTGCTAGCTACATCCACTGCAGGGGATAGAGGCACAGCTACGGCGTCTCCCGCTATACCACAACGGCATTGCAAAGAGGATTACTATTTGAAGGGCTATCTAAAGGTGCATGGATGCGCCGATAAATGTGAGTGTACCACCGTTTATTTTACTTTGAATAAAAAAAGCTTTTAAAAACGGTATAAGCACTATTGTGAGCTTTTCTACTTTCATGAGCACGGATCATTGGGAGGAAATAAGGCTTATCCAAAGGGATAAGGATACCGGGAATTGCCAGTTACATAGCAATTACACCTAATGACATCCAATACAAGATTGCTAAAGAGGAAGATTGACTGATCTATGAGAATAAATCACCTGGAGCCGCCAGGCATTCAACATTTGAGCGCATATATTTTTTATACAAGGCGAGCACCCAATCACAAGGGGGTGCACAAGTAGGAAAAAGCTGTGACACCTTGGTCACTCACTTGGTTTTGGGAGCACAGCCACACATCTGGTGGCTTGAGCACACATTGAGGACTGTGTATTGGCACTTTATATCACTGAGCTCATTGGACATTTTAATTATACTCATATATATCGTTTTTTGTTATTGTTTGCTATTTGCACATCAATTAATAGTCAATACAATACATATGTATGGGGAGGAGCCGAACGAGCGTCATCCCGTCTCACCCGGTAAACCGGAAGTACCTTGTATCGTACCACTGCCCATGATGTGGCTACAGGCTTAATCCCATTGTATTTTTGGTGAGTGCAATGAAATTGTGCCTAATAAATTTTAAGACTGTATCACGCTATGGGCCGTTTCTGCCCTCTGTAAAGAGGCAGTCCTCCTATTCTATTGGTGAATACCCTATGATTGGATTCGTACCGGAGCTGATGTGCTGGATACAGACGAAGTAGTCCTCAAACTACTTACTGTGCATGTTCCATCTCTCTCTGGTAAGAGGCTATATGTGGTGAAGGGCTTCACAAGTGTCCGTCTGTATCTCACACCAGGGTGGATATTCACCATTGTATCATCATGAACTGTGTATACATCAAGGCTGAACGTGGCTGAGATGGGACTCTCAGTTATCATTGTCCGCAATTCATGTGATTTATTGACTGTTCGATATTGAGCGCGACTCCCATTTTATCATTTTTTACTATACATCCAGCTGTATGAGTTCGCTGCTATAAGGGCGCGGGTTTTATATATATTTTTCAATACAATACATATATATAATTTCTCTCAGATTATGACAGCATATCTGAATTCCATAACAAGATCTGCTAGTGGACCGACGCGTTTCGCTGCATTAGCTTCCTCAGGATCCACGCAATATATATATATGTCAGACAGATTTTCAAACCATATAATCTAAAATAAACAACAATATAAATCAATATGCATTACATATTGTATTTCAAATCAACATAGTACTATCAAGTAAAAATATATCACTAAATCATAATAGACAAGGGAGGGGACCGATAAAATAAAAAATAAATAAATAAATAAATAAAAGGAAGAAGAAAAAAAAAAAAAGGGGGGGTAGGGATGTGAGGCATCGAGTTGCATCCGACCAAAGGGGGGGGGGGGGGGAGGACTTCAAACAAGTTGAAGGACGGGGAAGGGAAGGAAGAACCAGCAAATATTAGGTATGATAGTTCTTACCTAGCAGATCACAATCTTCTTGCAGGATGGATAAAATGAGCAGATAGTGGAGCCTTGACTTCTGTATATGAGATGGCTATAATTACCGTAAGTGAGATATCGAAACTACTTTATCAAGTCAGAGAGAACCCAAAGGATGGTGCAAAGGAAGTGAAAACCTATAAGTGACAGGGCAGAAATATATAAGAACCCAAGACAAGGGTAATGGGTGTAAAGAGTGAAAGTGAGATAATGTAAATTAAAGTGAACAACATTTTCCAGGGTGTGAATATATACATATACAGATAACCAAAGAGAAAGTGTTGTGAAAAATTTTCACACTTTCTCTTTGGTTATCCGTATATATATATACAGTAAACCCCCCTCCATTGCGGGGGTTACGTTCCGGACCCAGCCGCGAAAAGTGAAATTCCGCAAAATAGAAAAACCCTATTAACCACTTAAGCCCCGGAGGATTTGGCTGCTAAAGGACCAGGGGGTTTTTTTGCAATTTTTTACTGCGTGACTTTAACGGACAATTGCGCGGTCGTGCGACGCTGTACCTAAACGAATTTGACGTCCTTTTTTTCCCACAAACAGAGCTTTCTTTTGGTGGTATTTGATCACCTGTGCGATTTTTTGATCACGCGCTATAAACAAAAAAAGAGCGTAAATTTTGCAAAAATAACAATATTTTTTACATTTTTTTATATGAAATTCCCCAAAAAAAATGTAAAAATCAAAATTTTTTAATATTTTTCGGCCAATTTGTTTTATGCTACCTATGTTTGGTAAAAAAAATCGCAAAAAGCGTATTTTGATTGGTTTGCGCAAAAGTTATCGCGTTTACTAATAAAGGGAAAGATTTTTGTCATTTTTGGTGTTTTTTTTTTTAACGCGTAATGGCGGCGATCTGCGATTTTTTTTTTCGGTACTGCGACATTGCGGCGGACAGATCGGACCCTTGACTGACATTTTTGACACTTTTGGGGGTACCAGTGACATTACTGCAGTAATCAGTGCTATACATATGCACTGTTACTGCAAAAATGACACTGGCAGGGAAGGGGTTAACTTTATTGGACAGGGAGGGGTTAAGTGTGTCCTAGGGGCGTGATTCTAACTGTGCAGGGACATTCCTATTGGTGTAAAAGCAAAGATCAACCGTTCTACATAGTAGAATGGACAGATCTTCACTTTTACACAGGGAGAACTGACAGGCAGCTTGTTTACACAAGCCGCTCTGTCTTTCTCCCTTCACAGGAGCGATCGCAGTGTGACTGGCAGACATCGAGTCCGCCGGTCACACGCACTGACTTGTCTGTGAACGAGCCGCGGCGGGCGCGCGTCCGCCCGCAATAGGCTCGCAAGTCAGTGACAGGCGAGTGACGTACCGATACGTCACTCTGCCTGGCCGGGGCTGACCCCCACAGTATATAGTCGTGCGGCGGTCGGCAACCGGTTAAAATGCATTGTAGGCATGTTTTTTTTACTGTCACTGTACGTGTAAAAGCATTTTAAAGCAGGGTTCCGGGCACACAAGTCATTTTTTACTAAACATACCCCCGGGACAGTCAGGGCTAGTACATTCCACAATGGCTAGCCTCTGTTCTGTCCCGGTTCGCACTTACCTTTTAGAAGAAATACTTACTTATAAAATTTCTTCCACAGCGTTTCCATCTCTCTTGTGGGCAGCTGAAGCCGGCGCGGTCCTCTTCTGTGTCTTCTTGTCCCAGAATGCGCCTGCACCAGCCCCTCTCGTCACTTCCGGCGCGGCGCCGCATTCCTCCACAGCTTCTGGGCATGCCCAGAAGCTGTTTAGCAGGGGAATGCGGCGTCGCCCGGAAATGACGAGCGGGGCCGGTGCCGTCGCATTGATTCCTGGGAGCGATGACGTTCAGCTCCCAGGAATCATAGCGAGACAGGAAGTGACGGGGTGAGCCGCGGCTCCGAGGGAGGAAGTACTCTGAGGTGAGTATCTTCGATCTTCAATTACAAGGTAAGTAAACAAAAAAAAAAAAAATAACTATCCAATTCCTTTTCAGGTGAGGTCTATCTAGCGGAGGGGCACAAAATCGTTTTTGTGCCCGGAACTCCGCTTTAAGGTCTTTAAACACACTTTTAAAACAATAGAAACTCATTTAAACACATAAAAGATACTAAGAGACAGAGTAAGAGCTATGGAAACACAAAAATATGTAATTTTTAATGATTTATATAGTAAAATAACATTACAAAAAAAACACGAATTACCGGGACCGCAAAAACTGAACCGCGATGGAGCGGGGGATTACTGTATATATATATATATATATATATTCACACCCTGGAAAATGTTGTTCACTTTCATTTACATTATCTCACTTTCACTCTTTACACCTTTTTCACAACACTTTCTCTTTTGGTCTCTTTATTGAAGAGACCAAAAGGGGGGGGGGGGGGGGGGAGAAGAGAAGTTTATTGTTAGGGGTTACATATATTTTAAAGCAGCATTTACGCAAAAATAAAAATGATACATATTTCAGCTCACTATTCGTTAGATGTGATGGCTGCATTCGTTTTCTTGTTTTTATTTTTCACATGGGGTGCCGGCCAGTAAGAGCCGGTTCGCATAGGAGCGACCCGACTTTCGGTGGCGAACTGTGAAGTCGCGGTGCCTCGGAGCGGCATGCACGGACTTCATATCATTGAAGTTAATGCAGGTCACACCGGGTTGTCCCAAAGAAGCTCCGGACCCTTTTTCTAAGTCGGAGCGACTTGTGTCGCTCCTATTAGAACGGGTCCTGTGCTAATCTATGGCAGGCGACTTGTCAGGCGACCAGGTCGCCTGACAAGTCGCCCCAGTGTGAATCGGCTCTGACACTTACAATAGATTATTACAGGCAGGGCTTTTTTTTCAGCGTGAACGCGGGGGGAACGCAGTTCCGGCACCTCCAGTCTGAATGTATGCAATGGCAAAGGGGTGCTGGGGTCAGTGGGGTGAGCTGAATGGCCTGCTGATGCTGGCTGCTGGGGGATCTATTGTTGCTGGGAAGAATCTATTGTTGCTGGAGGGCATTTTGTTGGGGGGGGGGGTCTATTGTTGCAGGGGAGGATTTATTGAGGTGGGGGGGCGATTGTTGCAGGGGAGGATTTATTGTTGCTGGGGGGCTATTGTTGGGCGTCTGTTGTTGCTGATTGCGGGGGATCTATTTGACTGTTTTTTTCTATTGTTGCAGGGGAAGATTTATTGTTGCTGGGGGGATCTATTGCTGGGGGGGGGGGTCTATTGTTGCTGATTCCAGGGGACCTATTTTACTGCTTTTCTAGTTATTAACAAACTCTATGCAAATTACCTAGAACCACAAGATGATACTTGGTTCTGTATTCTCTAAAAGGGGGGGGGGGGGGGGTACTGGGAGGTGGGTAGAGGGTGGAACCAAAGGACAGTTCTCAGAGGTGGGTAGGGGGCTGAGACAAGGAGTGACTCAGAAGAAGGGAGTACCTGCACCTATTCTCAGAGAAAAAAAAAGCCCTGATTACAGGTACTTCTATAGAGCCATCACTTTAAGCAGAAGGGACTTTTCTGAGTTAGACATAAATACTTTAATTACATTTTTTTCTTTTCAAACCAGAGTTTAGTGTCACTTTAATAGAGCTTTAAGCAAAAAGCAGGTTGAGATTCTTTGTAAAAGCTACAGAATATTTTTCACCCTTTTTATATATTTTTTATATATTTCTATTTACAGTATATTATATATTTTATATATTTCTATTTACATCATATTTTAAATGTATATATTTGATATATTTATATTAACATTATAACTTATATTTGATAAATTTATATTTAAACAATATTTTATATTTATATTAAATCTTTTTTTACCCTCTTTATATATTTTTATATTTACAGTATATTATATATTTCTATCTACATCACATTTTATCAGATCAGGATGCACTTGGCCGAAAACCGAAACTGAATTGGACAGTTTTAAAAAGAAAGAAAATGTCAAATTGAATTAATGTGGCTGGCGTTTTTGCACTGAAGTCAATGGGGTGCGTTTTTACATTGAAGTCAATGGGACGCAATTTTAAGTTAAAGTCGAAAGGGTGCGTTTTTGCAGTGAAGTCAATTGGACTGGGTTTTGCATTGAAGTCAATGGGGTGCGTTTTTACATTGAAGTCAATGGGACGCAATTTTAAATTAAAGTCGAAAGGGTGCGTTTTTGCAGTGAAGTCAATTGGACTGGGTTTTGCATTGAAGTCAATGGGGTGCGTTTTTACATTGAACTCAATGGGAGGCAATTTTGAATTAAAGTCCAAAGGGTGCGTTTTTTTGCATTGAAATCAATGGGAAGCAATTTTGCATTGCAGTCAGAAACTGGGGCTTTTTTTGCATTAAAGCCAATGGGACACGATTTTGCATTGAAGTCATTAGGGGGCGTTTTTGTGTCAGGCCCCGTTCACACTGGAGCAACGCTACTTCCCGGGCGACCTCAGAGGTCGCGGCGCGCTGCTCGCACCGCGACCTCGGAGCGGCCGGCACGGACTTCATAACATTGAAGTCAATGCAGGTCGCTCCAGGTTGCCCCAAAGAAGCTCCGGACCCTTTTTCTAAGTCGGAGCGACTTGTGTCGCCCCTATTAGAACGGGTCCACAGCTTCTCTATGCCAGGCGACCTATGGCGACCTGTCAGGCGACCAGGTCGCCTGACAGGTCGCCCCAGTGTGAACGGGGGCTTAAAGTCAATGGGACAGAATTTTGCATTAAAGTCAATAGGACGCAACTTTTCATTGAAGTCAATGGGATGCAGCATTCCAGTATCGGCACCTTTTGTTTTTTTCTAACCACAGATAACCCTATTTTTGACCAATAGATTTTTGCCGCTAATATATCAGTGCATCTGTAAATTTTATATTTGTATATTTTATATTTTTCTATCTGCATTATAATTTATATTTGATATATTTCTATTTATACTATATTATGTATTTATACAAATTATGTTTTCCCATTTTATATATTTTTATATATTTATATTTACAGTATATTATATATTTATATTTACAGTATCCTGAATATTTTTTTATATATATTTATATTTACAGTATATTACATATTTATAATTACAGTATGCTGAATAGATTTTAAATAGCTCCTGATGAGTGGCCCATGAGCCACGAAACACGTTGAGTCTTTGAATAGAAGATATACCTTTTTTGGAGACCGACCTCATGTTTATGATATAATATTATAATATATTATAATAATATATAATATATTATAATATTTATAATATGATATATGTATTTATTACTATGAAATTTATTTGTATTAATTTCTTTACTATATGTCTTGTTCTTAATCTGTATATGTCCTTATTTATTATCTCTATCTGTATTGTGATTATTGTACCAATCATGTTATATTTAATAAATTATTTTTTTGTGATTTCATATTCTTTTGATATTTTTTTTTATGGGAACTGACCTCACCCAAAGTCCCATGACCACTATTCCTTTCTCTTTACAGTATGCTGAATATTATTTTGACATATTTATATTTACAGTATATTACATATTTATATATTTTATATATTTTTTGGTACATTTTATACTCTCTTTACAAAGCAGCTTTTTAAAATATATATATAAAAACAAATATGGTCTGCGCTCCTACTATCTATACTTTATACTATCTATCTATCTATCTATCTATCTATCTATCTATCTATCTATCTATCTATCTATCTATCTATCTATCTATCTGTCTGTCTGTCTGTCTGTCTGTCTGTCTGTCTGTCTGTCTGTCTGTCTGTCTGTCTGTCTGTCTGTCTGTCTGTCTATCTATCTATCCTTACAGCGCTGATGTTCAGTGGACAACTGCCCAAAAATATGTAAAAAGAGAAAAATATGATATAAGATAAAACTGTAATAAAGAGGACCAGTCCATTCCCCCACCTTCCTAGCAAACCCGTTATTGGGGGTCGCCCATTATTGGGGGTCAGGCAGTGAGATGATCAATCATCTTTTACGTCTATGCAGGCTCCAGAAGAGTCCGTCATATAGGATGATTGAGGCCTATGGAAGGCTGTGCAGTATTGTGTATGGAATGCCTATTCTGATACATTGTTGCTGATGTCACATCTCTGGGATTGGCGCAGTCTAAAGCCCCGTACACACGATCCGAAAATCGGAAGTCAGATCGTCCTTTTTTTTTTTTTGCATGCCAGTCGCATTTTAAAATTAAAGATTTTACTAAAGTTTACTTTTCGTACGTTAAATTTTTGTACGACAGAATACAAAATCGTAAATGATGTCATGTATTGTAATGTATTTGTTTTGTATTTTCCAATGACAACTGTACTGATTACACAAAAGTCGTATGATCTGGTATTGTACGAGAAAAATTTCCGTGCTTGTCCAATCGGATAATATCGGATGAACTGTTGTGATCGGCTCTCGGAAGCTCTGTACTAATGATCCGATTATCCCAGATTCGTAACTAGAACCTTCAGGGCCCCGATGCAAGAAACCATGAAGGGCCCCCCAGACCCTTGGCCGGGGCCCTTCCCTTCAAGCCCGGGGCTCTTCCCACTAATCCTGGGGCTCTTTACTCTCGTTGCATGGCCTTTTATTACGGTCCCACAGCAGGATCCTTTCACAAGTTCTGCAGTGGGTCCCCTTCCTGCAATCTTGGGGCCTCCCCACAATGGTGCAATGCCAGGGCCCGGTCGCAAGTTTGACCTTTGAGATCCTGGAAGTTCACCCACTGGTTTGCTACCGGGCCCCCTGGAGCATGGGGCCCGGTAGCAATTGCAACCCCTGCAACCCCTGTAGTTACGCCCCTGCATTATCCTACAATAGCTTAGAAAGCGGTATTTTTCGTCCAATTTTTGCATCGTATGTATGGGCCTTAGGAGTTGGGCCATTTCTGGGTCCAGTCCCCCACCTTCTCTCCTTTTTGTAATGCTCCCTTTCCATAGAGCAGAATGGGAACATTTTCCCGGTGGAAATTTACTAACAGAGGAAAAGCTCAGTAATCCAGGATTCCTTGATAAAGCGACCAACACGGCCAATCAGTGTCCATCCTCCAGTAATCACATCAAATCTGATTGGTTACTTGTCAGTTATCAGAGATTTGGTGATTTTCCATCTTTCTGGAAGTTTTGGCAGCAGATGAAGCCCAGCTGTTGTGGAGCGGCAATTCTCACCAGGATCGACCTTCACTGCCTGACACCCTCTAAGCCGCCCGCTGACCACCTGGATCTAATTAGAGACCAGAACAGTTCTGAATATATTCATGGATATCTCTCCCATATTAGTGCCCATTCCTAGGGTCTATCTTCTACCCTTTCTGCCAATGTTACAGAGACACAAATACACCACATACCCTGTGCCTGTACCAGCTGGGGCAAAGAGGTATGCACAGGCTAGTATAGAGGTGTAAATAGGGTAGTACAGAGGCGGGCACAGTCTGGTATGTTGGTGGGAACAGGCTGATATAAAGGTGTAAATAGGACAGAATAGAGGTGGGCACAGACTGGTATAGGGGTGTACATAGGGTAGTACAGAGGTGGGCACAGTCTGGTATAGTGGTGACAACAGGCTGATATAAAGGTGTAAATAGAATAGAATAGTGGGCACAGACTGGTTCAGAGGGTATACATGAGGGCAAAGGCTGGTGGAGAGGTCAGCACAGGCTGCTTTAGTGGTAGGTTCATATGATTTGGGCATAGGTTGGTAAAGAGAGGGCAGAAGCTAATATGGAGGTGGGCGCAGGCTGATAGGTGGTGACAAACTAGTATAGAGAGGCAAGAGATTGGTATAGAGGTGGGCACAGGCTTGTACAGAGGTGGGCACAGGCTTGTACAGAGGTGGTGATAGGCTGGAATAGAATTGGACACAGGCTGGTAAAATGGAGCAGAGGCTAATATGGAGGTGGGCACAGGCTGATAAAGAGGTATCAATAGGCTAGTATAGAGGTGGCAGAGCCTAGTATAGAGGAGGTGATAGGCTGATATAAAGGTAGGCACAGGCTGGTAGAGGTAGTGGTAGGCTGGTAAAGCGGTAGGCACAGGCTAATATAGAAGTGAGCACAGGCTGGTATAGAGGTGGTGATAGGCTGGTATAGAGGTAGGCACAGGCTGGTTCAGAGGTGGTAACAGGCTGGTAGTGAGGTGACAAGGGGTGGTAAAGAGTTGCTGATAGGCTGGAACAGAGGTAGTCACATGCTGGTATAGAGGCGGCAATAGGCTGGTATAGAGGTGGTGATAGGCTGGTATAGAGGTAGGCACAGGCTGGTATAGTGGGCGTGATAGGCTGGTATAGAGGTAGTCACAGGCTGGTATAGAGGTGGCGATAGGCTGGTATAGAGGTCTCAATTGGCTGGTATGGAGGTAGGCACAGGCTGGTATAGGGGTTGGCACAGCTGGTTTGGATGTAGACACAGGCTAGTTTAGAGTTAGGCACAGGCTATAGAGGTGGTGACAGATTGGTATAGTGGTGGTGACAGACTGATATAGAGGTTGGCACAAGCGAGTATAGAGGTGGTGATAGGCTGGTATAGTGGTGGTGATAGACTAGTATAGAGGTTGGCACAGGCTGGTATAGAGGTGGTGACAGACTGGTATATTGGTGGTGATAAACTGGTATAGATGTTGGAACAGGCTGGTATAGAGGTGGTGATAGGCTGGTATAGTGGTGGTGATAGACTAGTATAGAGGTTGGAACAGGCTGGTATAGAGGTGGTGACAGACTGGTATAGTGGTGGTGATAAACTGGTATAGAGGTTGGCACAGGCTGGTATAGAGGTTGGAACAGGCTGGTATAGAGATGGTGATAGACTGGTATAGAGGTTTGAACAGGCGAGTATAGAGGTGGTGATAGGCTGGTATAGTGGTGGTGATAGACAATTTTAGAGGTTGGCACAGGCTGGTATAGAGGTGGTGACAGACTGGTATAGTGGTGGTGACAGACTGGTATAGTGGTGGTGACAGACTGGTATAGAGGTTTGAACAGGCGAGTATAGAGGTGGTGATAGGCTGGTATAGTGGTGGTGATAGACTGGTATAGAGGTTTGAACAGGCGAGTATAGAGGTGGTGATAAGCTGGTATGGTGGTGGTGATAGACAATTTTAGAGGTTGGCACAGGCTGGTATAGAGGTGGTGACAGACTGGTATAGTGGTGGTGACAGACTGGTATAGAGGTTTGAACAGGCGAGTATAGAGGTGGTGATAGGCTGGTATAGTGGTGGTGATAGACTGGTATAGAGGTTGGAACAGGCGAATATAGAGGTGGTGATAGGCTGGTATAGTGGTGGTGATAGACTGGTATAGAGGTTGGCACAGGCTGGTATAGAGGTTGCCACAGGTGGATATGTAGGTGGTTATGGGCTGGTATAGAGGTAGGCATGGGCTGATATAAAGGTGGGCACAAGTTGGTATAGAGGTAGCCATGAGCTGGTATACAGAGCTGCGGATAGCCTGAAGCGTGTTGTTGAATCCAAAACAGTACAGAATTGCTATACACAGATGGGCTTTAAGTAGTTTTCTGCATATAATATAAAAATGAACCTGTGCCATGCTGTGCCCCCACCCTCTACAGACTCTGACTTTACCCCCCCCCCTCCCCCCAACGTTAAGACCGAGGTACAGAATAATGAGAATGAGCAATTCATCAGAAATCACAATGCTATGTACTAACAATCAATGGTGCTACTTACAGCAGACGAGCGGCGAGCCCTTCGGAGTTGCAGTGACGTTACCAACAGCAGCGCAGAATGTTATAAAGTAAAAGTACGATATCATTTCGTAGTGGCGGTCCCACCTCCCCTCCCATGATGTCAGCATCGCGGCAGAACGCAATGTTCCAGCGGCTGACAAAATAATTCGGAATTGTGAAAGTTCAGATCAGCCCTGAACTCTGCCTGACCTCTTCCACCCCCTTACTCCCGGTCCACCAGCTTCTGTTTTACTGAGAGTTTATCTGATCACAACCACTTGAATCCGGAAAACCAGGTGTCACCAGACTTGTGACTGACGCTGCAATCTCTGCAAGGTTGTCACATGAGCCCGGGACACAACCGGAGGGAAAATACCTGACAACTGAATACCCCCAAATACACTATATAACCAAAAGTATTGGGACGCCGGCCTTTAAACGCACATGAACTTTAATGGCATCCCAGTCTTAGTCCGTAGGGTTCAATATTGAGTTGGCCCACCCTTTGCACCTATAACAGCTTCAACTCTTCTGGGAAGGCCGTCCACAAGGTTTAGGAGTGTCTATGGGAATGTTTGACCATTCTTCCAGAAGCGCATTTGTGAGGTCAGGCACTGATGTTGGGGGAGAAGGTCTGGCTCACAGTCTGCGCTCTAATTCATCCCAAAGGTGATTATCCCAAATTCATCCCAAAGGTGATATCGGCTTGAGCTCAGGACTCTGTGCAGGCCAGTCAAGTTCCTCCACCCCAAACTCGCTCATCCATGTCTTTATGGACCTTGCTTTGTGCACTGGTCCAAATCATTTGGTGGAGGGGGGATTATGGTGTGGGGGTTGTTTTTCAGGGGTTGGGCTTGGCCCTTTAGTTCCAGTGAAGGGAACTCTTAAGGCGTCAGCATACCAAGATATTTTGGACAATTTCATGCTCCCAACTTTGTGGGAGGAGTTTGGGGATGGCCCCTTCCTGTTCCAACATGACTGCGCACCACTGCACAAAGCAAGGTCCATAAAGACATGGATGAGTGAGTTTGGGGTGGAGGAACTTGACTGGCCTGCACAGAGTCGGGGCCGCAAACCCAATAGAACACCTTTGGAATGAATTAGAGCGGAGATTGCGAGCCATACCTTCTCCCCAAAATTCGTGTCTGACCTCACATATGTGCCTCTGGAAGAAAGGTCAAACATTCCCATAGACACTCCTAAACCTTGTGGACGGCCTTCCCAGAAGAGTTGAAGCTGTTATAGCTGCAAAGGATGGGCCAACTCAATATTGAACCCTACGGACTAAGACTGGGATGCCATTAAAGTTCATGTGGGTGTAAAGGCAGGCGTCTCAATACTTTTGGTAATATAGCATATCTCCATTTCAAGGTTTTATCTTTTGCTGTGACAATATTCTGTGTCATATGTGCTAACAATCCACAATATGATGTTTGGAGGTAAAAGGCGTCCATTGGACTCACCCAGACGCGAGGGGACAGAATAAAGACAGTTCCGCCATTATAAGAATGTAATTCTAGTTCTGTGATGGAGGGATTCTGTGTATCTACAGTCAGAACTTTGTTTTTTCTATTTTGGAGGTGGTAGTGAGGGGTTAGGCCCTCTTTCATGTTTTTATTGCTGTCCCATTGGCGAAATTCTTCCTCTCCATTTCTCTTGGGGTCACTATTGTCACCAGTATAGAAAGCGATACCATGTGCCAAAATATTAAATTGGTCACCAGAACAGGAATAGAGGGGGAATCTTCCAAATGAGGATTTCCTCTTACTTTGGATCAATTTAGCGTCCCTTTGTGTTGTGTAACTAGGACATTAATCCCAAACGAATAATAATTTACAAAAAGTTGCCTTTCAATTTACTTTAATTCTGTATAAATGGACGGCCGCCCACCGCTATGTTTTCATTTGGTGTTCCCTAAATAATGTGTACACCATGTCCCATATTATGTATTGCGCCTCTAACCCACAAATAACAGATTGGAACAGGAAACAAAGTGTCACAATAACAACTGAATAAAACATACAGAATGGCTACACAATCTTTTGTTGTTGATACATTTTTAAATTACACATAAAAATGATCCAAATCAGCACATGTGTAGGTTGTCCATACATCTTCCTATATCCACCCACCACCAGCACATCTCAACTACCGTCTATGGGGACCAGCAATCCACCACGGGCACATTTCAACTATCTGCTATAGGGTCCAGCACTCCACCATCAGCACGTCTCAACTACTCACTCTGGGGTCCAGCGCTCCACCACTGGCACATCTCAAATAACTGCTCTGGGTACGGTGTTCCACCACCAACACATCTCAATGACCTTTTCTGGGGACCAGAGCCCCACCACCAACACTGCTGTTTGGTCCAGAGTTCTACCATCAGCACATCCTAACTACTGGTTCTGGGGTCCAGTGTCACACCACTTGCTCATCCCAACTACCCACTCTGAAATCCCAACTACTCATTCTAAGGTATGGCACTTTACCACCAGCATGATTGAACTAACTTCTCTAAGTCTAGCGCTCCACCACCAGCACATTTCAACTACCCACTATGGGGTCCAGCACTCTACCACCAGCACATCTCAACCACCCACTCTGAGGTCCAGCTCTCCACTACAAGCACATCTCATATACCTGCTCTGGTGTCCGTCACTCCACCACCAGCACATATCAACCACTCACTCTAGGCCCTAGAGTCTAGGGGATGACCCTCTACCACCGGAAGGACTGAACTACCTGCTCTGGGTCTGGTGCCCCACCACTGGCACATCTCAACTGTCCCTTCTGGATTCCATCACTCCAGCACCAGCACATCTCAACTAACTGCTCTGGGGTCCAGTACTACACTACCAGCCCAACTCAACTACCTGCTCTGGGGTCCAGTGCTCTACCACTGGCTCATCTCAACTACCCGCTCTAAGGACCAGGACTCCACCACCAGCACATCTCAACTACTTGCTCTGAGGTCCAGGGCTCCACCACCGGCACATCTCAACTACCCGCTCTAAGGACCAGGGCTCCAACACCAGCACATCTCAACTACCCGCTCTGAGGACCAGGACTCCACCACCAGCACATCTCAACTACTTGCTCTGAGGTCCAGGGATCCACCACCAGCACATCTCAACTACCCACTCTGAGGTCCAGGGATCCACCACCAACACACTTCATCTACCTGCTCTGCTGTCTAGGGCTTCACCACCAGCACATCTCAATTACCTGCTCTGTGGTCCAGGGCTCCACCACCAACACACTTCATCTACCTGCTCTGAGGTCTAGGGCTCCGCCACCAGCACATCTCAACTACCCGCTCTAAGGACCAGGGCTCCACCACCGGCACATCTCAACTACCCGCTCTGAGGTCCAGGGCTCCACCATCAACACACCTCATCTACCTGCTCTGCGGTCTAGGGCTCCAGCACCATTACATCTCAATTACCTGCTCTGAGGGCCAGGGCTCCACCACCAACACATCTTAACTACCCGCTTTGGGTCTGGCACTCCATCATTGGCAAATCTCATCTCCTTGCTGATCAGTAACATATTTTCATTTTCCTAAAAGAACACGTTTTCATTCGGTCACAGTAGGATGGGGTAATACTCAATGTATTTCCCAGATAATAAATCTACTTCTTCAGAAGATACAGATACAATATTATGTAAAAAAATGTTACACAATTTTTTACAAACTTTGAATCCAATTTCTAAAACTGATAAAAAACGTCCATGACATGAAAAAATAAATTGGCACTGGTAAATCCTTGTAAAATAAAACAATAGCGCTAAACTATCAAAATAATATGATCATCAATCCAGCCCAAACCAATAACCCGAGGTCTCATTCACACCGGGCGTTCGCTTTTCTTTTCTGTATGCCAGAGCTCCTGGCTGCCTAAAGCCGGGTATTGCACATGTATTTAGGTGCGTTTACATGCTTCAAGTGTTTCAGCATTAAGCGCCGGTTCACATACACACAACGCTACTTCCCGGGGCGACCTCAGAGATCGCGGTGCGAGCAGCGCGCCGCGACCTCGGAGCGGCCGCCACGGACTTCATAACATTGAAGTCTATGGCGGTCGCCTCCTGGTCACCCCAAAGAAGCTCCGGACCCTTTTTCTAAGTCGGAGCGACTTATGTCGCTCCTATTAGAACGGGTCCGTAGCTTCCCTATGGGAGGCGACCTGCGGCGACCTGTGAGGCGACCAGGTCGCCTCACAGGTCGCCTTAGTGTGAACGGGGGCTAACAGATTCCATCGGCCAGAATATTTATTTATTTTGGCCGTTTGAATGCAATAATGCTCAAACATGCCTAAACATGTCTAGCATTTAGACACCTTTACACGCGTTTCGGCACGTCAAGAGTTTTTTTCTGCTCAAAAGCTGCTCTTCTGTATGTGTTTTTGATGATTATTTTTTTTTCCAGCCCGTAAACGCTTCTCTCCTAATACGCCTGTAAACACCTATCTGCGCATCAACACATAGACTTACATTGAGGTGAAAAAAAAAAAACAATATAAATACAAAAACTTTGCGCCAAAGGTGTATCAAAATAATTATCAAGCTGTGGTCATTATGTTCTCTGTGAGGTGTGCATAACAATTATGTGTGTGACGGCCAGGGCCATTTTTCTTACTGATTGGGCCCAGGGCAAACATTTTTTTGGGCCCTCCCAAATTCTCTAATAAACTATTTGCGGGTAGCGCGGGCTCAGGGGGCAGCTGCTTTGGGCCCCACAACAATGAATGGGCCCGGGGCAGCTTCCCCTTTTGCCCTGCGTTAAAGATGGCCCTGGTGACGGCACTTATTAACCACTTGCCGACCGCCCGCCGCAGTTTTACGGCGGCAGGCTGGCTCGGCTGTGCGAAACACCATAGTACTACATTGGTCGCGCGCGTGGTGTTGGGGGGCGAGCGCCCCCACTAGGCAGCGGCGATGCCGATGCACATGGCCTACGCCCGCGATTGCAGCCGGGCACCCGCGATCGCTCCCCGCTAAGAGAGAAGGACGGTCAGCTGTTATATACACAGCCAACCGTTCTTCTCTCTGGAATGATCACAGAGCTCCTGTCATCCTTCTATATAGGATCACATGTCTCTATGGTCATTTCACAAGCCACAACCCCCACAGTTAGTAAACACTCCCCTAGGCTCACTTTTAACCCCTTGATCACCCAATAGGTTAACCCCTTCCATGCCAGTGTCATTAGTACAGTGACAGTGCATATTTTTAGCACTGATTACTATAGTAATGTCACTGGTCCCCCCAAAAGTGCCAAAAATGTCAGTTAGGGGTCCGATCTGTCTGCCGCAATGTCGCAGTCCCCCTAAAAATCGCAGATCGCCACCATTACTAGTAAAAATAAATAAATAAAATGACATAAATCTTTCCCCTAGTTTGTAGACGCGATAACTTTTGCACAAACCAATCAAAACACGCTTATTGCGATTTATGTTTTTACCAAAAATATGTAGCAGAATCAAATTGGCCTAAAATGATGAAAAAATTAGATTTTTTAATTTTTTTCTTTTTGTGAATGTTATATAGCAGAAAGTAAAAAATATTGTTTTTTTTTTTTCAGAATTGTTGCGCTTTTTTTGTTTATAGCGCAAAAAATAAAAATCACAGAGGTGATCAAATACCACCAAAAGAAAGCTCTATTTGTGGGAAAAATGTTTTATTTGGGTACAGTGTCGCACGACCGCGCAATTTTCGGTTAAATTAATGCAGTGCCAAATCGCAAAAAAATGGCCTGGTCATTAACCGCTTGCCCACCGCCGCCTGACTGCGTATTTACTGCGGCGGTCAGCCCCTCACAGGCAAAGCAACGTAGTACTACGTCGCTGGCCTGTGAGGCTCTAGGGAGCGAGCGCGCGCCGCCGGAGGCGCACTCCCGCTCCCGCGCGGTCATGGACCCCCCGCACGTGTGCCCGGCGGCCCCGATATCCGCCGGGCACTCGCGATTGTCCGTTACACCGGAAGAAAGGCAGGCGGCTAGTGTAAACAAAGCCGCCTGTCATTCTTCCCTGTGTAAGAATGGAGATCAGACGGTTCTACTATGTAGGACCGTTGATCTCTGTTCTTACACTAGTAGCCACAGCCAATCACAGTTAGAAACACGCCCCTAGGACACACTTAACCCCTCCCTCTCCAATGCAGTTAACTCCTTTACTGCCAATGTAATTTTTACAGTAACAGTGCATATGTATAGCACTGATTACTGCAGTAATGTCACTGGTAACCCCAAAAGTGTCAAAAATGTCAGTTAGGGGTCCGATCTGTCCGCCGCAATGTCGAAGTCCCGCAAAAAAAATCGCAGATCGCCGCCATTACGCGTTAAAAAAAGAAACAACAAAAATGATATAAATCTTTCCCTTTGTTAGTAAACGCGATAACTTTTGCGCAAACCAATCAAAATACACTTTTTGCGATTTTTTTTACCAAACATATGTAGCATAAAACAAATTGGCCGAAAATGTTAAAAAATTTAGATTTTTACATTTTTTTGGGGGGAATTTCATATAAAAAAATGTGAAAAATATTGTTATTTTTGCTAAATTGACGCTCTTTTTTTGTTTATAGCGCATGATCAAAAAAATCGCACAGGTGATCAAATACCACCAAAAGAAAGCTCTGTTTGTGGGAAAAAAGGATGTCAAATTAGTTTAGGTACAGTGTCGCACGACCGCGCAACTGTCCGTTAAAGTAACGCAGTGCCGAATCGCAAAATAGGCCCTGGTCAGGAATGGGGTAAAATCTTCCGGGGCTTAAGTAGTTAATCAGTTCTTCCGGTCCAGAACTGATTAAGTGTTAAATACCTAAAATAAGAAGGTTATATACAGGGGGGTAAAATAAGTATTGAACACGTCACCATGTTTCTGGGTTAATATATTTCTAAAGGTTCTATTGACATAAAATGTTCACCACGTGTCGGTAACAACCCATGCAATCCATACATACAGAGACACCAAAACAAATACGTTCAGAAACAAAGTTACGTGTAATAAAATGGAATGATGCAGGGAAAAAGTATTGAACACGCCAACTGAAATTTATTTAGAGCCCTTCACACTGAAACTGCCCATAAAACACTGAGCGTTTTTGCATCGCTTTTCAGCAGTTAGTGGTGCGCTTTTTTTTAAGGACACGTGACTAAAAAATGGCTTCAATAACCAATTTCAGGCGCTTTTTAAGCTCCTTTAAAGTGCTTTTCAGATGCTTTTCAGGCGTTTCTCGTTCATTGCAATAGAGAGAGGCGCATTTGAGGTGCTTTTTGTAGCGTTCCAAACATGCTCCAAAGATGCTGCTTTCAGGATTTTTTTACTGCCCCACAAGCGCACCACCCCAGTGTGAAAGGGTTTATAATACTTTGTACAAAGTTATTATTATTATTGTTATTATTATTATTGTTATTATATAAGATTTATATAGCGCCGACAGTTTACGCAGCACTTTACAACTTGAGGGTAGACAGTAGAAATTAGGGATCTACACCGGTGACTTCTATCACAGGAGCTGGTGCAGAAGGCGGAACTTCGTATGACAGCGCCCGCGCCGGGTAAGCGGAAGAACCCTGCTCTGTGTAATCAGGCGGTGCTCTAATCCCCATGCACTGGTCACTCTGCATTGGATGGGGGCACTGGTCACTCTGCATTGGATGGGGGCACTGGTCACTCTGCATTGGATGGGGGCACTGGTCACTCTGCATTGTTGGGGGAACTGGTCACTCTGCATTTTTGGTGGGCACTGGTCACTCTGCATTGGATGGGGGCACTGGTCACTCTGCATTGGATGGGGGCACGGGTCACTCTGCATTGGATGGGGGCACTGGTCACTCTGCATTGTTGGGGGCACTGGTCACTCTGCATTGTTGGGGGCACTGGTCACTCTGCATTGTTGGGGGCACTGGTCACTCTGCATTGTTGGGGGCACTGGTCACTCTGCATTGGATGAGGGCACTGGTCACTCTGCATTGTTGGGGGTATTGGTCACTCTGCATTGGATGGGGGCACTGGTCCCTCTGCATTGGATGGTGGCACTGGTCACTCTGCATTGGATGAGGGCACTGGTCACTCTGCATTGTTGGGGGCACTGGTCACTCTGCATTGTTGGGGGCACTGGTCACTCTGCATTGGATGGGGGCACTGGTCACTCTGCATTGTTGGGGGCACTGGTCACTCTGCATTGTTGGGGGCACTGGTTACTCTGCATTGTTGGGGGCACTGGTCACTCTGCATTGTTGGGGGCACTGGTCACTCTGCATTGTTGGGGGCACTGGTCACTCTGCATTGTTGGGGGCACAGGTCACTCTGCATTGGATGGGGGCACTGGTCACTCTGCATTGGATGGGGGCACTGGTCACTCTGCTCAATGGGGGCACTGGTCACTCTGCATTTTTGGTGGGCACAGGTCACTCTGCATTTTTGGTGGGCACAGGTCACTCTGCATTGGATGGGGGCACAGGTCACTCTGCATTGGATGGGGGCACAGGTCACTCTGCATTGGATGAGGGCACTGGTCACTCTGCATTGTTGGGGGTATTGGTCACTCTGCATTGGATGGGGGCACTGGTCCCTCTGCATTGTATGGTGGCACTGGTCACTCTGCATTGGATGAGGGCACTGGTCACTCTGCATTGTTGGGGGCACTGGTCACTCTGCATTGTTGGGGGCACTGGTCACTCTGCATTGGATGGGGGCACTGGTCACTCTGCATTGTTGGGGGCACTGGTCACTCTGCATTGTTGGGGGCACTGGTCACTCTGCATTGGATGGGGGCACTGGTCACTCTGCATTGGATGGGGGCACTGGTCACTCTGCTGCATTGATGGGGGCACTGGTCACTCTGCATTGGATGTGTGATTGAATGTGCAGAATATCGGCCCATATCAGCCGATGCCGATACTTTGTGACCAAAATATCAGTAAAGGCCCTGGAAAAACCATATTGGCCTACCCCTAGTACAAATACAATACACTTTAACACAGTAGGAATCAGAGGACCCTGCTCGTTAGAGCTTACAATCTAAGAGGGAGAGTCAAGAGATACAAGAGGTAATAACTGTGGGGTATGGCCTGATGGAGAAAATAGAAGTACAATTGTTAAGTGGTTGCCAGATAGGTTTCTCTGAAGAGATGTGTTTTTAGGGATCGTTTGAATGTGAACAAAGTAGGAGATAGTGAGACAGATTGGGGTAGAGCATTCCAGAGGATGGGAGAGGCTCAGGAGAAGTCCTGGAGGCGAGCATGGGAAGAGGTTATAAGGGAGCTAGCGAGCAGGAGGAGAACCTTTGTTGGTAATGACAGCTTCAAGATGCAGGCTCCTGTATGGAGAAACTAGTCCCATGCGATGCTCAGGTGGGATTTTGGCCCATTCTTCCACACAAATAGTCTTCAAATCTTGAAGGTTTCCGTGGGCCTCTTCTATGATCTCTGATCTTTAATTCTTTCCATGGATTTTCTATTGGATTCAAGTCAGGTGATCGGCTGGGTCATTCTAGCAGATTTTTTTCCCTTTAAAACCAATGGAGAGTTTCCTTGGCTTTGTGTTTGGGATCATTGTCTTCCTGAAATGTCCTTCCTCGTTTCATTTTCATCATCCTGGAAGATGGCCGCAGATTTTCATCTAGAATGTCTTGGTACATTATTCTATTCATCTTTCCTTCAATGATATGAAGTTTGCCGGTACCGTATGCTGAAAAACAGCCCCGCCCACACCATGATGTTCCCACCTCCAAACTTCACTGTTGGTATGGGGGTGTTTTTGGGGTGATGTGCCATGTGACCTCCAAACATGGTGTGTATTATGGCATCCAAAGAGTTCTATTTTGGTGTCACCTGACCAGACTATTTACTCCCAGTATTTCACAGGCTTGTCTAAATTATGTGCAGAAAACTTTAACCACTTTACCACCGGAGGATTTTGCTGTCTTACGTCCAGGCCACTTTTTGCGATTCGGCACTGTGCGACTTTAACTGACAATTGCGCGGTCATGCAACGCTGTATCCAAACTAAATTTACGTCCTTTTTTTCCCACAAACAGAGCTTTCTTTTGGTGGTATTTGATCAACTGTGCGATTTTTACTTTTTGCGCTATAAACAAAAAAAGAGCGACAATTTTGAAAAAATAATAATATTTTTCACATTTTTTTATATGAAATTCCCCCCAAAAAATGTAAAAATCAAATTTTTTTTATCATTTTAGGCCAATTTGTTTTCTTTTGGTAAAAAAAAATCGCAATAAGCGTATTTTGATTAGTTTGCGCAAAAGTTATTGTGTTTACTAACTAAGGGAAAGATTTCTGTCGTTTTTGGTGTTTTTTTTTTTTTAACGAGTAATGGCGGCAATCTGCGATTTTTTTTTGCGGGACTGCTACATTGCGGCAGACAGATCGAACCCTTGACTGACATTTTTGACACTTTTGGGGGTACCAGTGACATTACTACAGTAATCAGTGCTATAAATATGCACTGTTACTGTAAAAATTACACTGACAGGGAAGGGGTTAACTTTATTGGAGAGGGAAGGGTTAAATGTATGCCTGGTGCTTACTAACGTGTGTGGGGGGAGGTGACTATGTGACACAGGGACAGATCGCATGTTCAGCTATGCTGAATCCTGCAATCTGACCCTGCCTGTCACTTAGGAGATCCGCCCGCTTTGTTTACATAAGCGGGCGGATCGCCACACTCGATTCCCCGACGATCGGGGAAGAGCAGCGGCGATCGCCGCTGCTCCTCCACTGGCCCGACTCCCGCTGTGACTGAATACAGCGGGAGCGAGCCTCCGGCGGCGTGCGTGGGCCGCCCACAAGAGGAGGAGTCCAGCGACGTAGGTCTACTTCGCCAGACGATAACGAACCATTTTGCCGCAGTAGAGCTCTAGTGAGCAGCGGCAAAGTGGTTAAAAGAGCTTCAACATGCTTTTTCTTCAGCAATGGAGTCTTGCGTGGGGAGCGTGCATACAGACCATGGCGGGTGACTCCATTACTTATTGTTTTCTTTGAAACAATTGCACCTCCTAATTCCAGGTCTTTATGAAGCTCTCCACAAGTGGTCCTTGGCTCTTGAACAACTCTTCTGATAATTCTTTTCACCCCTCTGTCAGAAATCTTGCGAGGAGCACCTGGTTGTGGCCGGTTTATGGTCAAATGATGTTCTTTCCACTTCTGGATTATTGCCCCAACAGTGCTCACTGGAACATTCAGAAGTTAGGAAATCCTTCTGTAACCAATGCCATCAGTATGTTTTTGCAACAATAGGGTTGTGAAGATCTTGAGAGAGCTATTTGTTCTTACCCATCATGAGATGGTTTTTGTGTGACACATTGGTAATGAGACACCTTGTTATAGGCCATCAGTTGGGACTGAACCAGCTGATATTATCATGGAATCCATCTGCCCTTAGCTCAGTCATGCAGGCAGGTCACTGTTTGGTGGGGCAGGCCTTCCCATGGTGGCGCATGAAAGGGAAGGTCTCTACAAGTGGTACTCATATACAGTTCCTTTAAAAAGTATTCATACCCCTTGAAATTTTCCACATTGTGTCATGTTACAACCAAAAACGAAAATGTATTTTATTGGGATTTTATGTGATAGACCGACACAAAGTGGCACATAATTGTGAATTGGAAGGAAAAATTATAAATGGTTTTCAACATTTTTTACAAATAAATCTGTGAAAAGTGTGGCCTGCCTTTGTATTCACCCCCCCCCCCCCCCCCGTAGTCAATACTTTGTAGAACCACCTTTCCCTGCAATTACAGCTGCAAGTCTTTTTGGGGATGTCTCTACCAGCTTTGCACATCTAGAGAGGACATTTTTGCCCATTCTTCTTTGGAAAATATCTCAAGCTCTGTCAGATTGGATGGAGAGCGTCTGTGAACAGCAATTTTCAAGCCTTGCCACAGATTCTCAATGTGATTTAGGTCTGGACTGTGACTGGGCCATTCTAACCAATGAATATGCTTTGATGTAAACCATTCCATTGTAGCTCTGGCTGGATGTTTCGGGTCGTTGTCCTGCTGGAAGGTGAACCTGCGCCCAGTCTCAAGTCTTTTGCAGACTCTAACAGGTTTTCTTCTAAAGCCTCGTACACACGATCAGATTATCGGACTAATTTTCGTCTGTTTTTTGTTGCATGGAAGTCTCATATCAAAAGCAAAGAGGTTACTCAACATTCGAAAATTCTCCTACAACAGAATATAACTTCAGTAATGATGTAGTAATGTGTATTTTTTTGTATGCATTCTTTCATTTCTGAGCATGCGTAGTCTTACTCTTACAAATTTTTTTGGGTCGAAAAGTGTACTAATTAAATGAAAATTGGACGCTGTATTCACATACGATAAAAATTTTATAGCCTGCACATTCAGCTTTTGTCGTACGAAAATTTGTAAGCGGCTGTCAAAAAGCACTATACTAACGATCCGAAAATTGGCAGATCATTCGTCAGAAAAATTTGAAACACAAACACATGAATCATAATTTAATCAATAATATAATTTTATTATATAATAAAATTATATTATTGATTAGATTATAATTCATGTGTTATATATTATATATATATATAGATGGAGTGTGGCAGGGAATCCAGTGACAGGTGGTCCCAGGAAAGGTCCAGTGTTCAGCTCAGCGTTGTAAGACCCAGCCAACTAGCAGAGGGGGGCCACAGGAGAGCGGCTGGGTCTTACAACGCTGAGCTGAACACTGGACCTTTCCTGGGACCACCAGTCACTGGATTCCCTGCCACACTCCATGATGAGCCCCATTTTTATTTTATGCTAGTAAGTGCATTTTTATCTTTTGGCAATAAAAGTATTTTTGTTTCTGCACTTAGAGCCACCTTCTGTTTGCTTTCTATTTACTAATAGGTGACTTCCGAAGGCGATTGGTTCCACAAAATTTTAGTTAAAGAGGTTGTAAACCCTCTTGTATAACTTTTACCTATAGGTAAGCCTATATTAAGGCTTACCTATAGGTGCTATAAATATCTCCCAAACTAGCACCGTTTAGGAGATATTTACAGCGCAAACTGCCGATGACGTAATCGGCGCAGGCGCTCTGAGGGAACGGCCACCCGTGCCGTTCCTTCAGAGCTCAGTGCCGTGAACGGCGGCTCCCGCGCGCATGCGCGGGAGTGATGTAATCGCGTCTCCGGCCAATCAGATGGCCGGAGGACGCGAACCCGGAAGCGGGACGGCAGGACATGTCGCCGTCCTGTCGCTGAGGTGGCGGCACGGCGGGGGCTTCGTTTTAAGGTAAGTACTGCATAATGAGCTAGTATGCGATGCATACTAGCTCATTATGCCTTTCTCTTTACAGGGCTTTTTTTTTCTCGGATTTTTTTTTTGAGTTTACTTCCTCTTTAAGGGTATCAGAGTAAAGGGGGCTAAATACAAATGCATGCCACACTTTTCAAATATTTATTTGCAAAAAATGTAAAAACCATTTATCATTTTCCTTCCACTTCACAGTTACAGCATCTCATAAAAGTAAGTACACCCTTCACATTTTTGTAAATATTTTATTCTATCTTTTCATGTGACAACACTGAAGAAATGACACTTTGCTACAATGTAAAGTAGTGAGTGCACAGCTTGTATAACAGTGTAAATTTGCTGTCCCCTCAAAATAACTCAACACACAGCCATTAATGTCTAAACCTCTGGCAACAAGGCTGACCCCCCACCCCTTCAACCTCTGCAGCAATGCTGGCAGCACTCATACGTCTATTTCCCAAAGACAACCTCTGGATATGACGCTGAGCACGTCCACTCAACTTCTTTGGTTGACCATGGCGAGGCCTGTTCTGAGTGGAACCTGTCCTGATAAACCGCTGTATGGTCTTGGCCACCGTGCTGCAGCTCAGTTTCAGGGTCTTGGCAATCTTCTTATAGCCTAGGCCATCTTTATGTAGAGCAACAATTCTTTTTTTCAGATCCTCAGAGAGTTCTTTGCCATGAGGTGCCATGTTGAACTTCCAGTGACCAGTATGAGAGAGTGAGAGCGATAACACCAAATTTAACACACCTGCTCCCCATTCACAACTGAGACCTTGTAACACTAACGACTCACATGACACCGGGGAGGGAAAATGGCTAGCTGAGCTCAATTTGGACATTGTCACTTAGGGGTGTACTCACTTTTGTTTCCAGCGGTTTAGTCATTAATGGCTGTGTGTTGAATTATTTTGAGGGGGCAGCAAATTTACACTGTTATACAAGCTGTACACTCACTACTTTACATTGTAGCAAAGTGTCATTTCTTCAGTGTTGTCACATGAAAAGATAGAATAAAATATTTACAAAAATGTGAGGGGTGTACTCACTTTTGTGAGATACTGTATGTGCCACTTTGTGTTGTTCTATCACATAAAATCCTAATAAAATACATTTACGTTTTTGGTTGTAACACGACAAAATGTGGAGAATTTCAAGGGCTATGAATACTTTTTCAAGGCACTGTAAATGGCAGAATCAGCTCTGAGGAAGGGATCGTGTCCCCTGAAACACATCAGCTTTGGTAATCGTCCATGTTGGAGTTATGATTTGACAAACTTGTATCTTCTCATGTTTGTGAGTTTTTTTTTTTTGGCGGTTTTTATAATAAACATGGTTTTGGTGGTAATGCGCTGCGTTTGCGCCCTCCTGTTTCTTTATGCAGGCAGGAGGGTGCGCTTAGCTGAGAAAGCTCCTCCTCCCATGAAGACTCCTGGGATGTATGACATCATTTTGGCCTAGGCCAGAAACCAGGAAGCACCAGCAGAAGGATGTATTAATAGCAGAAAGATGTAATAATAGGTACATTGTTTTTGTGATGGTTCATCAATTAATTGATTGAGAAATTGCGATTCTGTTCCTGCGATTCCGATCAACCCTGACAGAGCCGGTGATGGGTCCCGTGCTGCGTTCTGAACATTTCCAGAGATTCCGCAATAGATGCCACTCCGCTTGTCAATCAAACGTCAGCCAAAAACGAGCGACGCCAGCGTTATCAGCTTCACACTAATCAATTGCGAATTTTGGCGGCGCGCCTCTGCGGCAGGCCAGAGGGGATGATGCAACAATGACAATATTAGTGGAGAGGCCAGTAGGAGAGGAGGATGGGGAGAGGTGAGGAGATTGGGTCTCCGGGATGGAGAAGAGTGCCTCCACCTCTTTATGAGATCATTCATTCTACAACCTTCATTAAGATGGTGAAAGCTGCAATGTGATTGGCCGACACGGACAGTACAGACACTTTCTATTACATTTAAAGTATCCGGTTTAATCCAACTGGATGGCAAAAACTACAACCTGACCCGGTGCAGTTCTCCCAACTTTCATATCAGTCTCAATCAATCCAATCACCAATTTCTGGAGCCCAGATCCCAGTCACGGGCCCCTGTACTGGAGGGCAGCCAATCATTTTCAACAATACAAGAAATTTGACTGGCAGTGATGACTGCGTAGGAGTCACCAGCAGCAAACACTGAAAGGCTTATTGGATTGGACCACGGGGGAGGTCAACTGTACGGGCCCTTAGGTGCGACTCCTGACATCACTAGTATTCAGGAATAGGAATGCTGCAGGAAGCTGTCAGAGACTGCAGACATATTACAGGAGATGGTCAGAGACCGCAGAGATACTACAGGAGATGATCAGAGACTGCAGACACACTACAGGAGATGGTCAGAGACTGCAGACATGATACAGGAGATGGTCAGAAACTGCAGACGTGATACAGGGGATTGTCAGAGATTGCAGACATATTACAGAAGATTGTCAGAGACTGCAGACATGATACAAGAGATGGTCAGAAACTGCAGACGTGATACAAGGGATGGTCAGAGACTGCAGACATAGTACAGAAGATGGTCAGAGACTGCAGACATGATACAGGGGATGGTCAGAGACTTCAGACATAGTACAGGAGATGGTCAGAGACTGCAGACAAACTACAGGAGATGGTCAGAGACTGCAGACATACTACAGTAGATGGTCAGAGACTGCATATTTATTACAGGAGATGATCAGAGACTGCAGACATATTACAGGAGATGGTCAGAGACTGCAGACATGATACAGGAGATGGTCAGAAACTGCAGACATGATACAAGAGATGGTCAGAAACTGCAGATGTGATACAGGGGATGGTCAGAGACTGCAGACATATTACAGGAGATTGTCATAAACTGCAGACACACTACAGGAGATGGTCAGAGACTTCAGACATAGTACAGGAGATGGTCAGAGACTGCAGACAAACTACAGGAGATGGTCAGAGACTGCAGACATACTACAGTAGATGGTCAGAGACTGCATATTTATTACAGGAGATGGTCAGAAACTGCAGACATGATACAAGAGATGGTCAGAAACTGCAGATGTGATACAGGGGATGGTCAGAGACTGCAGACATATTACAGGAGATTGTCATAAACTGCAGACACACTACAGGAGATGGTCAGAGACTTCAGACATAGTACAGGAGATGGTCAGAGACTGCAGACAAACTACAGGAGATGGTCAGAGACTGCAGACATACTACAGTAGATGGTCAGAGACTGCATATTTATTACAGGAGATGGTCAGAGACAGCAGATGGTCAGAGACTGCAAACAGACTACAGGAGATGGTCAGAGACTGCAGACATACTACAGGAGTTGGTCAGAGACTGCAGACATACTACAGTAGATGGTCAGAGACTGCATATTAATTACAGGAGATGGTCAGAGACAGCAGATGGTCAGAGTCTGCAGACATACTACAGGAGATGGTCAGAGACTGCAGACATACTACAGGAGATGATCAGAAACTGCAGACATAATATAGGAGATGGTCAGAGACTGCAGACATATTACAGGAGATGGTCAGAGACTGCAGACATACTACGGGAGATGGTCAGAGACTGCAGAGATACTACAGGAGATTGTCAGAGACTGCAGACATACTACAGGAGATGATCAGAGACTGAAGACATGATAGAGGGGAGATGGTCAGGGACTGCAGACATATTACAGGAGATGGTCAGAGACCGCAGAGATACTACAGGAGATTGTCAGAGACTGCAGAGATACTACAGGAGATGATCAGAGACTGCAGACATACTACAGGAGATGATCAGAGACTGAAGACATGATAGAGGGGAGATGGTCAGGGACTGCAGACATATTACAGGAGATGGTCAGAGACTGCAGACATGATACAGGAGATGGTCAGAAACTGCAGACATGATACAAGAGATGGTCAGAAACTGCAGATGTGATACAGGGGATGGTCAGAGACTGCAGACATATTACAGGAGATTGTCATAAACTGCAGACACACTACAGGAGATGGTCAGAGACTGCAGACATACTACAGGAGATGGTCAGAGACTGCAGACAAACTACAGGAGATGGTCAGAGACTGCAGACATACTACAGTAGATGGTCAGAGACTGCATATTTATTACAGGAGATGGTCAGAGACAGCAGATGGTCAGAGACTGCAAACAGACTACAGGAGATGGTCAGAGTCTGCAGACATACTACAGGAGATGGTCAGAGACTGCAGACATAGTATAGGAGATGGTCATAGACTGCAGACATACTACAGGAGAGGGTCATAGACTGCAGACACACTACAGGAGTTGGTCAGAGACTGCAGACATACTACAGGAGATGGTCAGAGACGGCAGACCTAGTACAGGAGATGGTCAGAGACTGCAGACATAGTACAGGAGTTGGTCAGAGACTGCAGACATACTACAGGAGATGGTCAGAGACGGCAGACCTAGTACAGGAGATGGTCAGAGACTGCAGACATGATACAGGAGAGGGTCAAAGACTGCAGACATGCTACAGTAGATGGTCAGAGACTGCAGACCAGGAAATGTATGAAATGTATCTCTGCGCTCGCTGGGAAGCGGGGGTGCCAATATAGGGTGAAGCAGAAAACGGTGACCCGTGGGGGCAATCATGGTTATTAAGCAGTGGATTTGCTCGCTCAGCCTGTGATCAGGACGCGATGTACGGATTGTGTACGTTGCACTCTTCGGAGTCACATTAGTACAGAGATATGTGACACCTCCAGAGACATGGTTGCCCCCCCCCCCTCCTCCTCCATGACCTAATTTAACCCCCTCTTGCCACCGCCAGCTTGGAAATGGAATGTTAGCTCTCCCGGCTCAGAAGTGACCCCATTCTGTATTTATAGGACGTGAGCGGCTGAGTACCGTCCTCTGTGCGTCCTGCGATGACGCAGAGTAGTCAGACAGAAGGCCTGGCTACCGGCGTGCATGTTTATGTCTGTCGCCTCGATTTTTTTCCACCCATAAAACACGTACAGAGACGGGGCGATGTATACATTGTAGACGCTTCCATTGTATATAATCACATGGGCCGTCTATATCTTCTTTACAGGTGCATCTCAAAAATTAAAAAATCATCAAAAAGTTCATTTATTTCAGTAATTCAATTCAAAAAGTGAAACTCCTATATTTTCTATAGATGCGTTACACACAGAGTGATAGATTTCCAGCATTTCTTTCCTTTTATTTTGATGATTATGGCGTGTTACAGCGAGTGACACCCCAAAATTCAGTATCTCAGAAAATTAGAATATTACATAAGACCAATAAAAAAAAAGTTTTTTTAATACAGAAATGTTGGCTTAGTGAAAAGTCTGTCCATGTACAGTATAGGATGCACTCAATACTTGGTCGCGTAGCCGGAAGTGACGAGGGTCCGGAATTTTCACGGGTCCGATTAAATTTTATAACACCGGCCCAGGCAAAGTCACTGACTGGTGTCCTCATCTCAGCCTAGGCAATGTACCTGACTGGTGTCCTCATCTCAGCCTAGGCAACGTCACTGACTGGGGACCTCATCCCGGCCCAGGCAAAGTCACTGACTGGTGACCTCAGTTTAGGCAACATACCTGACTGGTGACCTCACCACAGCCTAGGCAATGTCACTGACTGGTGACCTCACCTCAGCCTAGGCAATGTCACTGACTGGTGACCTCACCTCAGCCTAGGCAACGTCACTGACTGGTGACCTCACCTCAGCCTAGGCAACGTCACTGACAGATGACCTCACCTCAGCCTAGGCAACATCACTGACAGGTGACCTCACCTCAGCCTAGGCAACGTCACTGACAGGTGACCTCACCTCAGCCTAGGCAACATCACTGACTGGTGACCTCACCTCAGCCTAGGCAACGTCACTGACTGGTGACCTCACCTCAGCCTAGGCAACATCACTGACTGGTGACCTCACCTCAGCCTAGGCAACGTCACTGACTGGTGACCTCTCCTCAGCCTAGGCAAAGTCACTGACTGGTGACCTCACCTCAGCCTAGGCAACGTCACTGACTGGTGACCTCACCTCAGCCTAGGCAACGTCACTGACTGGTGACCTCATCTCAGCCTAGGCAATGTCACCGAGTGGAGCTCAAAGACGGCTTTTTAATGATAAAAGGTGGACCTTTTCTGAACAATGATTCTGTTGCTGTATATTGGGACATGTATGGGATTATCCATGGAGACCTGTAAAGTTCCTGACAGGTCCCCTTGGAGAGCAGGCAGGGGCAGTGGCAGTGGCGCAGTGCACAGCATTTGAGCTACATGTGGTGAAGGCCGTTCATACTCTCTTAACAGTGATTTTTGGCACATTGGCTGCCACCCTTGAGGCTCGTGATTGGGGTCACCTGGCTCTCATCCTGTCCACTGTTTGATCAGGGGGGGCTGGGGCCGGACTGTGAATATATTTAGACATTCTGCGGGCAGAGGGTTGGAGGTCATCTTCCTGGAACTTTGGATCCTGCCCGAGAGGTGGCCAGGTGCAGAATACCCAGCATGCCGTGCAGGGCAGGAGAAAGGGCAGTACGGCAAATTATCTGATATTTCCATATTATAGTTCTCTGCTTCATCTCTAGGGGACGCTGGCTGGGCAGAGTCCCCTAGAGATAGCACACAGTACATAGTACACAGTATATGGTACATAGTATACAGCATGCAGTATATAGTACACAGTATATGGCACGCAGTATACAGCATGCAGTATATAGTACACAGTATATGGTACATAGTATACAGCATGCAGTATATAGTACACAGTATATGGTACATAGTATACAGCACACAGTGCATAGTACACAGTATATGGTACATAGTATACAGCATGCAGTATATAGTACACATTATATGGTACATAGTATACAGCATGCAGTATATAGTACACAGTATATGGTACATAGTATACAGCATGCAGTATACAGCACACAGTATACATCATGCAGTATATAGTACACAGTATATGGCACGCAGTATACAGCATGCAGTATATAGTACACAGTATATGGCACGCAGTATACAGCATGCAGTATATAGTACACAGTATATAGCATGCAGCATAAAGTATATAGTACACAGTATATGGCATGCAATATACAGCATGTAGTGTATACCACACAGTATATGGCATGCAGTATACAGCATGCAGTATATAGTACACAGTATATGACACGCAGTATACAGCATGCAACATATAGTTCACAGTATATGGCACACAGTATACAGCATGCAGTATATAGTACACAGTATATGACACGCAGTATACAGCATGCAACATATAGTTCACAGTATATGGCACACAGTATACAGCATGCAGTGTATACCACACAGTATATGGCACGCAGTATACTGCATGCAGTATATAGTACAAAATATATGGCACGCAGTATACAGCATGCAGTATATAGTACACAGTATATAGCATGCAGCATAAAGTATATAGTACACAGTATATGGCATGCAGTATACAGCATGCAGTGTATACCACACAGTATATGGCATGCAGTATACAGCATGCAGCATATAGTTCACAGTATATGGCACGCAGTATACAGCATGCAGTATATAGTACACAGTATATAGCACACAGTATACAGCATGCAGTATATAGTTCACAGTATATGGCATGCCGTATACAGGATGTAGTATATAGTACACAGTATTTGGCATGCAGTATACAGCATGCAGTATATAGTACACAGTATATAGCACACAGTATACAGCATGCAGTATATAGTTCACAGTATATGGCATGCCGTATACAGGATGTAGTATATAGTACACAGTATTTGGCATGCAGTATACAGCATGCAGTATATATTACACAGTATATGGCACGCAGTATACAGCATGCAGTATATAGTACACAGTATATGGCACGCAGTATACAGGATGCAGTATATAGTACACAGTATATGGCACGCAGTATACAGCATGCAGTATATAGTACACAGTATATGGCACGCAGTATACAGGATGCAGTATACAGTACACAGTATATGGCACGCAGTATATAGTACACAGTATATGGCATGCAGTATATAGTACACAGTATATAGTACACAGAATATGGCATGCAGTATACAGAATGCAGTATACAGTACACAGTATATGGCACGCAGTATATAGTACACAGTATATGGCATGCAGTATACAGGATGCAGTATATAGTACACAATATATGGCATGCAGTATACAGCATGCAGTATACAGCACACAGGATACGGCACGCAGTATACAGCACCCAGGTACTGTACACAGTATTTATCTGAACACAGCAGAAGTTGTTTAACTTTTTATGTGAATTCCGCCTTGAGTCTAATTAGGGTAACAAACCTTCAGGAGGCCACAATGGAAAAATACTTTACCAGGAGCGATAAGATACGGGCCTCTCATTCCACACACTGACTCACCCGCCCGCAGGGTGTACCAGCACCAGAATATGAGGGACACCGCAGACAGGGTCATTACATGAGAGTCACCACAGATGGGGTCCCCCCACAGTCACACACTGTTATTATTATACATTTATATAGCTCTGACATATACTGCAGTGCTGTACAGAGATCACTGAGCCAATCACATCAGTCTCTGTACCAGAGGAGCTTACACTCTAATGTCCCCTCCCCCACAGTCACACCAGTCTCTGTACCAGAGGAGCTTACACTCTAATATCCCCTCCCCCACAGTCACATCAGTCTCTGTACCAGAGGAGCTTACACTCTAATGTCCCCCACAGTCACTCACTATTATTATACATTGATATAGCTCTGACATATACCGCAGTGCTGTGTCTATGGTGGGGGGATGTTAAAGATCCTTACAATAATATTTTCATGTATAGTAAATCTTGTATACTTTGTTGGGTGTGCGGCGGGGTGATGGGGTGACACGGTGGTGGAGTCGCGGGGGGGAAGGGGTGGAGGTCGCACACACAGTGGATGCATGTCACATATATGTACATAGCTGAGTTTACCCGGGAAGAGCCCTCGGGGGGACCCAGCCAGGAGAGATGCATTCTGGGTATAAACGGTGGGGGTCATTTTCATGTGCTACACGTATGGGGGTAAGAGCAACACCGCGCTCAGCGGGGGGAGGTGATCCGCAGTTATAATAATAAATAAAGATGTACATTCATTAAACGCCATCTGTACACATTTCATTCTTGGGAGGGGTTTAAGAGAACCTGTCACCTACAAAACATTAACACTGACACTACAGAAACATCTTCCTAAATGTACAGGATAAATATTACAGGATCTCACAAAAGTAAGTACACCCCTCACATCTTTGTAAATATTTTATTCTATCTTTTCATGTGACAACACTGAAGAAATGACACTTTGCTACAATGTAAAGTAGTGAGTGTACAGCTTGTATAACAGTGTAAATTTGCTGTCCCCTCAAAATAACTCAACACACAGCCATTAATGTCTAAACCGCTGGCAACAAAAGTGAGTACACCCCTAAGTGAAAATGTTCAAATTGGGCCCAAAGTGTGAATATTTTGTATGGCCACCATTATTTTCCAGCACTGCCTTAACCCTCTTGGGCATGGAGTTCACCAGAGCTTCACAGGTTGTCACTGGAGTCCTCTTCCACTCCTCCATGATGACATCACAGAGCTGGTGGATGTTGGAGACCTTGCGCTTCTCCACCTTCCATTAGAGGATGCCCCACAGATGCTCAATAGGGTTTAGGTCTGGAGACATGCTTGGCCAGTCCATCACCTTTACCCTCAGCTTCTTTAGCAAGGCAGTGGTCATCTTGGAGGTGTTTGGGGTCGTTATGTTGGAATACTCCCCTGCGGCCCAGTCTCTGAAGGGAGGGGATCATGCTCTGCTTCAGTATGTCACAGTACATGTTGGCATTCATGGTTCCCTCAATGAACTGTAGCTCCCCAGTGCCAGCAGCACTCATGCAGCCCCAGACCATGACACTCCCACCACCATGCTTGACTGTAGGCAAGACATACTTGTCTTTGTACTCCTCACCTGGTTGCCGCCACACACGCTTGACACCATCTGAACCAAATAAGTTTTTCTTGGTCTCATCAGACCACAGGAGATGGTTCCAGTAATCCATGTCCTTAGTCTGCTTGTCTTCAGCAAACTGTTTGTGGCCTTTCTTGTGCATCATCTTTAGAAGAGGCTTCCTTCTGGGATGACAGCCATGCAGACCAATGTGATGCAGTGTGCGGCGTATGGTCTGAGCACTGACAGGCTGACCCCCCCACCCCTTCAACCTCTGCAGCAATGCTGGCAGCACTCATACGTCTATTTCCCAAAGACAACCTCTGGATATGACGCTGAGCACTCAACTGCTTTGGTCAACCATGATGAGGCCTGTTCTGAGTGGAACCTGTCCTGTTAAACCACTGTATTGTCTTGGCCACCATGCTGCAGCTCAGTTTCAGGGTCTTGGCAATCTTCTTAAAGCCTAGGCAATCTTTATGTAGAGCAACAATTCTTTTTATAGATTCTCAAAGAGTTATTTGCCATGAGGTGCCATGTTGAACTTCCAGTAACCAGTATGAGAGAGTGAGAGCGATAACACCAAATTTAACACACCTGCTCCCCATTCACACCTGAGACCTTGTAACACTAATGAGTCACATGACACTGGGGAGGGTAAATGGCTAATTGGGCCCAATCTGGACATTGTCACTTAGGGGTGTACTCACTTTTGTTGCCATTTAATTAATTAGACATTAATGGCTGTGTGTTGAGTTATTTTGAGGGGACAGCAAATTTACACTGTTATACAAGCTGTACACTCACTACTTTACATTGTAGCAAAGTGTCATTTCTTCAGTGTTGTCACTGAAGATAGAATAAAATATTTACAGGAGGGGTGTACTTACTTTTGTGAGATACTTTATATCTTCTAGAGAAGTTTATATTGTGATCGCTATTGGGAATTTTGTATGAGGACCATTCGTGTTTTTTTGCACAGCAAGTTTTTGTCACAAGGATCCGGTGTTCATACATCAATACCGCGTGCAAAGTGATTGTAAGAGCCGGTTCACACTGAAGCGACACGACTTCGGGGGGCGACCTGTGAAGTCGCGTGCACCGCTGACTTTGGCGCGACTTGCAGGGACTTTACATAATGGAAGTCTATGCAAGTCGCTCCGAGGTCGCCCCAAAGTAGTACAGGACCCTTTTTCTAAGTCGGAGCGACTTGTGTTGCTCCTATTAGGACGGCTCCTGTACTACTCAATGGACCGCGACTTGTCAGACTGACAAGTCGCCTGACAAGTCGCGGCAGTGTGAATGGGCTCTAAAGGTTTGTTTTTTTTTTGTTTTGTTTTTTAAAATAACAAACATGTTATACTTACCTGCTCTGTGTAATGGTTTTGCACAGAGCAGTCCTGATCCTCCTCTTCTGGGGTTCCCCCGGCGCCGCCCCATGCTCCTCCTCTTCATCGGTTGCCCCCACGGATAGCAGCTTTCCATGGGGGCACCCATGCGGGCGTGCTGACAAATCTCGCTGCTGCAGGATGTGGCCCTGGCCCCTTCTCCGTGTCACTGGGTTTGATTGACAGCAGTGGGAGCCAATGGATCCTGCTGCTGTCAATCTATGCAATGAGGACCCGAGACAGCGGCTGGAACTGCTGGGCTCGTGCTCGTCACTGCAACGATCGATTTCAGGTAAGAAAAAAAGGTCGGTCTGAGGGGCAGCTGAAGCACAGAAGGTTTTGGTGGGCTTCAATGCAAATATATATATATATATATATAAAATGCACATTATTATTAGTTAGTTATTGTTGCCACGTTTACTTCTTTATTGGAAAAGATGGGCTGAGCCTTTAAATGCACACACAATCCTATGGGAGGATTCTTGCCGGAGTCAATATTGCGGTGGCAGGGTCTCTTTATTATGAGGCACACCATGCTGGCGTACTCATGGTCACCGTGAACCATAAACCTATTATAATCCCATATACAGCAGAGAGCTGACAGATTTACAATGGAAAATATTGCGGTGAAATCCAATTTATGACCCTCGGAGCTCATTAATAAAAAGGTGATTATTCACAGAGCACGCAGGAAGGCGCAGATACAGATAGCGTGATGTGTGATACTCCCAACGGCCAATCTTCAGAATGAACTTACTGCACATAAGTACCTTTTCTTTAGTCCCAGCGATGTCATCACTGCCTCTCTGTTCTTCTCTATGCAATGCAGGCAGATCATGGATGGTGGGAGGGATCCAGGGGAGGACTGGGCCAGGGGGCAGGGGGGGGGGGGCAATTGCCTCCCCCGGGCCACTCTGATGCCCCATAGAAAGGCTGCACTGCTTCTGCCACAGACATGCCTAAAGGATTCCTGGTGAAGAGAAGTAAAAAGTCCCTGCCACTGACCTACTGAGTTGGGGATAAAGACAAGGACAGAGCGCCCCCCCCCCCCCAGCATGGATGTTGTAAGCCAGGGGCTTAACTACAGGGGATGCAATTGCAACCGGGCCCCATGCTGTAGAGGGGACTGTGCGGCTCCCCTGTACCCCTGGATAGGAGGGGGGGGGGGGGGGCAGCATGTAGAGAAATCGCTGTCCTCCTTTTTCCATGTAGCTGCAGGAGGAAAATGGAGGAGATTGGTTCCTCTGTATGCTGCCCCCGCCACTCCTCCTATCCAGTTCACTTGTGTTCTGCTGTCTCTGGGCCCCTGTGTGCTCCCCTGGTCCCCCCCTACCCCAACTGTGCTCCCTCCCCTCTCCTGCCGGCTGCTGCAGGGGATGTGTCACAATAGAGAACCAGGAAGGGGTCGGTAAATATGTAATTTACCAGCTCTTTCCTTTTCTGAATGGACAGAGTCATAGTCAGTGACATTGTAAAAATGTGCACCCAGCCTCAGTGCTCCTCCCAAGAGCCCTCATGCAAGCAGTAGGAGGATTTATGCAAATATCGAAATGTCTTTATAGGTGGGTGTCAGTCTGGAGGACCAAGAATGAAAGGGGCGGAGCCAGGGACAGTCAGGCTGTTGTGGAGGAAAGAGCTAGATGATGCTGGACGTCCTCCAGCCAGGGAATGGGGCGGGGCTCTGTCTGACTTGCTGCAGCTTGTAATGCACATGGTGAGAAGCTCACAGTGTGCAGTGAAATCAGAGGAAGCCATTTCAGTCCAGGAGAGGAGCCGGTACCACTGTGCAGGACTAGGGGAAAGGCCGGAGGGAGGATAAGAAGGTGGTGGGGGGGGGGGGGAAGGGGGGGAGGGATTTCGGGGGTGGAGTGACAGCTCAGTACTTTCCATGAGAACAATGTCCCCTTTTTATGGGTAATATTCACTTTTTATGACACCGCCAGTAAAATCCGACCGCGGAGTTTACTATTTCCTTTCCAATTACTGGAGAACTTTTCTAGAGATTCCATCGGACTTCCCGGCTTCTCAGTTCTGATTGGAGGCTGAAAATTCCCAATTTGACCTAAATGCACCACGGAAGGAGAAATTCAGGGGGGTTTGTAAGGGTGCAATGGTCTCCGCATGGCCCCCGGGGGTGGGGAGGCTCCATTTTATTTTACTTTTTTTTTTAATTAATTTCACTGTTTTTGTGTAGTTTGTAGTCATCAACAAACCTAGAAAGAAATACAGTGACAGCTTTGTTTATAAACAAAGCCATGTCACCAACAGTGCTGACCTAGGGATCACATGACATTGTTTATAAACAAAGCCATGTCACCAACAGTGCTGACCTAGGGATCACATGACATTGTTTATAAACAAAGCCATGTCACCAACAGTGCTGACCTAGGGATCACATGACATTGTTTATAAACAAAGCCATGTCACTAACAGTGCTGACCTAGGGATCACATGACATTGTTTATAAACAAAGCCATGTCACTAATAGTGCTGACCTAGGGATCACAACATTGTTTATAAACAAAGCCATGTCATTATCAGTGCTGACCTAGGGATCACATGACATTGTTTATACACAAAGCCATGTCACTAATAGTGCTGACCTAAGGATCACATGACATTGTTATCAAACAAAGCCATGTCACTAACTGTAATGACCTAGGGATCACATGACATTATTTATAAACAAAGCCATGTCATTAGCAGTGATGACCTAGGGATCACATGACATTGTTTAAAATGAAAACCACGTCACTAACAGTGCTGACAAGGGGATCACATGACATTGTTTATAAACAAAGCCATGTCCCCAACAGTGCTGACCAAGGGATCACATGACATTGTTTATAAACAAAGCCATATCATTATCAGTGATGACCTTGGGATCACATGACATTATTTATAAACAAAGCCATGTCACTAACATTGCTGACCTAGGGATCACAACATTGTTTATAAACAAAGCCATGCCACTAACAGTGCTGGTCTGGGGATCACATGACATTGTTTATAAACAAAGCCATGTCACTAACAGTGCTGATCTTGGGATCACATGATTTTGTTTATAAACAAAGCCATGTCACTAACAGTGCTGACCTAGGGATCACATGACATTGTTTATACACAAAGCCATGTCACTAACAGTGCTGACCTAGGGATCACATGACATTGTTATCAAAAAAAGCCATGGCACTAATAGTGCTGACCTAGAGATCACATGACAGTGTTTATAAACAAAGCCATGTCACTAACAGTGCTGATCTGGGGATCACATGACATTGTTTATAAACAAAGCCATGTCACTAACAGTGCTGACATGGGGATCACATGATATTGTTTATAAACAAAGCCATGTCACTAACAGTGCTGACATGGTGATCACATGATATTGTTTATAAACAAAGCCATGTCATTAGCCATGATGACATAAGGATCACATGACATGGTTTATAAACAAAGCCATGTCACTACTAGTGCTGACCTTGGGATCAGGTGAGATTGTTTATAAACAAAGCCATGTCATTAGCCATGATGACATGGGGATCACGCAATATTGTTTATAAACAAAGCCATGTCACTAACAGTGCTGACCTTGGGAATCACATGACATTGTTTATAAACAAAGCCATATCACTAACCATGCTGACATATTGATCACATGACATTGTTTATAAACAAAGCCATATCATTATCAGTGATGACCTTGGGATCACATGACATTATTTATAAACAAAGCCATGTCACTAACATTGCTGACCAAGGGATCACATGACATTGTTTATAAACAAAGCCATGTCACTAACATTGCTGACCTAGGGATCACGTGATGTTGTTTATAAACAAAACCATGTCACCAACAGTGCTGACCAAGGGATCACATGACATTGTTTATAAACAAAGTAATGTCACTAATTGTGCTGACCTAGGGATCACATGGCATTGTTTATAAACAAAATCATGTCACTAACATAGGGATCACATGACATTGTTTACAAAGGCATGTCACTAACAGTGCTGACCTAGGGATCACATGCCATTGTTTATAAACAAAGCCATGTCACCAACAGTGGTGACCTAGGGATCACATGACATTGCACTGCTGGATTGGCAATACCTGAAGGGCCCCCCATCAGCTCAGATCTGCAGTCATTTCTAAGAAGGTCCCAGGATGACCCTCGTGGTGTCCCTTTTATGCCAGACTGGATTCCATGCCAGGATATGCTGGTTTGGTGAAGAGTATTTCAGAGAGGAATGGCAGGCTGGGTGGCACAGCAATGCTTATTACCACTTGAACCCAGGTTAAAGTAGAGGTTCCCGCACAGGGCTGCATGTACCCTGGGGGTAGTTCCATCAGGATTAGAGCAGTATCGCTTTGCAAATGTAAACTTATGGGGGGGTGAAATACGCATGCAGCAATTCTCATCGCATTAATGTGTTGCCATGCATTTTCAGATTCGACATATTCCAGAAGAATGCAAAAAAAAAAAAAAAAACAGTCAGAGACTGTGCCTAGGCTGAGATGATGTCATCAGTCTGCTGCAGGCAGGAGGAAGCATTTCCTCAGTCTCCCCTCCCCTGCTGCTAATGAGACTGCAACCCAAAAACATTGGAGGTGAACAGCCAACCAATAAGATCCTAGCTGTAATTTTTTTAAAAGAATACCTGTACTGCATTGTGTGTGATGGGAGGTTTGGGGGGATTCCAGCATCCTTTAAGTTCTGTAAGTACAGGGACTGTGTCCAGGTCCCTCATGGGAACCAGCAAGATTGGGGAAAAGTGGGCAAGGTATAAAGGGCAGCAAATTAAAGAATTATTAAAGAAAAAAAAAATTGATGAATAAAAAAAAAAAAAAAAAAAAAAAAAGATTATGCCAAAAAGCGCTGCATGAGGGTATACTGTACCAGAGGGGTGCACATTCCAGCACAGGTTCAATAGAGCCGTTACTGGAAGCCCTGGTGTGTCGGTGTTGGATAAATAGAAAGAGAGAAATATTGTAATCCATCCAGACCCCATGATGCCTTCGCTGCACGTACCGCCATTTAAAGGAGCCTCATTGAGGGCGACTGAAGTGCGCACATTCCCAGGATATACAGCCTGGGGCCACAGGGAGGGGGTGGATGACTATCAACTAAAGGAAGAGGGGGGAGTGACAGCATGTTATGTTTATAAACAATATCCTGAATCTGCACCACTTGACCTTCGGAAGATTTACCCCCCCCCCCCCTTATGAACAGGTCATTTGTTGTGATAAGGCACTGCATTACTTTAACTGACAATTGCACGGTCATGCAACGTTGTACCCAAATAAAATTTCTGCAATTAATTTTTTTACCACAATTAGAGCTTTCTTTTGGTGGTATTTGATTTTTTTTTTTTGCATTATAAACAAAAAAAGCGCAATTTTAACCACCTTACCACCGGGGGATTTTGCTGTCTTACGTCCAGGCCACTTTTTGTGATTCGGCACTGTGCGACTTTAACTGACAATTGCGCGGTCAAACAACGCCGTACCCAAATGAAATATACGTCCTTTTTTTCCCACAAACGGAGCTTTCTTTTGGTGGTATTTGATTACCTGTGCGATTTTTTGATCATGCGCTATAATCAAAAAAAGAGCGACAATTTTGCAAAAATAACAATATTTTTCACATTTTTTTATATGAAATTCCCCCCAAAAAAAATTTAAAAATCAAAATTTTTTAAAAATTTTTGGCCAATTTGTTTTCTACCTTTGGTAAAAAAAAATCAGAATAAGCGTATTTTGATTGGTTTGCGCAAAAGTTATTGCGTTTACTAACTAAGGGAAAGATTTCTGTCATTTTTGGTGTTTTTTTTTTTTAACGAGTAATGGCGGCGATCTGCGATTTTTTTTTGCGGGACTGCGACATTGTGGCGGACAGATCGGACCCTTGACTGACATTTTTGACACTTTTGGGGGTACCAGTGACATTACTACAGTAATCAGTGCTATATATATGCACTGTTACTGTAAAAATGACACTGGCAGGGAAGGGGTTAATTTTATTGGAGAGGGAGGGGTTAATGTATGGCTGGTGCTTACTGACATGTGTGGGGGGAGGGGACTGAGTGACACAGGGACAGATCGCAGGTTCAGCTAAGCTGAACCCTGTAATCTGTCCCTGCCTGTCACTTAGGAGATCCGCCCGCTTTGTTTACACAAGGGGGCGGATCTCCACACTCGATTCCCCGACGATCGGGGAAGAGCAGCGGTGATCACCGCCTCTCCTCCCCTGGCCCGACTCCCACTGTGACTGAATACAGCGGGAGCGAGCCTCCGGCGCTGCGCGTGCGCCGCCGAGAAAGGGGAATGTCTGGTGACGTAGGTCTACGTCGCCAGACGTTATCGAGCCACTTTGCCGCAGTACAGCTCTAGTGAGCAGTGCGGAAGTGGTTTAAAAAAAAAAAACAAAAAAAAAACGCAGAGGTGATCAAATACCACCAAAAGAAAGCTCTAATTGTGGGAATTTTTTTTTTATAAATCTTATTTGGGTACAGCGTTGCATGACCGCGCAATTGTCAGTTAAATTAATGCACTGTCGTATCGCAAACAATGACCTGGTCGTGAAGGGGGGGGGGGTAAATCATCTAGAGGTCAAGTGTTGCAGATTCAGGCTATGAAACAAAAACATTTTTTTACTTTCTGCTTTTAAAACATATCTAAAAAAAAATATAAATTAAAGATCAAATTTTGTTCATAAATTGAGGCCAATATGTATTCTGCTACATATTTTTGGTAAAAAAATAAAAAAAAATCCCAATAAGCGTATTTTGGTTGGTTTGCACAAAAGTTATCACATCTAACAGCTATGGTATATACAGTATCTCACAAAAGTAAGTACACCCCTCACATTTTTGTAAATATTTTATTCTATCTTTTCATGTGACAACACTGAAGAAATGACACTTTGCTACAATGTAAAGTAGTGAGTGTACAGCTTGTATAAGACCCCATTCAGACTAGCGCGACTTGTCAGGCGACTTGTCAGCCTGACAAGTCGCGCTCGGTCGCTCGTCATTGATTAGCACAGGACCCGTTCTAATAGGAGCGACATAAGTCGCTCCGACTTAGAAAAAGGGTCCTGTACTACTTTGGGGCAACCTGGGAGCGACCTGCATTGACTTCCATTATGTGAAGTCCCTGCAAGTCGCGCCGAAGCGTGCACCGCGACTTCTCAGGTCGCCCCTCGAAGTCGGATCGCCTCAGTGTGAACCAGCTCTTACAGTGTAAATTTGCTGTCACCTCAAAATAACTCAACACACAGCCATTAATGTCTAAACTGCCGGCAACAAAAGTGAGTACACCCCTAAGTGAAAATGTCCAAATTGGGCCCAAAGTGTCAATATTTTGTGTGGCCACCATTATTTTCCAGCACTGCCTTAACCCTCTTGGGCATGGAGTTCACCAGAGCTTCACAGGTTGTCACTGGAGTCCTCTTCCCCTCCTCCATGATGACATCACAGAGCTGGTGGATGTTAGAGACCTTGCGCCCCTCCACCTTCCATTTGAGGATGCCCCACAGATGCTCAATAGGGTTTAGGTCTGGAGACATGCTTGGCCAGTCCATCACCTTTACCCTCAGCTTCTTTAGCAAGGCAGTGGTCGTCTTGGAGGTGTGTTTGGGGTAACTTTCATGTTGGAATACTGCCCTGCGGCCCAGTCTCTGAAGGGAGGAGATTATGCTCTGCTTCATTCACAGTTCTCTCAATGAACTGTAGCTCCCCAGTGCCGGCAGCACTCATGCAGCCCCAGACCATGACACTCCCACCGCCATGCTTGACTCTAGGCAAGACAAAGACTTGTCTTTGTACTCCTCACCTGGTTGCCGCAACACACGTTTGACACCATCTGAACCAAATAAGTTTATCTTGGTCTCATCAGACCACAGGACAGCATATGGTCTGAGCACTGACAGGCTGACCCCCCACCCCTTCAACCTCTGCAGCAATGCTGGCAGCACTCATACGTCTACGTCACAAAGACAGCCTCTGGATGCGACTCTGAGCATGCGCACTCAACTTCTTTGGTCGACCATGACGAGGCCTGTTCTGAGTGGAACCTGTCCTGTTAAACCGCTGTATCATCTTGGCCACTGTGCTGCAGCTCAGTTTCAGGGTCTTGGCAATCTTCTTATAGTCTAGGACAGTGATGGCGAACCTTGGCACCCCAGATGTTTTGGAACTACATTTCCCATGATGCTTATGTACTCTGTCGTGTAGTTGAGCATCATGGGAAATGTAGTTTCAAAACATCTGGGTTACCAAGGTTCGCCATCACTGGCCTAGGACATCTTTATGTAGAGCAAAAATTATTTTTTTCAGATCCTCAGAGAATTCTTTGCCATGAGATGCCATGTTGAACTTGATTCTACCTTGTATTGCTCTAAGTCAGGGTTTCTCAACCAGGGTTCCGTGGAATCCCAGTGTTCCTCCTGAGGTTGCTAGGGGTTCCTTGAGCAATGGGCAATTTCTGCCTCCCAGTTAAGTTCCCAATGACACCATTGTTCCTTTTAGCTATCTGTAAGAGGGGGAATTCTTCACAATGATGAGAAGAGTAAGGAACATTCTTCCCACTGACTGTCACACTAATGTGTCATGAGTTGTAGATTTTAAATTTTTAGCAGGGGTTCCCTGAGGCCAGAAATTTATTTCAAGGGTTCCTCTGTGTTGAAAAGGTTGAGAAAGGCTACTCTAAGTTATGTTTGTTATTTGGCCCCGATGAAGCGGAAGCAGATCCCTGAAATGTGTCAGATTCATTCTTAAATCTTTAATAAATATTCCCCGGCCACAGGACCGCATCCTAACAACAATTATCCCATTTATTCTGTCATTATGGGTCTAACATGTCACACAAAGAAGAACTAACTGTGCCCAAAACATTGTTCTGTTGAGGTTCTACAAAGGTCAGAATCAGTGCAGTCATTTCAGGTTTTACTAATATTCTAGAACAGCAGGGGAGGACTGGGCCAGGGGGCAGGGGGGCAATTGCCCCCTGGGCCGCTCTGATGTCCTGTAAAAAGACTGCACCACTTCTGCCACAGACATGCCTAAAGGATTCCTGGAGAAGAGAAGAAAAAAGTCCCCATCACTGACCTACTGAGTGCGGGATGAAGACAAGGACAGAGCGCAGGCCTTTAGATTGTTTAAACTGTCTGAGCAGAGGCCGGTCCTATGCCCCACTGCAGACTCTCCTCCCCTGGCCAGCCCCAACTGAGCTGTCCCAGCTCCCCCCAACCGCCCCCTGCTGGCCAGGTTGGGAACCCGGATTCAGCCGGCGAGTAGAGAGTACCTGGAGCAGGGCTTCAGCCTGGAATAGGGGGGGAGTCAGGAGGAGGACGGGAAGAGGGAGAGTGGGAGGGGGCCGAGTCGCTGCAACCCGGGCCTCTGCTTTGTACTTGCCCCCTGGGCCGAAAGTTGCCAGTCTGCCCCTGTAGAACAGCCTTTCTCAACCGGGGTTCCTCCAGAAATTGCTGAGGGTCCATTGAGCAATGAGTAATTTCTGCCTATCAATTAAGTAATCGCTGACAACAGTGATCTTTTAAGCTCTCTTCAAGGGGAGGATTCTTCCCAATGACAACAATGGTAAGGAGTATTCTTCCCAGTAATCACCACACTAATGTCCCATGAACTGTACATGTGGCATGGGTTCCCTGAGCAATTTCAAGTGTTCCTCCATGTTAAAAAGGTTGAGAAAGACCGCTCCAGAACAACGCACAGGTCAGATCTCCTGAGTACACGGTAAGCTGCCACTGTGACACTCACATATACCACATGTGCAGATCTTCGGAGGTGATGCATGTACCTTCACTGGATTTTTCTGTCATGGGACTGGCTAAAAATTTCCATCCCTGACCATTAGCATTACTGTGACTCCTGCCACCATTATAGACATGCACTACATGGCTACCAAACATTCACTGGCAAGGAATCCATTTAAAACACATGCACCAGGATGAAACAACTCCAGTAGATGTATGGTGAATCTTAGATTCACTGCTTTGTTATATACCCCATAAACTTTTCTGTGTTGCAGCAACCAATCAGAAGTAACCTCCCTGATGATGATGGCAGATTAGTTGCTGTGGTTTCCTGAAGTGCGAACATTGACATTTTCTTATTGAGCCTCCACTTTATAAAGGAAAGCTTACTGATGTGTTAATATTTCATGAGCCTTGTTCTCTGTATAGGGTGTAATTCTATATGTACACGGGACAGACATATATGTTCCTTACATGCAGGCTATACACACAATGTTTAGTACAGTGATTCTGCTTTATTGTTCCTCTCTTGGTATGTCTTTCAGTAATGATTTCATTGTCTGATACACTATATGGCCAAAAGTCTGTGAACACCTGAAATTACAACTACAGGTGCTCATTGAACATCCCATCCCAATACCATGGCCATCAATATGGAGTTGCCCCTCACCATGGCTATCAATATGGAGTTGTCCTTCATCATGGCCATCAGTATGGAGTTGTCCCTCACCATGGCCATCATAATGAAGTTGTCCATCCCCATCGCCATCCGTATGGAGTTGTCCATCACCATGGCCATCAGTATGAAGTTGTCCCTCACCATGGCCATCAATATGAAGTTGCCCATCACCATCGCCATCCGTATGGAGTTGTCCATCACCATGGCCATCAGTATGAAGTTGTCCCTCACCATGGCCATCAATATGAAGTTGCCCATCACCATCGCCATCCGTATGGAGTTGTCCATCACCATGGCCATCAATATGAAGTTGCCCATCACCATCGCCATCCGTATGGAGTTGTCCATCACCATGGCCATCAGTATGAAGTTGTCCCTCACCATAGCCATCAATATGGAGTTGGCCATCACCATCAGTATGGAGTTGCCCATCACCATGGCCATCAGTATGAAGTTGTCCCTCACCATGGCCATCGCTATGGAGTTGTCCATCCCCATGGCCATCAGTATAGAGTATCCTCCACCATGTCCAATGATGTGAAGTTGCCCCCACCATGGCCATCAAATAAAGTTGCCCCTCTCCATAGCCAATGATAAGGAGTTGCCCTCACCATGGTCATTAATAGGGAATTACCCTCCACTATGGTCACTCACCCTGATAATTAATATTGAGTTACCCCTCACCCAGTAGGCCAGTACATAACATGGAGTCATCCTGCCCCACCATCATCACCATGGCCATTAATATGGTGTTGCCTTCCCTGTGGCTATAACATCCTCCACTCTTCTGGGAAGAGTGTTGGAGTGTGTCTGTGGGAATTTGTGCCCATTTGTGAGGTCAGGTACTCATTTTGAAACATAAGACCTGGCTCACCATCGTTGTTCCAATTCATCTCAAAGGTGTACAGTAGGATAAGTGCCGGTTCACACTGTTCCGACTTGTCAGGAGACTTGGTCGACTGACAAGTAGCGGACAGTGCTGTGCAATTGGAACCGTTCTAATAGGAGCGACTAAAGTTGACTGAAAAAGGTTCCTGTACTACTTTGGGGCGACATCGGAGCGACTTGCGTTGACTTCCATTATGTGAAGTCGTTGCAAGCCGCGCCGAAGTCGCGGTGCACGGGCGACGGCATAACTCGCCCGAAGTCATGTGGCACTAGTGTGAACTGACACTTAAGGTCAGGGCTCTGCAGGCCATTCAAGTTCCTCCACAGCAAACTGGTCAAACCATGTCTTGATGGAGCTGGCTTTGTACACAGGGTCACAGTCATGGTGGAACAAAAAAAGGTCTTCACCAAACTAATACCACAAGATTGGAAGAGTACAATTGTCCACAATGGCTTTCTTTGCTGATGTTTGTCAGTGGAAATTGCATGACTGTGTTTTTGATTTTATGGCCATGGTACTGGAATGGGACAGCTAGGTCATGGAGATGTGATGATCGGGCATCCACAGATTTTCAGTTATATAGTATACATAACGTTATCAAATGAAATAATGTATATGGTCTCTGGTCTTCTCCTGATGAAGAGGTTTGTCTAAAATGTTGAAAACACCCTCAACCTTTCGTGGAGAACATCTTCATCAGGAGAGACCTCTGGTCTTCGGAAAGTTTCACCCCAAAACCTTGATGTTTTAGAGACCTCACTTGCAGGGCTTTTTTTCTCAGAGAATAGGTGCAGGAACTCCCCCCTTGCCTCCGCCCCCTACCCACCTCTGAGCACCGTTCCTTGGTTCCGCCCCCTACCCACCTTTGAGCACCGTTCCTTGGTTCCGCCCCCTACCCAACTCTGAGCACCGTTCCTTGGTTCCGCCCCTACCCACCTCTGACCACCGTTCCTTGGTTCCACCCCCTACCCACCTCTGAGCACCGTTCCTTGGTTCCGCCCCCTACCCTCCTCTGACCACCGTTCCTTGGTTCCACCCCCTACCCACCTTCCAGTACCGGCCCTTTTAGAGAGTACAGAACCAAGTATCATTTTGTGATGCTAAATAACTTGTATGGAATTTGGTAATGATAACAAGAAAAGCAGTAAAATAGATCCTCTGCAGCCAGCATCAGAACCCCCCCCCCCCAGCAACAATAGATTCACCCTTTCCCCAGCAACAATGGACCCCACCCCAGCAGTAATAGATACTCCCCAGCAACAATAAATCCCCTACACAACATTATACCCCCCAACAAAATGGACCGCCCATTACAAAATACCACCCCAGCAACAATAGATCCACCCCTGCAACAATAGACCCCCCAACAACATCAGCAGATTTCCCAGCAGCCAGCAACAATAAACCCCCCAAGCAGCCAGCAACAATAGACCCCTCCCTCAACAACTGCCCCCCCCAACAAAAATAGACCTCCTCAGCAACAATAGACCCCCCACACAAAAATAGATTCCTGCCCACATCAATAGACCCTCCAGCATACTTCAGTACCCCATGGCATTACATACATTCAGTACTAAAGGTGCCGGAACTGTGTTCCCCCATGTTCCCACTGAAAAAAAGCCCTGCTCATTTGTCTTTTGCCTCCACCTGGCACCAGTTGGGTGATCTGCCTTGTTTTGTCCCCTCACTCTGCGCATTCATATACAAATTATGTACAATATCCATTTCTTGTTCTGCTGTTAATCCAACTCTCTGCACTTTTAGTGATCTGTGACAGACAGCCTGATTCCTAGGATTCCTAAACCATTGTGTGCATGTACTGATAATTAATTACCAATAAATAAAGTAATTGACATACATAAAACAGCTGGAATTGGAACACAACTGCACTGATGTATCACGAGTTGTCACCACATTTTACTGGACTGAGCTATACCATCTATGACCTTTGTGAATGGAACCTTCACAGATGTACTGATGTATCATTACAAATACATTTCCAAAAAAAATTGGCTTTATGTTCTAAACCAGCCATTCTCAACCAGGGTTCAGTGGAACCCTAAGGCTCCTCTAGATCAGAGGTGTCAAACTCAATTTCATCACGGGCCGCATCAGAATTCTGGTTCCCTTCAAAGGGCCAGTTGTATCTGTAAGAGTTGAGGCCCGTACACACGTAGCGACTGTCGGCCGTAAATATTCGGCCGCCGACCGATCGGCCGATTGTCGGCTTGTTAGTATGATGCTTCCGACAACCAACTGCGACTTTTCGGCCGAACAGAATCGGGTGTGCAGCCTTTAAAATTTTTGTTGGCCGTCACTAGAACGGCCGATTGTTCGCCAGTCAGTACAGAATTCGGCCGACTAACAGCAGATGAGCAAGACTGGGCATGCTCAGAGAAGAAAAAACACACGGAAAGTTAACCATCACATGGCATCACTTCTGCAGTCGGCTGTTGTTGGCCGACAAAATTTGTGTGCAGTCTTTAGCACTTTTCAACCGACAGGACAGCACCGGACAAAAGACGGCCGATCGTTCGGCCGACATTCTGTACGTGTGTACGGGGCTTAAGACTAGAAGTCCAGAGCACCGTCCCCCCCCCCCTTACATCAAATGCCAAGAGCCCCCCATGATCAGAAGTCATGCCCCCACCCTCCCTTACATCACAGTGCACCCCCCTTACCTTGTGCTGCTGCTGGGAAGAAGCTAGGGATGGAGCTAGGAAGAAGAAATTGCAGCGTCTGGAGAAGGACCCTAGGAGGGCTGGAACCAGCTGCTGGAGTCTGCTAAATGCGAAGACCAGGGGATAAGGAGACGAGGGGGTGCTGTGGTTGCACCAAGAGGCACAGGTTCTGTGGGTTCTCTAATGCAACTGCTGAAATAGGGGGGCAGAGACAAGCCTCTGCAGGGCTGCACGGAGATGCACAGGGTCTGGCGGAGGAGTTCTGTCCACCTCTCCTTCTGCCAATTGCTGAGACAAGGTGAAACGGAGATGAGGGGGGTGCTGCAGCTGCAGGAGAGGAGGTGCGAGGGCCACATAAAATGGCCTGGTGGGCCAGATTCAGCCCCTGGGCCTTGTGTTTGACACACGTGCTCTAGATGTTGCTTGGGGTTCGTCAAGCTGTGGATGATTGACCTCCTATCTGGTGGTACCTGCATTGTTCCAGTTCTAACACCAATTGACAAATTCAGCAAGATGACACCAATGATGTTTTCAGTCATTTGTAAGGGTGGCACTCTGACCACCACCGGAAAGGTGGGCATTCTTCCCATTGACTATCAATGTAAGGCTCCATGCACACAGGGCGTCATAAAAACGAGCTCCAAAGCTGTTTCTTGACGCCGGGAAAAAGCAGCTGTAAAAACGTGCTTTCAGTAGCTTTTTCCATTTGAGTTATTGCACGTTTGGCCACAGTAGCTTTTAGCAGCGTTTTTTCTGCCTCCATTCAAAATCAATGGTTCCCTATGGGAGCCTATTGATTTGAATGGAAGTCGCACCGCAAGTCGGATCAGGGTGATCCGACTTGCGGCGCGACTTGCGCTGTGAGAATCTTGAGGGGAACTCCACGCCAAAATGGGGAAAAAAACGGCGTGGGGTTCCCCCCCAGGTTCCAAACCAGGCCCTTTGGGAATTTGAGGGTAGCCCCATGCCGAAAAAACAGCGTGGGGTCCCCCCCAAAATCCATACCAGACCCTTATCCGAGCATGCAGCCCGGCAGGCCAGGAAAGGGGACGAGTGAGCGGCCCCACCCCTCCTGGACCATACCAGGCCACACGCCCTCAACATGGGGGGGTGTGGGTGCTTTGGGGCAGGGGGGGCTCTGCACCCCCCACCTCAAAGCACCTTGCCCCCATGTTGATGAGGACAAGGGCCTCATCCCCACAACCCTGGCCGGTGACATGAGGGGGCGGGGTCTCCCGATGACGTCATCTGGCGGCCACGCCCCTGATGGCTATATAATAAGCTGCAGAGACCGGAGACCGGCATAATCGCCGGAGACGTCGTCGGAGGAGGACCAGAGGAAGAAGAAGAGCCGACAGCAAAAGAGCAGAAGACCGGAGAGGAGAAGACAAGAAGAGAGGACAGAAAAAGAGCAGAAGACCGGAGAGGAGAAGACAAGAAGAGAGGACAGCAAAAAGAGCAGAAGACCGGAGAGGGAGAAGACGGGATGAAGATTTTTAATAAACTTTCCAAAACGTCTCCTGTCGTTATTTACACACACTGCCTTTTATGGCCTGGTTTGGAACTTGGGGGGGAACCCCACGCCGTTTTTTTCCCCATTTTGGCGTGGAGTTCCCTCTCAAGATTCTCACAGCGCAAGTCGCGCCGAAAGTCGGATCACCCTGATCCGACTTGCGGTGCGACTTCCATTCAAAACAATAGGCTCCCATAGGGAACCATTGATTTTGAATGGAAGAAAAAAAATGTATAACGTGGCTTAACGCATGTTAAGCAACGTTATTTAGCCTTTAGCAGCGTCAGACGTTTTTACAGCTTGACGCTGCAGCTCCAGAATGCACTGGTCCTGGGTTTTTTTTGGAGCTGTAAAACGCCTATGCCACTTGGAGCTCCTAAAAGCTCTATGTGTGCATGAGGCCATAGAATAACATGGATGGGCGTTCTGCAGCTGCAAAAAAAAAAAAAAAAACGTCTGACGCTGCTAACAGCAGCTCCAAAAACGTCCAGTGTGCATGAGGCCTAAGAGGCATTTTCCCAGTGACCCATGATGAATTTATTTTAGCAGGTGTTCCCTGAGACCTGAACATTTTTTACAAGCTTCCTCTAAAATAAAAAGGTTGAGAAAGGCTGTTCTAAGCCATAACAACACAATATAAATAGCATACAATGTATCTGAGAAAGCTGTATATACCCCTTCACACTAAGCCAGGATCCTATACACACAACAATATATTGGATTACCAAGACATGGAAAGTGACAGCCTCCACATAGATACCTATTACCGGAAAATATCAGAACATTTCTGAAATCACAAGACTACCATGGAACAATGATTCCGTATGATGGGAAATTATTGCCACAGAAATAAAAAATAAATCCCAATTCAGGTAGAACAGCCAATTTTTATAATTGTTTCAGCTGTCTGATGAAGAATTCTGTCCCAATCACTGAGCTCAGACTGCGGAGGAGAATAAACCCATCAAAGAATTTTCAGCTCCAACAACCTAATAATCTGTCCTGAAGATTATAGGGAGCTAATCTCCTTCATATTCCATTAATTAGATTATATATTTGTCCAACGGCCAATAATTCAGTTATGGAAGTGACAGATTGAGAAATGTTCAGATTCTACCAAGGAGAATCTATGGAGGTCGGCCCAGATCATTATTAATGATGGACAGTTTTTTTTGGTCAATTTTGTCAATTATTGGTATCGACAGTTTCTTCTATCATAAATTCTTAGAATATTCTCAAAACTAAAATATCTCAGCAAGACACCAATACCACGGAAGGAAATTAAAATTAGGAGGTGAGTATGGAGGGATAAGAGAGAGAGAGAGAGAGAGAAAGAGAGAGAAAGAAAGAAAGAAAGATAGAGAGTTAAGCCTCGTACACACGCACCGATAGTTGGCCGTGAATTTTCGGCCAACGTCCGATCGGCCGATTTTCGGCTTGTTAGTATGATGCTTTCATATTAAAAAAGAAGAATAGCGCGCAAATGCAATTGCGCGCTATTCTTCTTTTTTAATATACATGTCTCTTGGTTCATAGCTGCAGCAGCTTTAGAAATACATGGGTATGCTCCCCCAAATTTTTGCCTGTTTAGTATGATGCTTTCGACTCCGACTTTTCGGCCGAACAAAATCTGGTGTGCAGGCTATAAAATTTTTGTTGGCCGTCAACAGAACGGCCGATTTTCCGTCAGTCAGTACAGATTTCGGCAGACAAAAATCTGATGAGCAAGACTGGGCATGCTCAGAGAAGAAAAAGCACACGGAAAGTAAACCAGCACATGACATCACTTCTGAAGTTGGTTGTTGTTGGCCGAGAAAATTGTTGTGCAGTCTAGAGCACATTCCAACCAACACAACAACACTGGACAAAAGACGGCCGATCGGTCGGCCAACAATCGGTGCATGTGTACGAGGCTTTAGAATATTTTCAAAACTAAAATATCTCAGCAAGACACCAATGCCATTGAGGAAAGGAAATTTAAATTAGGAGGTGAGTATGGAGGGAAAGATAAAGAGAGAGAGAGAGAGAGAGAGAAAGGGAGAGAAAAAGATAGAGAGTGAGTCTAAGATAGAGAGAGACAGAAAGAGCGAGAAAAAGAGAGATAGATAGATAGATAGATAGATAGATAGATAGATAGATAGATAGATAGATAGATAGATAGATAGATAGATATAGATAGATAGATAGATAGATAGATAGATAGATAGATAGATAGATAGATAGATAGATAGATAGATAGATAGATAGATAGATAGATATAGATAGATAGATAGATAGATAGATAGATAGATAGATAGATAGATAGATAGATAGATAGATAGATAGATAGATAGATAGATAGATAGACAGATAGATGAGAGATAAAGAGATATACTAAAGAGATAGTAAAGAGATTTTCTACACTAGTAGAAAATCTGCCGAAAATTCCCATCCGAGGTAAAATCATACGATTTTCGGCTAGTGTGTACACAACTTTCAGCAGCCGATGACGACATTTTCAACGAAAAAAAACAGAGGGACAAACACCAACATTTTTATCGTCTGTCCCCAGACGACCAATTTTCGTTTAATGTGTAGGAAGTACGTCCGGGAAAAATCGGATACGAAAGACCGCGCATGATCTGAAGTTGCTGACGTCCCGGAAGTCTAGGAACAAATGTCCCAAAAAAAAAAAAAATCGGACGAGAAATTTCGTGAACATTTATGCACTGTCAACTAAAAACGGTTATGAACGCTGAGCAAGAGAGAAAAAATTTGGAGTGTGTATGGGCCTTAAGAGAGATGGATTGAAAGAGAGAGAGAAAGAAAGATAAAGAAAAAAAGATAGAGAGTCTGAGATAGAGAGAGACAGGTAGAGAGAGATAGAAAGAGCAAGAAAAAAAGATAGAAATGGAGAGAGCGGGAGAGCGAGAGTTAGATAGATAGATAGATAGATAGATAGATAGATAGATAGATAGATAGATAGATAGATAGATAGATAGATAGATAGATAGATAGATAGATAGATAGATAGATAGATAGATAGATAGATAGATATACTAAGAGAGATAAATAGAGAGAGAGAGATAAAAAGATGTGCAGAGAAAGAAGGGAATCTATGGAGGTTTTTTGTCAATTTTGTCAATTATTGGTATTGACAGTTTCTTATATCACACATTCTTAGAATATTTTCAAAACTCAAATATCTCAGCAAGACACCAACACCACTGAAGAAAGGAAATTAAAATGAAGAGGTGAGTATGAGGGAAAGAAAGAAAGAAAGAAAGAAAGAAAGAAAGAAAGAAAGAAAGAAAGAAAGAAAGAAAGAAAGAAAGAAAGAAAGAAAGAAAGAAAGAAAGAAAGAGTTGGAGATAGAGAGAGAGATAGAAAGAGGGAGAAGAAGAGAGAAATTGAGAGAGAGGGAGAGATAGATAGATAGATAGATAGATAGATAGATAGATAGATAGATAGATAGATAGATAGATAGATAGATAGATAGATAGATAGATAGATAGATAGATACGAGATAAAGCGATATAACAAGAGAGATAGATAGAAAGAGAGAGGAGAGAGAGAGAGAAAGATAATAAGATTGGCATAGAAAGAAAGAGACATAAGTAGAAAGATAGTGGAAGAGCAAGAGAAAAAGAGAGAAAGAGATAATTATTAATTTGTTTTTAATCAATTTTGTCAATTTATGGAATTGACAGTTTCTTATATCACACATTCTTAGAATACTTTCAAAACTCAAATATCTCAGCAAGACAATGAAGAAAGAAAGAAAGAAAGAAAGAGTCTGAGATAGAGAGGGACAGGTAGAAAGAGATAGAATGAGTGAGAAAAAGAAAGATAGAAATGGAGAGAAAGGGGGAGCGAGAGATAGATAGATAGATAGATAGATAGATAGATAGATAGATAGATAGATAGATAGATAGATAGATAGATAGATAGATAGATAGATAGATAGATAGATAGATAGACAGATAGACAGACAGAAAAAGGGAGAGGGATAGAAAGAGCAAGATAAAAAGAGAGAAGGGATTAGAAAGAGAGAAAAAAAAAGAGAGAAAAGGATATAGAAAAAGAGAGAGATAAAAAGATGGGCACAGAAGGAGAGAGACATAAGTAGAAAGATATTGGGAAAGAGAATAAGCAATATAGAAAAATAGAGAAAGAGAGAAAGAAAGATAAAAAGAGGGGGAAAAGATAAAAAGAGGGGGATAGAAATTGAGAGAGAAAGAGATTGAGAAAAAGAGAGAGGGATAGAAAGAACAAGATAGAAAGAGAGAAAAATAAAAAAGGGGCAGAAAGAAAGTGATAGAAAGAGAAAAAGAGAGGGAAGGAGATATAGAAAGAAAGAGAATGAGAGAAAAAGAGGGAAAGAGACTGAGAGAGACAATAGAGAGGTATATACATACAGAAGCCATGGGAGAGTTGTACAAATGTTTTAGAAATGTAAAGTTATTGTAAGGAAGACACAATCAGATCTATCAACAGAAACAGTCATAACATGACCATGACTTCCAGTATAACCTGAACTTCACCAGCAGCCTCTAACCAGAAATAGACGGAAAATCCTCTGCAGAATTATATTATTGTCGGGAATTGTGGAAGACTTCTTTTCTTCATATCAAGAACATTTTATACACCGAGAATCATCATGTATATCCAGACAGACCTACAACCAACATGCACTCCTAGAAGCCATGCACTCTTCAGCCACAATCCCTCATGTATAGCAACATGTGGTTCTGCAGCTGTGGGGGGAAAACTCCATACACCTATATCCTCCTATATCCTCCTATATCCTCTTATATCCTCCTATATCCTCTTATATCCTCCTATATACACCAATATCCTCCTATATACACCTATATCCTCCTATATACACCAATATCCTCCTATATACACCTATATCCTCCTATATACACCTATATCCTCTTATATACACCTATATCCTCCTATATCCTCCTATATACACCTATATCCTCCTATATACACCTATATCCTCTTATATACACCTATATCCTCCTATATCCTCCTATATACACCTATATCCTCCTATATACACCTATATCCTCTTATATACACCTATATCCTCCTATATACACCTATATCCTCTTATATACACCTATATCCTCCTATATACACCTATATCCTCCTATATACACCTATATCCTCTTATATACACCTATATCCTCCTATATCCTCTTATATCCTCCTATAGACACCTATATCCTCCTATATACACCTATATCCTCTTATATCCTCCTATAGACACCTATATCCTTCTATATACTCCTACATGCACCTATATACACCTATATCATCCTTTATACACCTATATCTTCCTAAATACTCCGAGATCCTCTTATATCCTCCTATATACACCTATATCCTCCTATATACACCTATATACTCTTATATCCTCCTATAGACACCTATATCCTCCTATATACACCTATATCCTCTTATATCCTCCTATAGACACCTATATCCTTCTATATACTCCTACATGCACCTATATACACCTATATCATCCTTTATACACCTATATCTTCCTAAATACTCCGAGATCCTCTTATATTCTCCTATATACACCTATAGCCTCCTATATACACAATACAACAGATATGTGTGTAGAAGTGATGAGATCTGAAGATGATTCTTTTTAGAATATAAACTCTTCCTCCTTCCTCCTTAGGATCCCCATACACAGAGATCCATTATACATTTCTAATAATCAAAATATCTTCTCCTCCTCCCCCCAGCACTGACAGATCACACAGAAGTGGGGGGACTTACCTTGTTACAAAGTTTCTTTCTGCGCTCCAAACTTGAGAAAAAAATATACCAGACTGCAGAGAAGAGAGGAGAGGCGAGGAGCTCCACACCACAAACTGACTGACTGTTCCTGCAACTGTAGAGGATTTAAAGGTCCGTCCCTCTATGTGTGTGCATGTAATGATTGGTGGCCCCTCCCCCTCTACACAGAGCATGAAAGAATCTCTTCTTCTCCTCACCCTCTCCTCTCTACATGTGCTCAGTATATTCCCACAGAGACCCCTCCATACTTCCAACTTCACACACCCCCATCATATCCATCCCTACAGACCCCAACACCCTCCCTACTACAGACCCCACCTTCCTCACTACAAACCCCAACACCCTCATTATTACATACCCCAACATCCTCACTACAGACCCCAACACCCTCCCCACTACAGACCCCACCATCCTCATCATTACAGACCCCAACACCCTCCCCACTACAGACCCCACCATCTTCACTACAGATCCCGCCACCTTCCTCAGTACAGACCCCAACACCTCATTATTACATACCCCAACATCCTCACCACTACAGACCCCACCATCCTCATCATTACAGACCCCACCACCTTCACTACAAATCCCTCCACCTTTCTCAGTACAGACCCCACAACTCTCATCATTACAGACCCCAACACCCTCCCCACTACAGACCCCACCTTCCTCACTACAGATCCCGCCACCTTCCTCAGTACAGACCCCAACACCTCATTATTACATACCCTAACATCCTCCCCACTACAGACCCGACCATTCTCACCACTACAGACCCCACCATCCTCATCATTACAGTCCCCAACACTCTCCCCACTACAAACCCCAACACCCTCCCCACTACAGACCCCACCATCTTCCTCAGGGCAGACCCCACCACTCTCATCATTAAAGTCCCCAACACTCTCCCCACTACAAACCCCAACACCCTCCCCAATATAGACCCCACCATCTTCCTCAGGGCAGACCCCACCACTCTCATCATTACAGACCCCCAACACTCTCCCCACTACACACTCCACCGTCCCCACCACAGACCCCACCTTCCTCACTACAGACCCCAAAACTCTCCCCACTACAGACCCCAACACCCTCCCCACTACAGACCCCACCTTCCTCACTACAGACCCCCAATACCCTCATTATTACAGACCCCACCATCCCTACCTCTACAGACCCCACCATCCTCATTATTACAGACCCCAACACTCTCCCCACTACAAACCCCAACACCCTCCCCACTACAGACACCAACACCCTCCCCACTACAGACCCCACCATCTTCCTCAGGGCAGACCCCACCACTCTCATCATTACAGACCCCCAACACTCTCCCCACTACACACCCCACTGTCCCCACCACAGACCCCACCTTCCTCACTACAGACCCCAAACCCCTCCCCACTACAGACCCCACCATCCTCATCATTACAGACCCCAACACTCTCCCCACTACAAACCCCAACACCCTCCCCACTACAGACCCCACCATCTTCACTACAGATCCCGCCACCTTCCTCAGTACAGACCCCACCACCCTCATCATTACAGACCCCAACACTCTCCCCACTATACACCCCACCATCCCCACTACAGACCCCACCTTCCTCACTACAGACCTCAACACCCTCATTATTAGAGACCCCAACATCCTCCCCACTACAGACCCCACCATCCTCATTATTTCACACCTCAACCCCCTCATTATTACAGACCCCAACATCCTCCCCACTACAAACCCCAACACTCTCCCCACTACAAACCCCAACACCCTCCCCACTACAGACCCCACCATCTCCACTACAGATCCTGCCACATTCCTCAGTACAGACCCCACCACTCTCATCATTACAGACCCCAACACTCTCCCCACTACACACCCCACCATCCCCACTACAGACCCCAACACCCTCATTATTACAGACCCCAACATCCTCCCCACTACAGACCCCACCATCCTTACCTCTACAGACCCCACCATCCTCATTATTACAGACCCCAACACTCTCCCCACTACAAACCCCAAAACCCTCCCCACTACAGACCCCACCATCTTCACCACAGATCCCACCACCCTCATCATTACAGACCTTAACATCCTCCTCAATGCAGAACCCACCACCTTCCCCAATACAGACCCCACCACCTTCCTCACTACAGATCCCACCATCCTCCTTACTACAGATCCCACCATCCTCCTTACTACAGATCCCACCATCCTCCTTACTACAGATCCCACCATCCTCCCTACTACATACTCATTTTTCCAGACCTTCTCTTCAGACACCACTACCCTCCTCACTAGACTTCTAAATATTGCCCATCACTACAGACCTCCCCCATCCTCTTTACTAGAGACCCCAAAATGTGGCCGTTCTCTATCCCTTCCATTATTACAGACCCCTCTATCATTCTTCACAACACAGTCCCCTTTTTCCAGCACCTCTCTATAGAACCTCTGTCTATTGGTGTCATACAAGGCTCAGTAATTGATCTCAGCTTCATCAATCATTTGACTTTATTGAGCAATTCTACAATATTAAAAAACAAACATTACACCTTGCAATCAGCCTTGTGCATGTTTGACTTTCCAGGGGGTGATAATGACCCCCCCCCCCCCCCCCCCAGCGGTCTTAGATATTTGTGATAACACAGAAACCTTTCTTTCCTTTAGTACTGAGTAGAGGAAATGATTAAAGTAGCTCTGCTGAATCCCATTCCCAATGCTAAGGTGGCTGTTTAAAGGATGCCCATCATTGTGGTGGGGGAAGAGGGGTATCCCTGTGCAGCCACTGGTCCTCTCTGGACCCTTTGATAGCCCCCATGTCCATTTGGCCTGTATAATATTTATTTGCCTATTTTTTATCTGCTCCAAGGAAATAAGATTGGTCAATGTCACAGCGCCATCCAGTGGCCAGGCATAAGCAATGAGCTTTGAAGGAGAATGGATTTGTTTGTTGTACAAAGTTGTGTCGGAGTTTATAAACATTTCGTTTTGGATGGCGAAGGAAAAACTGCTAAAATTTAACCACGAGCAGGCAATTTTTTGCGCTATGTTACTTTAACTGACAATTGCGCGGTCGTGCGAAGCCGCACCTAAATAAAATTCATGTTGGTTTTTTTTTTTTTTTACCACAAATAGAGATTTATTTTGGTGGTATTTGATCACCTCTGCGTTTTTTATTTTTTTGTGCTGTAAAAAAAAAACAAAAAAAAAAAAACGTAAATTAATAAAAAAAAAAAAAACAATATTTTTTTACTTTCTGCTATAAAAACATATCCAAAAAAAATGAAAAAAACATTTCTTTATTAATTTAGACCAATATTTTTTCTGCTATATATTTTTGCTAAAAAAAAAAAAAATTTCAATAAGCATATATTGATTGGTTTGCGCAAAAGTTACAGTGTCTACCATTTCTGGGATATACTGGAATTTTATTTATTTATTTTTTTTGTATACTAGTAATGGCGGCAATCAGCGGCTTATAGCAGGACTGTGATATTGCGGCCGACATTCTGACACTAACTGATATTTTTGACACTTTTGCCATGACTAAGCTCCAGGGGGTGGAGCGAAACGTGTTGGGGGTGTGGCCTGGAGGAAGAAAAATACTGACTATGACCCTAATAACTCCATCCCTACAGTCAAGCATGGAGGTGGAAACATGATGCTTTGGGGCTGCTTCTCTGACTTTGCCGCATTGAGGGGCCAATGGACGGGGCCATGTAAAATCTTGGATGAGAACCTTCTTCCCTCAGCCAGAACACTGAAGATTGGTTGGGGATGGGTCTTTCAGCATGACAATGACCCAAAACATACCACCAAGGCAACAAAGGAGTGGCTCAAGAAGCACATTAAGGACATGGAGTGGCCTAGTCAGTCTCCAGACCTTAACCCCATAGAACATTTATGGAGGGAGCTGAAACTTCGAGTGGCCAAGAGACAACCAAGAAACTTTAAGGATTTAGAGAAGATCTGTAAAGAAGAGTGGACCAAAATCCCTCCTGAGATGTGCGCAAACCTGGTCACCGACTACAAGAAACGTCTGACCTCTGTGCTTCCAACAAGGGTTTCTCCACCAACTACTAAGTCATGTTTTATGGGGATCAAATACTTATTTTACTCACTGAACTGCAACTCAATTTATAACATTTGTATCGTGTTTTTTTCTGGATTTTTGGTTGATATTCTGTCTCTATCATTTAAATTACACCTATGATAAAAATTATAGACCCTTAATTTCTTTGTAGGTGGGCAAACTTACAAAATCTGCAGGGGATCAAATAATTATTTTCCCCTTTGTATACGTTGCAGCTTGCAAGTGGTTTACCGGGATTATCGATGAAGATATAATTCATAACCCTGGTATTTTTTTCAAGCCGGCGACTGGCTTTCTCAAAAAAGTGTTCAGAGCAGCTAATTAGCTGCTGGATTGCTATCTGAAAAAGCAGAAGTGGTCACCCCCCCCCCCCCCAAGTGCCGCTGCTTTTTACTGTGCCCATGAAACGATCCCACAGGTCGCAGCGGCTGGTCATAGGTTACCAGAAACCAGATCCTCGTTCCCCACCTATATGGTCTTGGCGGACTGGAGCGACGTCATGACATCACTTTTGGTCTAGGGTGAAACTAAACAATTTTTTTTTTTTTTTTTTTAAGCAAAGGATCACATTTTTTTTGAACTTTTGCTTTTAAAGGAGAAGATTTTTGGAGAGATCTGGGGTCTGATAAACCCCAGATCTCTCCATAAAGAGCACCTGTCATCCTTATTTCTATTACAAGGAGGGATGTTTACATTCCTTGTAATAGGAATACAAAAAAAAAAAAAAAAAGTTAAAGGGACAGTGTAAAAATAAAAAATAAAATAAGTAAAAATAAAAAATAAATTCAAAGCGCCCATCCCTCTGTGCTCACGCTCAGAAGCGAACTTGTTCGATGAGTTTTTGCTAAAAAGAATTAGGATGTGTAGCCACCAGCAGAGATCCTCAGAAATCATTCGCTTATTTTCAGTGACTGTATAGCCATTTGCCGACTGCAATACATATTCAGTATCTCACAAAAGTAAGTACACCCCTCACATTTTTGTAAATATTTTATTCTATCTTTTCATGTGACAACACTGAAGAAATGACACTTTGCTACAATGTAAAGTAGTGAGTGTACAGCTTGTATAACAGTGTAAATTTGCTGTCCCCTCAAAATAACTCAACACACAGCCATTAATGTCTAAACCGCTGGCAACAAAAGTGAGTACACCCCTAAGTGACATTGTCCAAGTTGGGCCCAAAATGTCAATATTTTGTGTGGCCTCCATTTTTTTCCAGCACTGCCTTACCCCTCTTGGGCTGGGAGTTCACCAGAGCTTCACAGGTTGCCACTGAAGTCCTCTTCCATTCCTTCATGAAGACATCATGCTCTGCTTCAGTATGTCACAGTACATGTTGGCATTCATGGTCCCCTCAATGAACTGTAGCTCCCCAGTGCCGGCAGCACTCATGCAGCCCCAGACCATGACACTCCCACCACCATGCTTGACTGTAGGCAAGACACACTTGTCTTTGTACTCCTCACCTGGTTGCCACCACACACCATCTGAACCAAATAAGTTTATCTTGGTCTCATCAGACCACAGGAGATGGTTCCAGTAATCCATGTCCTTAGTCTGCTTGTCTTCAGCAAACTGTTTGCGGGCTTTCTTGTGCATCATCTTTAGAAGAGGCTTCCTTCTGGGACGACAGCCATGCAGACCAATTTGATGCAGTGTGCGGCGTATGGTCTGAGCACTGACAGGCTGACCCCCCACCCCTTCAACCTCTGCAGGAATGCTGGCAGCGCTCATACGTCTATTTCCCAAAGACAACCTCTGGATATGACGCTGAGCATGTGCACTCAACTTCTTTGGTCGACTATGGCAAAACCTGTTCTGAGTGGAACCTGTCCTGTTAAACCGCTGTATGGTCTTGGCCACCATGCTGCAGCTCAGTTTCAGGGTCTTGGCAATCTTCACATAGCCTAGGGCAGTGATGGCAAACCTTGGCACCCCAGATGTTTTGGAACTAAATTTCCCATGATGCTCAACTACAATGCAGAGTGCATGAGCATCATGGGAAATGTAGTTCCAAAACATCTGGGGTGCCAAGGTTCGCTATCACTGGCCTAGGCCATCTTAATGTAGAGCAACAATTTTTTTTTTTCAGATCCTCAGAGAGTTCTTTGCCATGAGGGCCATGTTGAACTTCCAGTGACCAGTATGAAAGAGTGAGAGCGATAACACCAAATTTAATACACCTGCTCCCCATTCACACCTGAGAACTTGTAACGCTAACGAGTCACATGACACCGGGGAGGGAAAATGGCTAATTGGGCCCAATTCAGGCATTTCCACTTAGGGGTGTACTCACTTTTGATGCCAGCGGTTTAGACATTAATGGCTGTGTGTTGAGTTATTTTGAGGGGACAGCAAATTTACACTGTTATACAAGCTGTACACTCACTACTTTACATTGTAGCAAAGTGTCATTTCTTCAGTGTTGTCACATGAAAAGATAGAATAAAATATTTACAAAAATGTGAGGGGTGTACTTACTTTATTGTATATTGTTTAGGGGGTTATAAGTAATTTTCTAGCAAAAATGATTTAAACTTGAAAAACAAAAAGTGCCAGAAAACGCTCGGTCTTCACGTGTATAGGGAAGATTGGCCGTCAGTTGTATCACACACACATTGCGCTGTTCCTATCTGAGGCTTTGTGAGTCTTCTGTGATTAATCGTCTTTTTATTGATGAGCCCTGAGTGTCATAAAATGGATTTCATAGCAATATTTTTCATTGTGATCCGTCACAGTAAATCTGCCACCTCTCTGCTGTATATGGCATTATAATTGGTTTATGGCTTGCGGTGACTATGACCACACCCCGTTCCTCCACCATGGGGTGTCTCATATTAAAGAGGCCCGGTCACCAAGACCATTGAGGCTACATTCACACCTGAGCGTAGCGTTTTTCGCGCGTTTTTTTACCGCGATTTTACCGCGATTTTTGCGGCGTTTTTTACCGCGATTTTACCGCGATTTTTACCGCGATTTTTGTGCAGGCGTTTTTAGATTGAATAGAGATCAATGGAAAACGCCTGTAATCTGCCCAAAAAGAAGCTCATGTACTTTTTTGAGCGTTGGGCGTTTTGTATACAGCGTCAAAACGCTCAGATGTGAACAGGGGCCATTGAAATGAATAGGATTTGTCTTGTTGGGCGTTTTGAGAGCTGATCCTAGAGCAGAAAAACGCCCCAAAAACGCCCCAAAACGCCTAGATGTGAACGGAGCCTAAATTCAACAAGGATCTTCCATTCTATGTGCATTTAAAGGCTCAGTCCACCCTTCCCAATAAAGTAGTAAAAGTGACGCTGATCCTACGATCTGTGTGCATTGATTTATTTATTTATTTATTTTTTGCATTTTTTCTAATTATTATTTTTTAGCCTGCAGAGTCCAGCATCATCTAGCTCATGGGTGCTCAACCTGTGGCCCTCTAGCTGTTGCAGAACTGCAAGTCCCATCATGCCTTTGCCGTTGGCAGTCTTGCTGTTAACTGTCAGCCTTGCAATTCCTCTTGGGACTAATAGTTCCGGAACAGCTGGAGGGCCAGTGGCAAACGGTGTGTTGGGGGCGCAGGGGTGCCGCCCCCCCCTATCCATGCGTTCGACCCCCTAATCTGCATGCGGGGCGCCGGACGCATGGAGTTCAATGGGGCTTTTTTTTTGAGTCACCTGATTAGAACCAGAGGCTCTAATAGGCTGCAGAATAGGGAGGAGCCGGGGCGCAGAGCAGTGCGCCCCAAGCCCACCCATTGTGTGACAATAGCGAATGAAAATTCGCTATTGTCACTCGGATCCTCCTCCTGGCCAATCAGGTAGCGGGTCCGACACCCGCTTCCTGATTGGCTGAAAGGCAAAAACCATGCCATTGGCCGAGGAGGAGGCGGGAGGACTCGAGGAGACGCCGGGGGACTTAGGAGAAGCCGCCGCAGCATCAGGTAAGTGCTGGTCTGGGGGGGCACGCTACGCTGGTCACTCTGCATTGAAAAGGGGCACGATGATCTCTCTACATTGAATGGCGGCACACTGATCTCTCTGCATTGAAAGGGGGCACACTGATCTCTCTACATTGAATGGCGGCACCCTGATATCTCTGCATTGAAAGGGGGCACGCTGGTCACTCTGCATTGAAGGGGGCACACTATACCTTGATTACTGTTGCCCCTTTCACACTTTTGTGACCTCAAAGTCACACAATTTTTTACAGCGTTTTTTGCCACAAAGCAATGCCTATTACATCTTTCTGTTTGCGCCCCCCCCCAAAAAAAATTTTGAGCACCAGCTGCCACTGTGGAGGGCCACATGAGAGGAGTGCTGTGATGTTCTAAGGATGCTACATAATTTACCCCACTGGCCCCTCTCACCAGCCATGATCTGCCTGCATTACATAGAGAAGTTCAGAGACCCAGTGATGACAGTGATGGCAGCACCGGGCACAGGTCTGCATAATACACAGAGCGCTGATACAGGACTACAAAACACACGGAGCGCTGGGTACAGGACTTCATAATACAAGGAGCGCTGGGTTAAGGACTACATAATACACAGAGCGCTGGGTACAGGACTACATAATACACAGAGCGCTGGGTACAGGACTACATAATACACAGAGCGCTGGGTACAGGAATACATAATACACAGAGCACTGGGCACAGGACTGCATAATACACAGAGCGCTGGGCATAGGACTACATATTACACATAGCGCTGGGCACAGGACTGCATAATACACAGAGCGCTGGGCTCAGGAATGCATAATACACAGAGTGCTGGCCACAGGACTGCATAATACACAGAGCGCTGGGCACAGGACTGCATAATACACAGAGTGCTGGGCACAGGACTGCATAATACACAGAGAGCTGGGTACAGGACTACATAACAGACAGAGCGCTGGGCACAGGACTGCATAATACACAGAGCGCTGGGCACAGGACTGCATAATACACAGAGCACTGGGCACAGGACTGCATAATACACAGGTGTTGGGCACAGGACTGCATAATACACAGAGCGCTGGGCCCAGGACTGCATAACAGACAGAGCACTGGGTACAGAACTTCATAATACACAGAGTGCTGGCTACAGGACTGCATAATACACAGAGCGCTGGGCACAGGACTGTAGTAACGGTGTAGTAGAGGTGTAGTAAGGGGGTAGTGGCGGTGTAGTAACAGTGTAATAAGGGTGTAGTGGCGGTGTAGTAACGGTGTGGTAGAGGTGTTGTAACTGTGTTGTAATGCTGTAGTGGCGGTGTAGTAACCATGTAGTAGAGGTGTAGTAACTGTGTAGTGGCAGTGTATCAACGGTGTAGTAGAGGTGTAGTAAGGGTGTAGTGACGGTGTAGTAATGGTGTAGTAGAGGTGTAGTAGCTGTGTAGTGGCGGTGTGGTAACGGTGTAGTAGAAGTGTAGTAAGGGTGTAGTAAGGGTGTAGTGACGGTGTAATAATGGCGTAGTAGAGGTGTAGTAAGGGGGTAGTGGCGGTGTAGTAACAGTGTAGTCAGGGTGTAGTGGCGGAGTAGTAACAGTGTATTAAGGCAGTAGTCGCGGTGTAGTGACGGTGTGGTTGAGGTGTTGTAACTGTGTCGTAATGCTGTAGTGGTGCTGTAGTAACCGTGTAGTAGTGGTGTAGTAACTGTGTAGTGGCGGTGTAGTAACGGTGTAGTAGCAGTGTAGTAGTACATTGGTGGCGTGGCCTGGCGGGTGTCAAGGCTAAGACTGCCATTCATTATCGTACAGCAGGTCTTGACTTGACGTGTGGCTCCCGGGACACCTAGTCACTCTTTACCATTGCCCGGAGCATAGAGGAGCTCCTTTCCCAGGCAGCACTAACAGCGGTGGGCACAGAACTTACTTCCCATACAGCCTGAGCAGCTCATACATAAATCCTTGGTTGGCAGTGTAGTAGCAGTGTCTACTGCAGTGGTTTCCAGCTTCCATGGGCATTGACTAGATGGGGATATATTATATATACATGGTTAGTCTAAGCTGGCCCAATGTAATTATGTATGTATAAAATATCCATACCTGGAATTCTTCTTTAGTAAAACATAAAACTTAATTGTTTCAAGCTCACAAATCACACATCTATCCCCCCCCTTCCCCACCCCTAAGCTCTGCATTGTTCCCGGTCTTTATTGCCTGATAATTAAAGTTTAGCATTAACCAAACTTCTATTGTGAGATAAATTGTAAAGCGCACTCAGCGTGATCTGCTGGAATCTGGACCCAAGGACAGGTAAACCAATGGCGGTGTAGACTGGACTGGGACATTGTGTGTCAATACAGGGAGCAATAACGAGGGCAAAGAGATATAGGTGGATTCATTTCACAGGAGGAGAATGTGTGGGTGAAAGGTTCGCTGACAGAGCTCAACGTGAGAAATACAATTCTTCATATCCGACTTTATGTACAGATTTCCATGTCAGACCCGGCAACTCCATTGGCTTTGTTCAGTGTCTGCGGACCAAACAACACCCAAAAATCCCAAAGTGTAAAGTGCCCTAAAATGTATTTTCTCTTTCTTTCTTTCTTTCTTTCTTTCTTTCTTTCTTTCTTTCTTTCTTTCTTTCTTTCTTTCTTTCTTTCTTTCTTTCTTTCTTTCTTTCTTTCTTTCTTTCTTTCTTTCTTTCTTTCCTTTTCTCTCTCTCTCTCTAAAGGGGAGATATAAAGGGGAGAGGTGGGGAGTTCAGGGACATTATCAGGGGTAAGGGATGATTTAATAGGAGGGGAGTCGGGGACATTACCAAGGGTAAAGGATAATAATATAAAGGTGAGAGGAATAAAATAATAGAATGGGAAGTCTGGGGACATCATCAGGGGTAAGGGATAATATAAAGAGGAATATAGAATGGGATTGGTGCAGCGCTAACACAATTGAATCCACAGTCCATACAAATGTTCAAATGGATCAAATACAAAAGTGCAGTAAACAAAAGTTCATCAGAGAGTGCTCCAATAAAGAAGGGAAACTGTCCACCACTTCAAACTTGGAAAAAGCCCCGAGTGCAGGAACCGCCACCAAGATAATAAATGGCCTCTTACCAAATTGCAATGACCCCCATTACAAGGATCAAAGACAGCCTGTGTGATCAAATCAGTGCCCAGATCGACATGTATCGATTCCCAGTGTTCCCTCAGCAGCTCCGACCGGAACAAGTGAACATAAGGAAAAGAGGGACAACTCCAATAGTGAAGTACGTTCACAGGTTTATTCAGTAAAAGCAGAGTGGCAACTCACGTTTGCATGAAGAAATCACAGCATGTCTCGGAGCTATACTCTCAGAACCTTTGTTTCCAACCAATAAAATGGCCGCCGTGTCTCCTTGCTGGCCTCAGCACGACGAACCGCAGGGTCCCCCTGACGAAGTCACGTGTTGATGAAACCGATCGGAGGAGGAGCCTGCGGTTCGTCGTGCTGAGGCCAGCAAGGAGACACGGCGGCCATTTTATTGGTTGGAAACAAAGGTTCTGAGAGTATAGCTCCGAGACATGCTGTGATTTCTTCATGCAAACGTGAGTTGCCACTCTGCTTTTACTGAATAAACCTGTGAACGTACTTCACTATTGGAGTTGTCCCTCTTTTCCTTATGTTCACTTGTTCCGGTCGGAGCTGCTGAGGGAACACTGGGAATCGATACATGTCGATCTGGGCACTGATTTGATCACACAGGCTGTCTTTGATCCTTGTAATGGGGGTCATTGCAATTTGGTAAGAGGCCATTTATTATCTTGGTGGCGGTTCCTGCACTCGGGGCTTTTTCCAAGTTTGAAGTGGTGGACAGTTTCCCTTCTTTATTGGAGCACTCTCTGATGAACTTTTGTTTACTGCACTTTTGTATTTGATCCATTTGAACATTTGTATGGACTGTGGATTCAATTGTGTTAGCGCTGCACCAATCCCATTCTATATTGCTATTTAGATCTGGTATTTCTGATTCTAGATCAGGTGCTGGCTGCTTTCATTTGGTCTGTTGACTTTTTATTCATGTATGTTTTTATCTTTACATTTTAGCGCAGCAATATCCCCATTTTTAATATAAAGAGGAAAGGAGGGGACACCAGGGACATTATCAGGGCTAAGGGATACAATAAAGGGGAAAGGAGGGGAGTCTAAGGACATTATCAGGAGTAAGGGATAATATAATAGAAGGGGAGTCCGGGGACATTATCAGGGGTAAGGGATAATATAAAGGGGAGAGGTGGGGAGTCCGGAGACATTATCAGGGCTAAGGGATAATATAAAGGGGAAAGGAGGGGAGTCCGGAGACATTATCAGGGGTAAGGGATAATATAAAGCGGAGAGGTGGGGAGTCCGGGGACATTATCAGGGGTAAGGGATAATCTAAAGGGGAAAGGAGGGGAGTCCGGGGACATTATCAGGGGTAAGGGATAATATAAAGCGGAGAGGTGGGGAGTCCGAAGACATTATCAGGGGTAAGGGATAATATAAAGCGGAGAGGTGGGGAGTCCGGAGACATTATCAGGGGTAAGGGATAATCTAAAGGGGAAAGGAGGGGAGTCCGGGGACATTATCAGGGGTAAGGGATAATATAATAGAAGTGGAGTTTGGGGACATTATCAGGACAGGGTAAGGGATAATATAAAGGGGAAAGGAGGGGAGTCCGAGGACAGTATTAGGGGTAAGGGATAATATAGAGGGGAACGGAGGGGAGTCTGGATGCATTATCAGGGGTAAGGGATAATATAAAGGGGAAAGGAGGGGAGTCCGGGGACATTATCAGGGGTAAGGTATAATATAAAGGGGAAAGGAGGTAAGTCCAGGGACATTATCAGGGGTAAGGATAATATAAAGGGGAAAGGTGGGGAGTCCGGGAAAATTATCAGGGGTTAGGGATAATATAAAGGGGAGAGGTTGGGAGTTCGGGGACATTATCAGGGGTAAGGGATAATATAAAGGGGAGAGGTGGGGAGTCCGGGGACATTATCAGGGGTAAGGGATAATCTAAAGGTGAAAGGAGGGGAGTCCGGGGACATTATCCGGGGTAAGGGATAATATAAAGGGGAAAGGAGGGGAGTCCAGGGACATTATCAGGGGTAAGGGATAATATAAAGGGGAAAGGAGGGGAGTCCGGGGACATTATCAGGGGTAAGGGATAATATAAAGGGGAAAGGAGGGGAGTCCGGAGACATTATCAGGGGTAAGGGATAATATAAAGGGGAGAGGTGGGGAGTCCGGGGACATTATCAGGGGTAAGGGATAATCTAAAGGGGAAAGGAGGGGAGTCCGGGGACATTATCAGGTGTAAGGGATAATATAAAGCGGAGAGGTGGGGAGTCCGGAGACATTATCAGGGGTAAGGGATAATCTAAAGGGGAAAGGAGGGGAGTCCGGGGACATTATCAGGGGTAAGGGATAATATAATAGAAGTGGAGTTTGGGGACATTATCAGGACAGGGTAAGGGATAATATAAAGGGGAAAGGAGGGGAGTCCGGGGACAGTATTAGGGGTAAGGGATAATATAGAGGGGAACGGAGGGGAGTCTGGATGCATTATCAGGGGTAAGGGATAATATAAAGGGGAAAGGAGGGGAGTCCGGGGACATTATCAGGGGTAAGGGATAATATAAAGGGGAAATGAGGTAAGTCCAGGGACATTATCAGGGGTAAGGGATAATATAAAGGGGAAAGGCGGGGAGTTCGGGGACATTATCAGGGGTAAGGGATAATATAAAGGGGAAAGGAGGGGAGAATGGGGACATTATCAGGGGTAAGGGATAATATAAAGGGGAAAGGAGGGGAGTCCAGGGACATTATCAGGGGTAAGGGATAATATAAAGGGGAAAGGAGGGGAGTCCGGGGACATTATCAGGGGTAAGGGATATTATAAAGGGGAAAGGAGGGGAGTCCGGGGACATTATCAAGGGTAAGGAATAATATAAAGGGGAAAGGAGGGGAGAACGGGGACATTATTAGGAGTAAGGGATAATATAAAGGGGAGAGGTGGGGAGTCCGGGGACATTATCAGGGGTAAGGGATAATATACAGGGGAAAGGAGGGGGGTCCAGTGACATTATCAGGGGTAAGGGATCAGTTAAAGGGGAAAGGAGGTGAGTCCGGGGACATTATCAGGGGTAAGGGATAATATAAAGGGGAAAGGAGAGGAGTCTGGGGACATTATCAGGGGTAAGGGATAATCTAAAGGGGAAAGGAGGGGAGTCCAGGGACATTATCAGGGGTAAGGGATAATATAAAGGGGAAAGGAGGGGAGCCCAGGGACATCATCAGGGGTAAGGGATATTATAAAGGGGAAAGGAGGGGAGTCAGGGGACATTATCAGGGGTAAGGGATAATAAAAAGGGGAAAGGAGGGGAGTCTGGGGACATTATCAGGGGTAAGGGATAATATAAAGGGGAAAGGAGGGTAGTCTGGGGACATTATCAGGGGTAGGGGATGATATAAAGGGGAGAGGTTGGGAGTCTGGGGACATTATCAGGGGTAAGGGATAATATAAAGGAGAGAGGTGGGGAGTCTGGGGAAATTATCAGGGGTAAGGGATAATATAAAGGACAAAGCTGGCTTGCTGCTACAGTGGAGATCCAGGACCTGGCTGTAATATCTGGCAGAGGTTCCTGGAATCCCAATCCTGGCTGACCAGGATTACAAACTTTTTGACATGTAAGGCAGAGCATTTCACCTCTGCATTCAGCTACTTTCCTATCTGTTTAACGGATTCAGGATTGTTGGGGAAAGCGCAGAAGCCTGTAACAACCAAACAGATTTTCTTTGGCTCTGTTAAACATTCGTCCTTTACCTTCTGTACGAGTTCACCTTCCGTCCTTGGCGCCATCAGGGGTAGGTTCCCTGCAGCTGACAGGACCAGTATTTCCACAGCGTATATAATAATATTGATGCTTAAACAGATCTCAGTTACTTAATGTCCCCATTACCTGCTCTCATTACTCCCAGATGAACCACATGACATTCACATGACAGAAGTCTATGGCGTCAGCGGCATCAATGTTCCTTCATACCACGAGCAGCACTGAAGCCGATCCATCATAAGTAGAGGAAGATCGGATCAAACCAGAAACATTACACACATCGCTTTACTTTTATACTTTTTAACCTGCTGTTGCTGAGTGAGTCACAGTGGAAAATTTAGCACTGAAGAGCCCTGGATATTGTAGAGAGTTATTTCTGCCATCTGCTCCCTGTGTGGAATTTTAAATTACATTGTAACACTAAAGTGATATTAAAGGTTCATTTTTTTTCAATTTTTGAGGCTTAGGCAGATAAATTCAGCGCTGCTTTTCCACTGCACCACATGGGGGGTGTAGGCAGGGTTGGTTGGGGGCTCAGAAGGGCTGTTTGGGGCCCCATGATTTTTAACAGCGGCCCTGGCCAGCATAACAACGGTATATAACGCTAAAAGTAGCAATGTAAATACACGACGGGCGGTCCAAAAGTGGTTAACTAACAATTGCGCGGTCGTGCGACGCTGTACCCAAATTAAAATTGATTTCCTTTTTTTCCCCCACAAATAGACCTTACTTTTGGTGGTATTTGATCACCTCTGCGATTTTTTATTTTTTACGCTACAAACAAAAAACGACTGACAATTTTGAAAAAAAAAAAAAAACAATATTTTTTTACTTTCTGCTATAAAATATATCCAATAAAAAAATGTAAAAAATCAAATTTCTTCATCAAATTAGGCCAACGTGTATTCTGCTACATATTTAAAAATCCCAATAAGTATATATTGATTGGTTTGTGCAAAAGTTGTCGTGTTTACAAACGAGGGGATATATTTACACTTGTACGACTCCAAAGTTGTGCCGACTTTAGAGTGCAACTTTGGTGCAAACTTTGAAGCAACTTTGGATACGACTTTGGATTTGACCAGTGATATGAAAAAAACGACTGACAATTTTGAAAAAAAAAAAAAAAAAACAATATTTTTTACTTTCTGCTAAAAAACACATCCAATAAAAAAATTAGAAAAATCAAATTTCTTCATCAATTTAGGACAATATGTATTCTGCTACATGTTTTCGGTAACAAAAAATCCCAATTAACGTGATTGGTTTGCCAAAAGTTATCACGTCTACAAACTATAGGATAGATTTATTAAGATTTTTTTTTTTAATTTATTAATTAATTTATTTATTTTACTAGTAATGGCAGCGATCAGCGACTTATAGCGGGACTGCGACATTGCGGCGGGCAGTCAGGACACTATCTGACACTTTGAGTCGCAGCGGTTTGTCCTTGGGACTTTAACCACATAACGACCGCCCACCCCAGTTTTACTGCGGCAGGCAGCCGCTCCTGGGCAAAGCGACGTTATACTACGTTGCTCGCTCAGGAGACTCTAGGGGGCGAGGGAGCCAGTGCGGGTGACCGGCGGCTCCGATGGCCGCCGGCCACTCGCCATCTCCCGCAGCTAAGAGGGAGAAGGACAGACGGCTGATGTAAACACAGCCGTCTGTCATTCTCCCTGAAGTGATCACAGAGGCTATGTGATCCTGCTATATAGAATTGCATGTCTCTGTGATGACTTCACAAGCCACACCCCCTCACAGTTAGAATCACGCCCCTAGGGACACATTTAAACCCTTGATCACCAGTACTGTTAACCCCTTCCCTGCCAGTGTCATTTTTACCGTAACAGTGCATATTTTTAGCACTGATTACTGTAGTAATGTCACTGGTCCCCCCAAAAGTGTAAAAAATGTCAGTTAGGGATCCGATCTGTCCGCTGCAATGTCACAGTCCCGCAAAAAAAAATCACAGATCGCCGCCATTAATAGTAAAAAAAAAAACAATAAAAATGACAGAAATCTTTCCCATAGTTAGTAAACGCATTAACTTTTGCGCAAACCAATCAAAATACGCTTATAGCGATTTTTTTTTACCAAAAATAAGTAGCAGAAAATAAATTGTCCTAAAATGTTAAAAAATGTTGATCTTTACATATTTGTTTTTTGAGAAATTCATATAAAAGAATGTGAAAAATATTGTTATTTTTTTCAGAATTGTCACTCTTTTTTTGTTTATAGCGCAAACAATTAAAAAACGCACAGGTGATCAAATACCACCAAAAGAAAGCTCTGTTTGTGGGAACAAAAGGACATCAATTTTGTTTGGGTACAGCGTCGCACGACCGCGCAATTGTCCGTTAAAGTAACGCAGTGCCGAATCGCAAAATAGGGCCTGGTCATTGAGCAGCCAAATCCTCCGGGGCTAAAGTGGTTAAAAGAGGTGCGACAAGTCCAATAATGATTAATAAAATGCAAGTTTATTGGTACATACAATGTCAACAAGTAAACACGAATAAATATTGCCAAACAGTATATTATATATTCATAGTCAGGTACAACATTCCATAGGACAATCCATGGTGGGTATGAAAATGCATCCTGGTGTCCCAACGCGTTTCGTGACCAACCGTTCACTTCCTCAGGGGTTGATGCGATATAAAGTCTATGAAATAAAACAGTTTGTGTTATGTAATAACGATAGTAGATAATGTTGTACTAATGAAAAACACTAGGGGGCCACCAAGGGGCCCATACTTAAGAATCTGTTGAAAAAGAAATCGCATGCTCATGTTCCATTGGCTGCCGCTGGGAATTTCTATTGCAGGGGACTGTACCAATAAACCTGCATTTTATATCTCATCGTTGGGCGTGTCGCACCTCATTCAAAGTCCCAAGGGGAAAATGTTGCAACCTTCTATGCTATTTAGGGATGGAGGTGCGTCACAGAGTGCATCAGGCCATATTTTATTATTCTATCAGACACTTTTTGACACTTTTTAGGAGACCAGCAACACTAATACAGTGATCAGTGCTACAAAATACGTCACTGTACTAATGACACTGGCTGGGAAGGGGTTAAACATCAGGGGGCGATCAAAGGGTTAACTGTGCGCCTAACCAGTGTTTTAGTGTAGTGGGGGAGATGCTTTTATTAGGGGAAGACATTGATCCTTGTCTCTGCTTTGCAGGAACACAGGATCCATGCCTTCCCTACTGACAGAACGAGGATCTGCTTTGTGTACTGAACAATCGTCTGGTGGCAGCGGACATTGAGTGTGCGGGACCCACTGATCAGCTCCCCTTGTGTAGGATCACAGCGGGAGCGGGCTGTTGGCATCGTGCACTCGCTCCCGATACCCGGAAATGCAGGATTTCTCGTTTATATATTACGTGATCTTGCGCCGGGTGGCCGCCCTGTAAAACTGCTGTAGGGCAGTTGGGAAGAGGTTTAATAACAAACATGTTATACTTACCTGCTCTGTGTAATGGTTTTGCACAGAGCAGCCCGGACCCTGCTCTTCTTGGGTCCCCTGCCAGTGCTCCTGGCTCCTCCCCCTTGACTAGTTCCACCAATAGCAAGCTGCTTGCTATGGGGGCCCTGGTGTGTGCTCACTCCATAAGACACATAGTGGCAGCCTGTGAAACTCTGGTGAACTCCATGCCCAAGAGGGTTAAGGCAGTGCTGGAAAATAATGGTGGCCACATAAAATATTGATACTTTGAGCCCAATTTGGACATTTTCACTTAGGGGTGTACTCACTTTTGTTGCCAGCGGTTTAGACATTAATGGCTGTGTGTTGAGTTATTTTGGGGGGACAGCAAATGTACACTGTTAGGGCTCTTTCACACGGGCGGTCCGATCAGATCCGCCTGTCAGTTTTTTAGGCGGATCTGATCGGATCCTCCATGCAGCTCTATGGGGCAGCGGATGTCAGCGGAGACACCTCCGCTGACACACGCTGCCATCCGTATTCGATCCTGTCCGTGAAATCCGGACGGATGGAAACCCTAATTTTCCATCCGTCCAGGAATCGGATCGGATCGGATGAGAGCGGACAGGCGGTCCGCTCTCATCCGATTCCCCATAGAGAGCAGCGGGGGCTGTGACACCTCCCTCTCCGCACTGCAAGCGGAGACAGAGCTGTCATCCGCCGGCTCAGCGGGGATCGCGGATCGATCCCTGCTGAGCAGCACGGATCCGCCTACGGAGGCGGACCGTGTGAAAGAGCCCTTATACAAGCTGTACACTCACTACTTTACATTGTAGCAAAGTGTCATTTCTTCAGTGTTGTCACATGAAAAGATAGAATAAAATATTTACAAAAATGTGGGGGGTGTACTCACTTTTGTGAGATACTGTATATATATATATATATATATAGCCAGGGAAGCAGCTTTTATTATTATTAATAATATTAATTAGCAGGGTTTTTTTTCAGTGGGAACACGGAGGAACGCAGTTACGGCACCTTTGATGCTGCCTGATGGGGGATCTTTTGTTCGCTGGTGGGGATCTATTTTTTGTGTTGGGATCTATTGTTGCTGGAGTGGGTGGATGTTGCTGGGGGGACAGATTTTGCTGGGAGGAATCCACTATTGAGGGAAAGGTCTATTGCCTCTGGTTGATGAAGGGCTTATTGATGCTGGCTGTTGAGAGAACTGTTGTTGGGGCTTCTGTTGTTGCTGGGGTGGGGGTTCTATCAAATTTCATACAAATTATTTAGTAGCACAAAATGATACTTGGTTCTGTATTCTCTAAAAGGGGCGGTAGAGGGAGGTAGGGTAGGGTATGGAACCAAGGGATCGTTTTCAGAGGTAGGGGGCAGAGACAAGGGGTGACTCGGAAAGGAGGAGTTCCTGCACCTAGAAAAAAAGCCCTGTTAATTAGGAAATACATATATATTTTATTAATAATATCAATTATAAAAATAATAACATATATATATATATATATATATATATATATATATATATATATATATATATATACTATATACTATATAATATATATATATACATATATTATTGATCGACCGATATCTTTTTTTACCGCCGATACCGATATTTTGGTCATCGGATATTGGTATCGGCCGATATTGGCCGATATTTTCGGATATTAAATTTTTTTTTTTAATGTCTACAGGTACTGTGGTGGAGGGATCTGGGGGTCTAAAATACCCCAAACCCCTCCTCTGCACTTAAAAGCATTCAAAACACCAAGTTTGGCTGTTTTGAATGCTGTAAGTTTTTTTAATTCGGCACCGCCAGTACCCGGAAGTTATGTCATGTCATGACATCATTTCCGGGTACTCGGCGGCGCCAAATTCAAAGAAATGGAGACACAGTCAGACGGCGGCGGTGCAGATGGAGACCCAGTCAGACGGCGGCGGTGAAGGTAGGATGGCCGGGTCTCCCGGTGGGACAGGAGACCCGGGCCAGCCACGGAAGGCGGCGGGAGGGGGGGACGTCCCCTCCCACTCCTTGGAAGTTACAAGACAGCCGACTGTCGGCTATGGACACCGGTACCGGGGTGATGCCTCTAGCTGGAGGCATCACCCCGTTACAAGCACTTTCTGAAATATCGGCAATATCGGTAAATCAAAAGGCCGATTCCGATATATCGGGGAAAGTGCATATCGGCCCTTGATATATCGGCTTTGCCAATAATCGGTCGATCACTAATATATATATATACTGTATACAATGTATATGTATATATCTTTTTTAATTTTTATTTATTTAAAGCGGAGTTCCAGCCACAAAATCAACATAGTCGATTTTGGGCCATCCGCTTGCTTTTGGTCACCTGTAAAATAAATGGATAGTTACGATTTTTTTTTATTTTTTACTTACCTTGTTATTGAAGAAAAATATACTCACCTTTCTTCCACTTCCTTCCTCGGCGGCCACGGCCCGCACCGTCACTTCCTCTTTGCATTGATTCCTGGGAGCTGAACGTCATTGCTCCCAGGAATCAATGCATCGGCGCCGGCCCCGCTCATCACTTCCGGTGCGTCGCCGCATTCCCTGCTAAACAGCTTCTGGGCATGCCCAGAAGCTGTGGAGGAATGCGGCGCCGCACCGGAAGTGACGAGTGGGGCCGGTGCAGGCGCATTCTGGGAGAAGAAATTTTAAAGGTAAGTATTTCCTCTTGCAGGTAAGTGCGACCTGGGACAGTTCAGAGGCTATCCATTGTGGAATGTACTAACCCTGACTGTTCCGGGGGTATTTTTATTTAAAAATGTTTTTCCTTGTCGGAAATCCGCTTCTCAACTTTTTATTCATATACAAGAGGACTAACAATGTGTCCCTTGCTCTCCACTAATGCAGCTAATGAGGCACAGATCATGCTTGTTTAGCTGCTTCCCCGGCTACAGTAGCCAAGGTAGGACAGCTCTGGACCCGGAAGTGACAAAATCCTTGCTGCTTCCAGGTTCATTCATCAGGATGCCACTGGGTATTCAGGAGCCATTTGCTGTGGTCCTGAACTCCCCGTAGGGACAGGAGAGCCTGGGAACCTTGGCAGGGGTGGAACTGGTGAATTGGGAGGGGGGGCGCTGCATTACAACACAACAGTCAGCGTGAGATGCACTGGGATCACTGCAGTGTTGAAGCACTAATTGCAGCGCATTGCACTTTTCACTTTTTTTTTAAAATAAACTTTATTGAAATTGACAGTGACACTTTGTTGAGTTCAGTTGGCCGCTGCGCAGTGCAAGGCAGGGAATTGGCTCGCACTACGCTGAAAAGAAGTATGGCCTGCTTTACTTTTTTATTCAGTGCGTCACGGTGGTGTGTGAACCCACCATGTAGGAGGTGTACGGTTATGTGGTGGGACTGCGCTGGAATAACCCCCCAACGCAATCGCACCGCACCCGATGTGAATGGGCTTTCAATGTACGGTAAGTGGTTGGGCGGCTCTACATCCCTGGAAGACTTTTAACACAGCTAAAAGAATCAATACCACAGCAGCAGGACGTTTATAAACGTGTCTTGGTAGACGAGGGGTTCAGGGGTTGACCTTTATCTTGTTCACAATGCTTTTGATAAAGTGGTTGAAACGCGTCATCCGGAAAAGCGTAATTTTTTATTTTTATATAGTATACTTGTTGCAAAATGGATTATAGGAGAGGATTTCATTTTCTATCCCGGGTTGTGCTGATCAACTTGGGGCTTCAAACAGCGCGGAATGCATCGGGCGACGATGGCGGCCACAGAAAATGGAATTGCGGCTTTGGAACTCTCGGAGTGTCCGCGGTAATCCACTGAACCCACTTCATTCCAGAAAGCTGCTTATCCGGCCCCTCTAATCCCGGGATTACAGCGCAATGAGGCACCCATTGTGTGCCGGGCAGAGTGGCCGGGAATGACGGGAACCCCCTCCTGGAGGGGGTGGGGAGGGTTAACTTCATTGACAGCTTCTAGGAACACCGGAACAGAGGGGACATTGTTCTATAATGTGACCCCCCCACCTCCCCCCTTCCAGGTCAGCTATATACACCCCTAGGATTACAGCAAACTGCAGCTGAGACCTTTAAAGAGAACCGATCATTAAAATACACAAATCCCTCCAGCACAGGTCAGCATGAAATCATTTTATTGAAGCTCTGCCATTAAAAAACGGATGCCAATCTCCCTCGTGTGACCTCAATCTCAGGCAAAGATCACCTGGTACCTGGATAGCAGGAGCATTGTTAGTGTTTCACATGATTAGAGACTGCAGAATGTCTATGGTTTCCAAGCCCAGCTCTCAGGGCCGGCCCTACCATGGGTCCCGGTGGGACCATGGGACCCCCGGCCGCCTCTTCTCTTCTTCGGCTATTGTTGGAGTAAAAAAAAATAAAAGGTCCGCGGCCGGCCTGACATGCACACTGCGCATGTGCGCCGCCGCCGCCGCCCAGGAGAGCCGTAAACGTTTCTGGAAATAGCCGAACATGTGCGGGCTTTACCGAGCGGCGGCGGCGCATGCGCAGTGACGTGTTGGCGCCGGGCGGCGCCATTTTTAAATCCTAAGGCGCCTTTAGGAACAGGTAAGTAAGACTGCTCCACAGCCACACTACCTGCCATTATGCGGGGCTGCAGGCATACTACAGAAGATGCAGTGCTGCAGGCATGGTACATGCCCACAGCACTGCATCTCCTGTAGTAGGCCTGCAGACCCTCATTCTCCTCTACCATGCCCGCAGCACTGCATTCTTTTGCATCATACCCACAGCCCTGTATTCTCCTGCACCATGCCCACAGCCCTGCATTCTCATGTACCATGCCCACAGCCCCGCATTCTCCTGTTGCATGCCCGCAGCCCCACATTCTCCTGTACCATGCCCACAGCCCCGCATTCTCCTGTACCATGCCCGCAGCCCCGCATTCTCCTGTACCATGCCCACAGCCCCGCATTCTCCTGTACCATGCCCACAGCCCCACATTCTCCTGTACCATGCCCGCAGCCCCACATTCTCCTGTAGCATGCCTGCAGCCCCGCATTCTCCTCTACCATGCCCGCAGCCCTGCATTCTCCTGTACCATCCCCACAGCCCTGTATTCTCCTGCACCATGCCCACAGCCCTGCATTCTCCTGTACCATGCCGCAGCACTGCATTCTCCTGTACCATGCCCACAGCCCCACATTCTCCTGTACCATGCCCGCAGCCCCACATTCTCCTGTACCATGCCCGCAGCCCCACATTCTCCTGTACCATGCCTGCAGCCCCGCATTTTCCTCTACCATGCCCGCAGCCCCACATTCTCCTGTACCATGCCCGCAGCCCCACATTCTCCTGTACCATGCCTGCAGCCCCGCATTTTCCTCTACCATGCCCACAGCCCCGCATTCTCCTGCACCATGCCCACAGCCCTGCATTCTCCTGTACCATGCCGCAGCACTGCATTCTCCTGTACCATGCCCACAGCCCCACATTCTCCTGTACCATGCCCGCAGCCCCACATTCTCCTGTACCATGCCCGCAGCCCTGCATTCTCCTGTACCATGCCTACAGCCTTGCATTCTCCTGTACCATGCCCGCAGCACTGCATTCTCCTGTACCATGCCCGCAGCCCCGCATTCTCCTGTACCATGCCCGCAGCACTGCATTCTCCTGTACCATGCCCGCAGCCCCGCATTCTCCTGTACCATGCCCGCAGCCCCGCATTCTCCTGTACCATGCCCGCAGCCCTGCAGTGGACTGTGGCACTATAGACAGGAGAAAGCCTGGTGCGCTCATCTGCCCAGTGTCTACTGCTCTGTCCTGCTCCTGCTGTCACTCCATACACACTCAAACTCCTCTGACTGCTTTCATAGTCCTATAGAATGTGGGGGCCTCTCGGAGGGCGTGAATTTTTTTTTTGGGGGGGGGGGGGCAGCATTTCATTCTTGGACCCAGGCAGCACAATGTCTTGGGCCAGCCCTGCCAGCTCTGTTCCTGGCTGGAGGACATCCAGCATCATCTAGCACTTTCTTTCCCAGCCTAACTGTACCTGGTCCGCCCCCTTTCATTCTTTGGATTTCAGTTCTATTAAACGGTTGCTGACCACACGCCGCCTATATATTGTGGCAGTGTGGCTCTCCCAGGCAAACAACGTAGGGCTACGTTGGTCACGCGCCTTCAGCTAGGGGGTGAGCGCATGCCGCCAGCGGCGTGCTCCCGCCCCCGGACACAAGTGGGGACTCCGATGCACAGGTCAGGTGGCTCAGATTGCCGTCTGACACCCGCGATCGCTCCCTGAGAGTCCTGAGAGAAGGACGGTCAGCTGTTGTAAACACAGCCAACCGTTCATCTCCCTGGAATGATCATAGAGCCCCTGTGATCCTTCTATAGAGGAACACAAGTCTCTATGGTCATTTCACAAGCCACACCCACCTACAGTTAGAATCACACACCTAGGTACACATTTAACCCCTTTATCAGCCACACTGTTAACCCCTTCCCGGCCAGTGTCATTATTACAGTGACAGTGCATATTTTTAGCACTGATTACTGTAGTAATATCACTGGTCCCCCCCAAAAATGTCAGTTAGGGTTCCGATCTGTCCGCTGCAATGCAGCAGTCCTGCAAAAAATCGCAGATCGCCGCCATTACTAGTAAAAAAACGATAAAAATGACATAAATCTTTCCCCTAGTTCGTAGACATGATAATGTTTGCGCAAACCAATCAAAATACGCTTATTGCAATTTTTTTTACCAAAACAAAATTGGCCTAAAATGTTAAAAAAGTTTGATTTTTAATTTTTTTTGGGGAAGGTCATATAGCAGAATGTGAAAAATGTTTTTTTTCAGAATTGTCGCTCTATTTTTGTTTATAGCGCAAAAAATAAAAATCGCACAGGTGATCAAATACCACCAAAAGAAAGCTCTGTTTGTGGGAAAAAAAGGACATTGATTTTATTTGGGTACAGCATCGCGCAACCGCGCAATTGTCATTTAAAGTAATGCAGTGCCGAATCGCAAAAAATGGCCTGGTCATTAAGGGGATAAATCTTCCGGTCCATAAGAGGTTAAAGTGGTTGTAAATAGGGATGATCTAATGGTTCGGGTCGACCATCGGTTCGACCCGAACATTGGGTGTTTGAAATTCGGCCGAATTCCAAACTTTTTGCTGAAAAAGTTTGGAATTCGGCAACCAGAACCGACCAAAATGCAATGGGACAGGAACTGGGCTTTAAAAGCCCGTGATTGGACCAGAACCATCAGTAAAAGCCAATTGAGGGGGCAGGAGAATGCTAGGAATGTGATTGGAGTGACTAGGGGGTCCAGAGGCCAATCATTAGTGAATACGCCCCCCAGTATATAAGATAGCCCCCGCCAAATTCCTAGCATTGTAATACAGGGCTGTGGAAGAGAGTGGAAGCAGTTCTGTTACTTCTGCTCTCAAAGTGTCATTTAGCAATTATAAGTGTGAGGAAAGGGATATCTAGCAGTGGCGGCTGGTGCTCAAAATTTTTGGGGGGGCGCAAAAACAAAAATGTAATAGGTATTGCTTCGCGGCAAAAAACGAGGTAAAAAAATTGCATGACTTTGAGGTCATGGTACAGGCATGGCACATGTGATGGTATAGGCATGGCACAGATGGTACAGGCATGGCACAGGTGATGGAATAGGCATGGCACAGATGGTATAGGCATGGAACAGGTGGTAGAATAGGCATGGCACAGGTGATGGTATAGGCATGGCACAGGTGATGGTATAGGCATGGCGCAGGTGATGGAATAGGCATTGCACAGGTGATGGTACAGGCATGGCACAGGTGATGGAATAGGCATGGCACAGATGGTATAGGCATGGCACAGGTGATGGAATAGGCATGGCACAGATGGTACAGGCATGGCACAGGTGATGGTACAGGCATGGCACAGGTGATGAAATAGGCATTGCACAGGTGATGGTACAGGCATTGCACAGGTGATGGTACAGGCATGGCACAGGTGATGGAATAGGCATGGCACAGATGGTATAGGCATGGCACAGGTGATGGAATAGGCATGGCACAGATGGTACAGGCATGGCACAGGTGATGGTACAGGCATGGCACAGGTGATGGTACAGGCAGGGCACAGATGGTACAGGCATGGCACAGGTGATGGAATAGGCATGGCACAGATGGTATAGGCATGGCACAGGTGATGGAATAGGCATGGCACAGATGGTACAGGCATGGCACAGGTGGTGGAATAGGCATGGCACAGATGGTACAGGCATGGCGCAGGTGGTGGAATAGGCATGGCACAGGCATGGCGCAGGTGGTGGAATAGGCATGGCACAGATGGTATAGGCATGGCACAGGTGATGGAATAGGCATGGCACAGATGGTACAGGCATGGCACAGGTGGTGGAATAGGCATGGCACAGATGGTACAGGCATGGCGCAGGTGATGGAATAGGCATGGAACAGATGGTACAGGCATGGCACAGGTGATGGAATAGGCATGGCACAGGTGATGGTAAGGTCATGGCACAGGTGGTGGAATAGGCATGGCACAGATGGTACAGGCATGGCGCAGGTGATGGAATAGGCATGGAACAGATGGTACAGGCATGGCACAGGTGATGGAATAGGCATGGCACAGGTGATGGTAAGGTCATGGCACAGGTGGTGGAATTGGCATGGCACAGATGGTACAGGCATGGCGCAGGTGGTGGAATAGGCATGGCACAGGCATGGCGCAGGTGGTGGAATAGGCATGGCACAGGCATGGCGCAGGTGGTGGAATAGGCATGGCACAGATGGTACAGGCATGGCACAGGTGATGGTAAGGTCATGGCACAGGTGATGGTAAGGTCATGGCACAGGTGGTGGAATAGGCATGGCACAGATGGTACAGGCATGGCGCAGGTGGTGGAATAGGCATGGCACAGGCAATGGGCAGGTGGTGGAATAGGCATGGCACAGGCATGGCGCTGGTGGTGGAATGGGCATGGCACAGGTGGTGGAATAGGCATGGCACAGATGGTACAGGCATGGCACAGGTGGTGAAATAGGCATGGCACAGATGGTACAGGCATGGCACAGGTGATGGTAAGGTCATGGCACAGGTGGTGGTAAGGTCATGGCACAGGTGGTGGAATAGGCATGGCACAGATGGTACAGGCATGGCGCAGGTGGTGGAATAGGCATGGCACAGGCATGGCGCAGGTGGTGGAATAGGCATGGCACAGGCATGGCGCAGGTGGTGGAATAGGCATGGCACAGATGGTACAGGCATGGCACAGGTGATGGTAAGGTCATGGCACAGGTGATGGTAAGGTCATGGCACAGGTGGTGGAATAGGCATGGCACAGATGGTACAGGCATGGCGCAGGTGGTGGAATAGGCATGGCACAGGCATGGCGCAGGTGGTGGAATAGGCATGGCACAGGCATGGCACTGGTGGTGGAATGGGCATGGCACAGGCATGGCGCAGGTGGTGGAATAGGCATGGCACAGATGGTACAGGCATGGCACAGGTGGTGGAATAGGCATGGCACAGATGGTACAGGCATGGCACAGGTGATGGTAAGGTCATGGCACAGGTGGTGGTAAGGTCATGGCACAGGTGATGGTAAGGTCATGGCACAGGTGGTGGTAAGGTCATGGCACAGGTGGTGGAATAGGCATGGCACAGATGGTACAGGCATGGCGCAGGTGGTGGAATAGGCATGGCACAGGCATGGCGCAGGTGGTGGAATAGGCATGGCACAGGCATGGCGCAGGTGGTGGAATAGGCATGGCACAGATGGTACAGGCATGGCACAGGTGATGGTAAGGTCATGGCACAGGTGATGGTAAGGTCATGGCACAGGTGGTGGAATAGGCATGGCACAGATGGTACAGGCATGGCGCAGGTGGTGGAATAGGCATGGCACAGGCAATGGGCAGGTGGTGGAATAGGCATGGCACAGGCATGGCGCTGGTGGTGGAATGGGCATGGCACAGGCATGGCGCAGGTGGTGGAATAGGCATGGCACAGATGGTACAGGCATGGCACAGGTGGTGAAATAGGCATGGCACAGATGGTACAGGCATGGCACAGGTGATGGTAAGGTCATGGCACAGGTGGTGGTAAGGTCATGGCACAGGTGGTGGAATAGGCATGGCACAGATGGTACAGGCATGGCGCAGGTGGTGGAATAGGCATGGCACAGGCATGGCGCAGGTGGTGGAATAGGCATGGCACAGGCATGGCGCAGGTGGTGGAATAGGCATGGCACAGATGGTACAGGCATGGCACAGGTGATGGTAAGGTCATGGCACAGGTGATGGTAAGGTCATGGCACAGGTGGTGGAATAGGCATGGCACAGATGGTACAGGCATGGCGCAGGTGGTGGAATAGGCATGGCACAGGCATGGCGCAGGTGGTGGAATAGGCATGGCACAGGCATGGCGCTGGTGGTGGAATGGGCATGGCACAGGCATGGCGCAGGTGGTGGAATAGGCATGGCACAGATGGTACAGGCATGGCACAGGTGGTGGAATAGGCATGGCACAGATGGTACAGGCATGGCACAGGTGATGGTAAGGTCATGGCACAGGTGGTGGTAAGGTCATGGCACAGGTGGTGGTAAGGTCATGGCACAGGTGGTGGAATAGGCATGGCACAGATGGTACAGGCATGGCGCAGGTGGTGGAATAGGCATGGCAAAGGCATGGCGCAGGTGGTGGAATAGGCATGGCACAGGCATGGCGCAGGTGGTGAATAGGCATGGCGCAGGTGGTGGAATAGGCATGGCACAGGCATGGCGCAGGTGGTGGAATAGGCACTTACCTGGCGACGGCTCGGCTCCCGGCGGCGGCTTCTCCCCTCCTCGCGACTCTGATGTCCGTCCTCTTCTGCTCGGCTCCTGGCGGCGGCTTCTCCCCTCCTCGCGACTCCTCTTCTTCGCGGGCTGCGGCGGGAAAGTGACCGGGCGGTGACGGTGAGTGACTGATGCACGCACCGGCACCGCCCCCAACGAGGTCACCATGGATGTCCTGAATCATGATTGGTCCAGGCTGGAGTCTGGACCAATCATGATCCAAGACATCACAAAAGGGGGTGGTGTAGCGCATTTTTCTGCGCTACAGTTACGCCCCAGAAGGCCGCCAATTGGCGCCTCTGCTGGTGGAAAACCCCACCCCCCATCGGCACCAATGCGGCGGACGCCGAAAGAGGGGTGGTGGAGCGCAGAGCTCTGCGCTACAGTTACGCCCCAGAAGGCCGTCTATCGGCGCCTCTGCGGGTGGAAAACCCCACCCCCATAGGCACCAATGAGACGGGCGCCCCTTGTGGGCAAAAATTTTTTTTTTTTTTTTTTTTTTAAATCTTTTTTTTTTCTTTTTCTTTTTTTTGGGGGGGGGGGGGGGGGGGGGGCGGCGCCCCTGCGCCCCCTATGGGCCGGCCGCCACTGATATCTAGTGTAGTTAGGGTGCTATTTTCCACTTTAGTTAGATTCAAAAATCTAGTTTCTGTAGGGAAAGTGTTAAGTGTCAGGGTGACTGTAGTGTAGTGTAGGGTGAACTGACTCTGACTGCTATGGCAGGGTGACCAAACCCTTCCGTTTCAGGGTGACCGCTATAGAGAAAAGATCGTTTCTCTTAGGTCACTTATAGAACAGCAATATGGCTTCTCGCCTGTCACCCTGCTTTTTGCTGCAGGCGTTTATAGGACTTTTTTGAGGACATATTTGGAGTCAGGCATGACATCTGAACTTCTGTATAGGGGTATATATACACACACATGTATGTATATATACAGAAACAAGTTGCGCTATAGGTTGAACCATCAATTGAAGTAGTCCATATAGAAGTCCAATAAAAAATTGAAAATGTAGAGACTTGTGTAGGTACCGCTTACCGGAAACTGAATAGAGGAAAGCCAAATATAGAATAACTCCAACTATCCTCAGGAGGTAAGCCAAATGGACCTCAACGGTTCCGGTGTGGATCTCCTCAGTGGGATGTTAAATAAAAGAAAACACCATAGTGTAAATCCGAAAAATAAATAAATTGGGAATAACACCCAATATTAATAAATGACTTGTGCAGGTACCGCTTACCAGAAATGAATAAGAAATGGCCACATAATGGAAGGTGACTCCAACAAGCCTCAGGGAATAAGATCGGAGGACCTCACGGTTCCGGTGTACATTTCCAGCAGTGTGATATTATATGAAATAAAAAAAGGCAAACGCCATTGCGTAAAACCAAAAAACAAAAAATAGAAAGCAACACCCAAAGTGAAAGGAACACAGGGGTTCCGGTGCTTAAAAATGAATATGTGTGGATAGGTGAAACACAGACACCACCAGACTCAATAGGTACCCCTTACCAAATGTTGCCAGGTGATAGCAAAGGGTTAACAGACACCTTCCCCAGTGGAAATAGCCGCTTACCAGAATGACCTTGATGGAGAGCGTGGAAAAAAAAGGGGGGGGGGGTCCCAATCGTGCAAACCAGAGGGGCAACAGTAGGTGTGAGTACTCTTACCAGCTCTAGGTAATTGGTAGGCAGGGGTTCTAATGGACACTCAGCTAAGACCTCCGCTGAAGACTCCACCATAGGGCTCAGGATGAAGTAGTAAGGATTACCCAAGGAACACAGAGGAGAGAGCCATAGCGTAAAACCCAACAAAATTTATTGCATAAAAAGAGAGACACTTACAAGCATCAGAAGACAGGTGCATGGATTGGAGAGGGATAACAGCCGCCGGCCGGACGGCTCCGCTTGCCCGTCCTTCGTAGACAGATACGTAGGGTGACGTCAGCACGCCATGATCTGACGCGTTTCATCAGAGATGATATTCTCAAAGGTACGGGCGGCGTGCTGACGCCACCTATATATATCAATTGAATCGATGACCGGAAGTTCCCTTGCCGCCATCTTAATTGAGGTAACCCAGAACCGGAACCGGAACCTCTATCGTGGTTTTTTTTTTTTCCTTTTACATGTGTGTATATATACACATACACATATATAGGTGTGAAAGTAGCAGAACACTATGCTTGTGCTAATGAAATAATTAACAGGCATATGTCTCCACTCCTATAACACCTATATATGTGTATGTGTATAAATACATATAAGTGTGTGTGTATATATACCCCTATACAGAAGTTCAGATGTTTTACCTGCCTCCAAAGACCCCAAGAAAATGCCCAAAAAAAACGCCTGCACCAAAAAAAAAAAAAACGCCCACGTCTGTTATTGCAGGCGTTTTTTTTTGGGCATTTTTTTGGGGTCTTTGGAGGCAGGCAAAACATCTGAACTTCTGTATAGGGGTATATATACACACACACTTATATGTATTTATACACATACACATATATAGGTGTGATAGCAGAGAAGCCATATAGGTGTTAATTATTTCATTAGCGCAAGTATAGTGTTCTGCTACTTTCACACCTATATATGTGTATGTGTATATATACATATAAGTGTGTGTGTATATAAACCCCTACACAGAAGTTCTGATGTTATGCCTGCCTCCAATAACCCCCAAAAAATGCCCAAAAAAAACGCTTGCTACAAAACCGGCAAGGTGTGAAAATAGCGGAGCCATATCCTTGTTCTATATTAATTCTAATACAAACAAACTTTTTTTCTGGTTCTGGACAGGCTACAGAGCTGAAACTTCACAGGTACATTTTTTAGACCCCCAGACACTAAATCCAAAGAAATCTCTTTTTATTTTTCAATAATTCTTTCAATAATTTGCTCTCTATCAAAAATTACAATTTTTAAGAACTTTTTTTGTGTGATTAATAGTCCCTGGGGCATGACCCAGAACCCTAGGCACTTTTTAGGAGCATTTATTGGGTTTTAGGGCTTCAAAATGGTGTTTTTTGATTACCGAAGTTCGGGTCCCATTGATTTCAATGGGGTTCTGAAATCCAGGCCGAACTTTCGGGAAGTTCGGGTGCTCTGGTCGAACCGAACTTTTGAAAAGTTCGATCATCCCTAGTTTTAAACCCACCTTTTTAACTTTTACCTATAGGTTAGCCTTTAATAAGTCTTACCTATAGGTACTGTAAATATCTCCTAAACTTGCACCGTTTAGGAGATTTTTACATCGCTTGCAGCTGATGATGTCATCGGCGCATGCGCTCTGAAGGAATGGCCATCCGTGCCGTTTCTTCAGAGCCCTGTGCCGTGACCGGCGGCTCCAACGTACATGTGCGGGAGTGACATCACGCGGCTCCCGGCCAGTAGCACAGCCGGAATCTGCAGACCTGGAGGGAAGACGGCTGAAAATTTTTGCACCCGCCAGCGGAGACAACAAGGGCTTTGTTTGGAGGTAAGTGTCACATAATGTGCTAGTATGCGATGCAAACTAGCTATGCATGGGCACATTGGGTTTACTTCCTCTTTAATCATGGAGGTTTGGCAACACATGTGGGCATCTTTATGCAAATACAGTTTGCCTAGGAATGCCCACTTCTTCAGATTGACACCCACCCATCAGGGCATTTCGATATTTGCAATGCAGGCAGATCATGGCTTGGGGGAGGTGCTTCTCAGCCCTGATGTTGGCAGTGGGAGGAGTTATGCAAATATCAAACTGCTGAGATGGCTGGGTGTCAGTCTGGAGGAGTGGGCGTTCCTAGCCAGGCTGTATTTGTATAGTCAACTCAACACCCACATGTGATGCTGAGCCTCAGTCATGATGCAAGCAGTGGGCTGGCTCTTCGGAGGAGTTATGCAAATATCAAATTGCCATGATGGAAGGGTGTCTGCAGGGTCGGGACAAGGGGTGGGCAGGAGGGACGGTTGCCCTGGTGCAATGGTTTATTGCAGGGATGAAGGGGCACCTTGACCCTAACCCTAAGGGACGGGGGGGGGGGGCGCAGTTTGGCATCCTTGCCCTGGGCGCTGGATGACCTTGTCCTGGCACTGGGTGTCAGTCTGGAGGAGTAGGCTGTATTTGCATAGGTAACACTCACATGTGATGCTGAGTCTCCATGACTTAAAGAACTGAAATCCAACAAATGAAAGCAGTGGGCCAGGAAAGAGCTAGATGATTTTGGATGTCTTCCAGCTAGGCTCATTCTGACTTGCTGCATTTTCTATTGCACATTGTAAGAAGCATAAAGTGCGCAGTGAAATCAGAGGAAGCCGTTTCACTCCAGAAGAGGAGGCGGTACAACTGAAGGGAAGGCTGGAGGTCAGCTTTGATATATTATTTTTTTTTATATATTCCTTACACTGTGTACCTAAATTGTTATCTTTTCCCTATCAAACGGTCCTCCATGCAACTAAAATCTATTCCAAGCTGCACAGAGCAGCGGGAAGTGACGGGTTGATTTATTCATATGACTTGTTCAGCTGTGTGTGTAAACCGAGCTTCAGCTATTGAGCTCTGTAAACAATAGAGATTTTTCAGCTAAGCAGTGGTAAATAGCTTGGTACGCATGCGTAAAGGAGCCTCAAGTTGCACCTCCTGGCTGCACATGTCAAATGCGGTGCAATATACAAACTCTGGATATTCTGTAGATAATGTGCTTTGTTGGGGATTTTCCCAGCACCGCTGTCAGTCATGGTGCTCTCACCTCTCTGCAACTTTTTCCCACTGACCTTGTACCACCCCCCAGCTAACTCACCCCGCTCTTATACCATCCCATGCTGACTGCGTTAAGCGTTGGCGGTAGTCGTGCCCCGAGGTCACAATGATTAGAACTTCAAACACTTTCATATAATCTCCTTATTGTATCTCAGGCTGCGGATTTCACTGTATTAGGTGGTAAAATATCAAAAAAGTTTTCATGTTCCCGGCACCCGTGCATGAAGCTTGGTTGTTTGGAGAAGGAAGGGGTGGGGGTGGTGTCACATTATAGATTTTACGAATATTTTTATAAGTCCTACCTCACATCAACTTCCATCAACAGTCCCCCCTTACATCAGTATCCTCATCATAGTCCTCCCTTACATCGGTATCCTCATCAGAGTGCCCCCTTTAAATGAGTGTTCCCATCAGGGTCCCCCCTGACCCCTGTGTGTTGTTAACCCTAAACCCGGCACTGGCCGCAGAGTGTTTCATACTCCTGACCCCAGTAGTCTGTGCATTATGTTATCTTGAGCTCTTTACATTATGTACTACTAAACCCAGTACTACATGTGCGTTATATACTCCTGCCCCCTATACTTTGGGTGTTATGCACCCCTGACCCCTACACTCTGTGCATTATACACTCCTGACCCCTACCCTCTGTGTGGTGATTCCACCTGACCCCTACCCTCTGTGTGTTATGTACCACTGACCCTTGCGCTCTGTGTGCTATACACTCCTGACCCTTGCACACTGTGCATTATACATTCCCGACTCCTACACTCTGTTTGTTATGTACCCCTGACCCCTACACTCTGTGTGTTAGGCACTCCAGACCCCTACACTCTGTGTGTTATGCACTACTGACCCCTACACTCTGTGTGTTATGTATCCCTGACCCTTGCAATCTGTGTGTTATGCACTCCTGACCCCTACACTCTGTGTGTTATGTACTCCTGAGCCTTGCATACTGTGCGTTATACTCTCCTGACTCCTACACTCTGTGTTATGCACTATTGACCCCTACACTCTGTGTCTTATGTACCCCTGACCCTTGCAATCTGTGTGTTATACACTCCTGACCCCTACACTCTGTATGTTATGTACTCCTGACCCTTGCACACTGTGCATTATACACTCCTGACCCCTACACTCTGTATGTTATGTACTCCTGACCCTTGCACACTGTGCATTATACACTCCTGACCCCTACAGTCTGTGTGTTATATACTCCTGACCCCTACACTCTGTGTGTTTTGAGCCCCTGACCCTTGCGTTCTCTGTGTTACGTACTCCTGACCCTCTGTATGTTATACACTCCTGACCCCTACACTCTGTGTGTTATGTACTACTGACCCCCACACTCTTCGTGTTATGTACTCCTGACCCTTGCACACTGTGCGTTATACACTCCTGACCCCTACACTCTGTGTGATATGTACTCATGACGCTATACTACTAAACCCGGCACTACCTGTAGCACTGTGTGCGGTAACTACTTATAACCTTTACACTCTGTGTGTTATATACTCCTGACCCCTACACTCTGTGTGTTATGTACCCCTGACCCTTGCGCTCTGTGTGTCACACACTCCTAACCCTTGCACACTGTGCGGTAAACATTTCTGAGCCCTACACTCTGTGTGGTATGCACCCCTACACTCTCTACAAAGCAAGGTCTTTAAAGACATGGATGAGCAAGTTTGGGGTGGAGGAACTTGACTGGCCTGCACAGAGTCCTGACCTCAACCTGATAGAACACCTTTGGGATGAAGTAGAGCGCAGACTGCGGGCCAGACCTTCTCGTCATCCAACATCAGTGTCTGACCTCACAAATGCGCTTCTGGAAGAATGGTGAAACATTCCCATAGACACTCCTAAACCTTGTGGACAGCCTTCCCAGAAGAGTTGAAGCTGTTAAAGCTGCAAAGGGTGGGCCAACTCAATATTGAACCCTACGGACTAAGACTGGGATGCCATTAAAGTTCATGTGCCCATCAATGCAACCTCATCGGTGCCCATCAGTGCAGCTTATTGGTGCCCATCAGTGCTGCCTGATCAGTACCCATCAGTGCCGTCTCATGTGACACCTCATCAGTGCCCATAAATGCCACCTCATCAGTGCCCATTAGTGCAGCTTATCGGTGCCCATCAGTGCTGCCTCATCAGTACCCATCAGTGCCATCTCATGTGTCACTTCATCAGTACCCATCAGTGCCGTCTCCGTTTTAAAAAAAGGCGCTATGCTTGTTGCCCAAAAAGGAGCAGGAGCTTCTTTTCAGGCGCATAGTGCAATTCTCGTGCAATTCGCTCAACCGAAATCTCGAGCGGGAACGCAGGCTTGGGTTCACATCTGAGCAGGGGCGGCCCGTTCTTTGGGGGCGCAGGGGCGCCACCCCACCTATCCATGCGTCCGGCCCCCTAATCTACATGCAAAGATTCCAATGGGGTTTTTTTTTTTTGAAGCACGTGATTAGAGCCAGAGGCTCTAATAGGCTTCAAAAAAGGGTGGGCTCGGGGGGCAGAGCACTGTGCCCCGAGCCCATCGAGTTGTGTGACAATAGCGAATGAATATTCACTATTGTCACACGGATTCTCCTCCTGGCCAATCAGGAAGCAGGTCCTGAGACTCGTTTCCCCATTGGCCGAAAGGAGAAGCCATGCCATTGGCCAAGGAGGAGGAGGCGGGAGGAGACGCAGGAAACCGAGGAGGAAGCCCCCGCCGCCGCTGCTGCTGACTGCCGACTGCCCTCCACATGTCCCGGGTAAGTGAGCCAGCGACGGTGAGACAGGGGGTATGGTGTGCGGGCTGGTGTGGTCCGGGGGGGGGGGTATGGTGTGGTCTGTCTGCCGCCCCCCCGGCCCATGATGCACCAGCCGCCACTGCATCTAAGCGTAGCAAAAACTCACAGTTTTTCCCTTGAATGGGCCGTCCTACGTAGGGCAAATGCCCCAAGGAATTTCCAAAATTTTTTTTTGGAGCGGAACACAGAGCATTTGCCATGTGCCAAAACGCACGTCTGCTAGCGGCACTTGGGGTACACTTTAACAATGAATGCCACCGCAAGCATTTCTGAAATACGCCGCAAAACGCGCCTTTTCTGTGGTTTTGTCACGCAAGTGTGAATGCAGCGCTATGCTTTTTTGCCCAAATTGATAAAATGTTGCTGAAATCTCCAGATTTTCGTGGAAATTTCGGGCAAATAAAAAACTCCGCTCGTCCCTGTAGGCAGGTGCGCCTTTCCCACTCCTCTTCCAGATTATCGCACCATTAACCCTTTCATTGGGTGGTGGGTATAAATGTCACAGGTGAGGGCGGCGGGGGAGTCACATGGCGCTCTCTATTTATGAGGTCATTATGGTGTCCTTGTTGTCGCTCGCAGGTTTACACACAAAGCCGCCCTATCTATAAATACTGAGTGTGTTGATATACATTGCGGCTCCCTCCCCCGTCACACCCCCCTCAGTCCTATACTCTCACCGCACTGTCCTGGCCCCCTGCACTCCCCTCATCCCTGCGCTCTGATTGGCTGATCACACTGTGTCCCTGACCTGGCACAGCCTTCCATGTCACCTACCAGATCTGGATTTGAAGCCGGATTCTCATGGCCGAGTTCCCAGCACACTCAGCCACTATCAGCGGCGGGGGGGAAAATATGTAAACTGTCACAGCGCACCCCCCTCCCCCCCCAACACAGCAAATAACTAAATTTTTTACTGTAAAGATTTCCACGTGACACCCAAAGGGGGCGATTTATCAATAATTCACCACGCCAATGAGTCAGCATTAGCGTGAAATGTTACTTTTTGTAACATTTGTTAACCCTGTTTGTTTCATTCTTATCAAATCGCATGTTATTAGAGTGTGGTAACATTTATACATTGAATCCTTCGGTGAATAAAAGCCATACTGAATGCAACATATTCTAAGAACATTTCAAACTATCGTAAGAACATTCAAACAGAAGAGAAACTAACCTAAGAACATTCGATCAGATGAGAAAATACCCTAAGAACATTCCTTTTCGAAGAAATAAAACCCACATTCATTCATAAGCAAAATGAACATTCAATCCTAAAAATATTCGATCAGGGAGAAAATACCCCAAGAACATTTGATCCTACCAGAAAATACCCTAAAAACATTCAATCAGGAGAAAAAAGACCCCAAGCAGTGGCGGCTGGTGCTCAAAATTTTTTTTTGGAGGGGGGCGCAAACAGAAAAATGTAATAGGCATTGCTTTGCGGCAAAAAACGCTGTAAAATATTGACCAGCGTACATGCCCCTTACAATGTAGTGACCAGCGTACATGCCCCTTACAATGTAGTGACCAGCGTACATGCCCCTTTCAATGTAGTGACCAGCATACATGCCCCTTTCAATGTAGTGACCAGCATACATGCCCCCTTTCAATGTAGTGACCAGCATACATGCCCCTTTCATTGTAGTGACCAGCATACATGTCCCTTACAATGTAGTGACCAGCATACATGCCCCTTTCAATGCAGTGACCAGCATACATGCCCCTTTCATTGTAGTGACCAGCATACATGCCCCTTACAATGTAGTGACCAGCATACATGCCCCTTTCAATGCAGTGACCAGCATACATGCCCCTTTCAATGCAGTGACCAGCGTAAATGCCCCCTTTCAATGTAGTGACCAGCATACATGCCCCTTTCAATGCAGTGACCAGCGTAAATGCCCCCTTTCAATGTAGTGACCAGCATACATGCCCCTTTCATTTTAGTGACCAGCATACATGCCCCTTTCAATGTAGTGACCAGCGTACATGCCCCCTTTCAATGCAGTGACCAGCGTACATGCCCCTTTCAATGTAGTGACCAGCGTAAATGCCCCCTTCAATGTAGTGACCAGCATACATGCCCCTTTCAATGCAGTGACCAGCGTAAATGCCCCCTTTCAATGTAGTGACCAGCATACATGCCCCTTTCATTGTAGTGACCAGCATACATGCCCCTTTCAATGTAGTGACCAGCATACATGCCCCTTTCAATGCAGTGACCAGCGTACATGCCCCTTTCAATACAGTGACCAGTATACATGCCTCCTTTCAATGTAGTGACCAGCATACATGCCCCTTTTAATGTAGTGACCAGTATACATGCCCCTTTCAATGTAGTGACCAGTATACATGCCCCTTTCAATGTAGTGACCAGCATACATGCCCCTTTCAATATAGTGACCAGCGTACATGCCCCTTTCAATGTAGTGACCAGTATACATGCCCCCTTCAATGTGGTGACCAGCATACATGCCCCTTTTAATGTAGTGACCAGCATACATGCCCCTTTCAATGTAGTGACCAGTATACATGCCCCCTTTCAATGTAGTGACCAGAATACATGCCCCTTTCAATGTAGTGACCAGTATACATGCCCCTTACAATGCAGAGACCAGCGTGTGTGCGTGCCCCCTTCAAAGCAGTGTGTGGGCCCCCCTCCCTGAGACTTCACTTACCTCACACTGGTGCCTTCACTGTGCCTGGCGTGCTGCTCGGGACTCGGGAGACTCGGTCGGACGTCTTCTTCCTCCTCGACCTGCATGCGCGCCGTCACCGTGCCTGGAGTGCTGCTCGGGACTCGGGAGACTCGGTCGGACGTCTTCTTCCTCCTCGACCTGCATGCGCGCCGTCACCGTGCCTGGAGTGCTGCTCGGGACTCGGGAGACTCGGTCGGACGTCTTCTTCCTCCATGTGCTCCGCTGACCTCCTCTCTGACGGCGGGCGGGAAGGTGACATTGGGACGGTGCATGACTAACGCACGCACCGCCCCCCACGCAATGTCACCCGGGATGTCCTCTATGATTGGTCCAGGTTGGAGTCTGGACCAATCACAGCCAGGACATCACTAAAGTGGGGAGTGTCAGGGCGCATTGCTCTGCGCCCCGATGACCCCCAGAAGGCTGCCAATCTGCGCCTCTTCTGCACGCACGTGGGGTGCAAAACCCCCCCCCCCCCATAGCCACCAGTAAGTCCGGCGCCCCTAGTGGGCTGAAAATTGTATTTTTTTTTTTTTATTTGGCCCTACCAGAAAATACCCTAAAAACATTCAATCGGGAGAAAAAAGACCCCAAGAACATTTGATCAAGAAAGAAAATACTCCAAGAACATTCAATCCTAAAGGAAAATACCCTAACACTAATCAGGAAAGAAAATACCTCAAGAACATTCAATCAGGAGAGAAAATACCCCAAGAATATTTAATCCTAAGGCTACGTTCACATCTAGGCCTTTTTTTTACAGGCGTTTTTTGCAGTGTTTTTGTGCAGGCGTTTCTAGGTTGACAAGTGACCTATGAAAAAAAAGGAAAAAAAAAACGCCTGCACAAAAACGCTGCAAAAACGCCTGTATAACGCCCCCAATCTGCCAAAAAAGAAGCTTGTGTACCTTTTTGAGCAACAGGCGTTTTGCCTAAGGCGACATAACGCTTAGATGTGAACAGGAGCCATTGAAATGAATTGGATTTGTCTTGTTTGAGCGTTTTTAGAGCTGAGGCTTAGAGCAAAAACATTGTCTACAAAAAGGCCTAAGTGAATAAAGCCTATGAGAAAATATCCTAAGAACATTCAATCTGAAGAGGAAACGCCCCACAAACATTCGATCCTAACAGAAAATATACTAAGAACATTCAGTCAAGAGAAAAAATACCCCAAGAGTATTTGATCCTAAGATCCTAGCTAAGAATATTCAATCAGGGAGAAAATACCCAAAGAACATTTGATCCTAGGAGTAAATACCCAAATACCCCAAGAACATTCAATTGGAAGAGAAAGAAGAGTTGATCCTAGGAGAAACTACCCTAAAAACATTTATTCGGAAGAGAAAATATCCTAAGAACATTCGATGAGACAAAATACGTTTAAATGTAAATAATTATAGTATATGTCATTGTTTTTTTTAAAGCTGAACTCCGGGATCAGCAAATATTCCCTATACTTCTTCTTCCTGAATCTCGGTGATCTTTGTGAATTCCCTCCAGATCTGTGCAGTCATCCCAGTGTGGGAAATCCTGTAATAAAGACCGCTCACTGCTGCTCTCTCTTTTTGTGCAGGAGGACTGGTCTTGTCTCCGCCCCTGCTGTAGTTTTTTGCAGGCAGCCTAGAGAGGTTGGGATTTGCTAGGCCCCTCCCACATCTCTGCTCTCTCTCCTTGTACAGGATGACTGGTCTTGTCTCCGCCCCTCCTCTATTTTTTCTGTAGTGGGTGGAGCCTTCTGGGCCCCTCCCAAATCTCTGCTCACTCTCTCCTTGTACAGGATGACTGGTCTTGTCTCCGCCCCTCCTCTATTTTTTCTGTAGTGGGTGGAGCCTTCTGGGCCCCTCCCAAATCTCTGCTCACTCTCTCCTTGTACAGGGTGGCTGGTCTTGTCTCTGCCTCCTACTGTATTTTTCTGTAGTGGGTGGAGCCTTCTGGGTCCCTCCCACAGCTCTGTTCTCTTTCCTTGTACAGGGTGACCGACCTTGTCTCCGCCTCCTACTGTATTTTTCTGTAGTGGGTGGAGCCTTCTGGGCCCCTCCCACAGCTCTGCTCTCTCCTTCTGCAGGGTGACTGGCCTTGTCTCCGCCCCTTCTGTATTTTTCTATAGTGGGTGGAGCCTTCTGGGCCCCTCCCACAGCTCTGATCGCTCCTTGTGCGGGGTGACTGGTCTTGTCTCCACCCCCTCCTGTATTTTTCTATAGTGGGTGAAGCCTGCTGGGCTCCTCCCACAGCTCTGCTCTCTCCTTGTGCAGGGTGACTGGTCTTGTCTCCGCCCCTTCTGTATTTTTCTATAGTGGGTGGAGCCTTCTGGGGTCTTCCCACAGCTCTGCTTTCTCTCGTTGTGCAGAGTGACTGGTCTTGTCTCCGCCCACTCCTGTAGTTTTCTGCAGGCAGCCTGTAGGAAGTGGGGTCTGCTGGGCCCCTCCCACAGCTCTGCTCTCTGCACAGGCTATGTCCAGCACAGTGATGATGTCACTGCTACTTTTACAAGGTAATATCTGGGTTTGCATAGACATTTAATATGTTCAGTAAAGGAGGTATGTGATCATAGAGGTCTGAGCAGTCCTAGTGGGGCCCCCCGATCTCAAGGACCTCAGCTGTACCTTCGCACCCTCTGGTGCTGCTTTGCACTCTTTTGACTCTGATGACTTTTAATGTATATTTATGAGATAGAAAGAGAAAAAGCACAATGGTAACCGCACAGAGCTGGAGCTCAGTTCACTCCGAAAGCAATAATTACAGCAGCTGTAATCAGTAAATCTTCTAATTATCACTCTGTGTGCTTATGGGGGATTTTCAGGCTCACTGAGATATTTTATCCCATAAGCTGTCTGCTGGGTGATAGAGAGTGCAACTGACTGGGGGGCACCGAGTGCCAGGAGGGCAAAGAGCTTCCAACTGGCATAGACAGTGCAGATACCAGCCTGTTCAGTGATCTCTGTACAGCACTGCAGTATATGTCAGAGCTATATACTGTAAATGTATAATAATAATAGTGTATTGACTGTGAGGAACATTAGAGTGTAAGCTCCTCTGGTACAGAGACTGATGTGATTGGCTCAGTAATCTCTGTACAGCGCCGCAGTATATGTCAGAGCTATATAAATGTATAATGTCCCCCCACATTATTATTATATATTTATAAAGCTCTGACATATACCGCAGTGCTGTACAGAGATCACTGAGCCAATCACATCAGTATCTATACCAGAGGAGCTCACACTCTAATGTCTCCCCACAGTCACACACTGTTATTATACTATGACTGTGGGGGAACATTAGAGTGTAAGCTCCTTTGGTGCAGAGACTGATGTGACTGTGAGGGAGGGGACATTAGAGTGTAAGCTCCTCTGGTACAGAGACTGATGTGACTGTGGGGGGACATTAGAGTGTAAGCTCTTCTGGTACAGAGACTGATGTGACTGTGGGGGAGGGGACATTAGAGTGTAAGCTCCTCTGGTACAGAGACTGATGTGACTGGCTCAGTGATCTCTGTACATCGCTGCGGTATATGTCAGAGCTATATAAATGTATAATAATAACAGTGTGTGACTGTGGGGGGACATTAGAGTGTAAGCTCTTCTGCTACAGAGACTGATGTGACTGTGGGGGGACATTAGAGTGTAAGCTCTTCTGGTACAGAGACTGATGTGACTGGCTCAGTGATCTCTGTACAGCGCTGCGGTATATGTCAGAGCTATAACAATGTATAACGTCCCCCCACAGCCCCACATTATTATTTATACATTTATATAGCTCTGACATATACCCCAGTGCTGTACAGAGATCACTGAGCCAGTCACATCAGTCTCTGTACCAGAGGAGCTTACACTCTAATGTCACCTCCCCCACAGTCACATCAGTCTCTGCACCAAAGGAGCTTACACTCTAATGTCCCCAACAGTCATAGTATAATAGTGTGTGACTGTGGGGGGAAATTAGAGTGTAAGCTCCTCTGGTACAGAGACTAATGTGATTGGCTCAGTGATCTCTGTACAGCACTGCGGTATATGTCAGAGCTATATAAATGTATAATAATAGTGTGTGACTGTGGGGGGACATTAGAGTGTAAGCTCCTCTGGTGCAGAGACATGTGACTGTGGGGGGACATTAGAGTGTAAGCTCCTCTGGTACAGAGACTGATGTGACTGTGGGGGGACATTAGAGTGTAAGCTCCTCTGGTGCAGAGACTGATGTGAATGTGGGGGGACATTAGAGTGTAAGCTCCTCTGGTACAGAGACTGATGTGACTGTGGGGGGACATTAGAGTGTAAGCTCCTCTGGTACAGAGACTGATGTGACTGTGGGGGGACATTAGAGTGTAAGCTCCTCTGGTACAGAGACTGATGTGACTGTGGGGGGACATTAGAGTGTAAGCTCCTCTGGTACAGAGACTGATGTGACTGTGGGGGGACATTAGAGTGTAAGCTCCTCTGGTACAGAGACGGATGTGATTGGCTCAGTGTTCTCTGTACAGCACTGTGGTATATATCAGAGCTATATAAATGTATAATAATAATAGTGTGTGACTGTGGGGGGACATTCATGGGCGTCCGCAGAACTTTTTTCAGGGGGGGGCATCACTTTAAGGTCACCCATGCTCTGCCCCTTTTCAACCGTGTCATGAAGGGGAGGGGCTTAGTCATTATACTTATTTTGAATATTTATTTTTAAAGAGCAAACAGCAGCATTCATTTTTAATGCATTTGTTAACCTAAAAAAATATATATCCTGTTCCCTTAACCACTTGCCGACCGCCCGCCGTAATATTACTGCAGCAGGGTGGCTCGGCTGCGTCCAGTCACGCAGTACTACGTGACTGGAGTGCATATGGTTTTGGCGGTAGGCGAGCTGCGGGAGGAGCGGCGGCGATTGCCGCTGCCCTCCCGCGATCGTCCGAGAAACCGACAGAAGACCTGCCTGCTTATGTAAACAAAGCAGGTGGCTCTTCTGTCAGACAAGCAGGGAGAGATCAGCAGTTTCAGCTAAGCTACAACCCCGATCTCTCTGTACCTGTCATAGAACCCTTCCCCCACAAAGTCAGTAAGCATATTAGGCATACATTTAACCCCTTTGATCACCCCCAGTATTAACCCCTTCCCTGCCAGTGTCATTTATACAGTAACAGTGCATATTATTTAGCACTGATTACTGTAGTAATGTCACTGGTCCCCAAAAAGTGTCAAAAATTTCAGTAAGGTGTCCGATCTGTCTGCCGCAATGTCGCAGTCCCGCTAAAAATCGCAGAACGCCGCCATTACTAGTAAAAATAAATAAATAAATAAAAAGTCCAAATATCTATCCCGTAGTTTGTAGATGCGATAACTTTTGCGCAAACCAATTAAAATCCGCTTTTTGTGCTTTTTATGTAGCAGAATACAAATTGGCCTAAACTGATAAAAAAAATGTAATTATAACATTTTTTTTATTGGGAATGTTTTATAGCAGAAAGTATATAATATGGTGTTTTTTTTTTTAAATTGTCGCTTTTTATTTGTTTCTAGCGCAAAATCTAAAAACCGCAGAGGTGGTCAAATACCACCAAAAGAAAGCTCTATTTGTGGGGAAAAAAGGACATTAATTGTATTTGGGTACAGCGTTGCGCGACCGCGCAATTTTTTGTTTCAGTAACGCAGTCCCGAATCGCAAAAATGGCCTGGCCATTAAGGGAGTAAAACCTACCGGCATGTCATACAGCACAGTGCTTTGCTGTGTAATTTGGCCCCTTTTATCACCTGAAGTACTTGGCTTATCCTGCCTGGCTATGTCCTCCCCTCTGTAAACTGACCACGGTATACCATGGCTGCTGAGCCCTGACACCATGGTCAGTCTATGTGCCTCCATCATCCGCAGCCTTCCTGTCCTCCTCTGTCCTCTCTCCCCCCTCTCTCCCTCCCTGTCTGCTCCTGTGTCAGTGGGTGCCCTCTCCTCCTGCTGCTGTAGTTTCATTTAAAGTTTAATATCCTGTCTACAGTCTGTTTAATAATCCTGTGTGCCCCTGTATAGGTGTTATATAAAAATAAGCCATTCTTTACAAGTTTTCAGAGCGCCACTCGCCGCTTACGTGACCGGCCACCTCTCTCCTCCTCTCCCCCCCCCCCCCTGCCGACTGACATCAGTGAGGAATCCCTGGCCCCGCCTGCTGCAGGCAGCTGTCAGACGGGGAGAGGAGAGAGCCTACACACGCTCATATTTTTCCCAAAACATATCGGGAGACTCGGGGTGAACAATGGAGAAATCACACTCATAGGAGCCTACCGGACTGATCAAAGCAAAGATGTCATCTGCCTTGAAACCCATCGCCAAAATCTTGTCCACAACCAACCCCCTTATGGAGGGGGGACCCCCACCTTCCCACCTGAACAGCACTACATTCCTCCACCTGAGAGACAGGGGGGCAGATGGCAGACCTACAGCATACCTCCCCCCTGAGCTGCCTGCCTGCTGTGACCCCCCTCATCCAAGCCAGAGCCCCAGCATAAGTTTTATTAGCAGGATTCAAAGCTCCCGATCTCTAATGGCACTTTTCCACTGCAAGTACTGGCTCGACTCCATTCGGCACTGCTTGGCCCAGCTCGGCTCAGTTTGCTTTTCCACTGCGTGGTGCGAGTCGGCACGTTTCAGCACTGTATAGGCTCTACTCGGCTCGGTTTGCTTTTCCACTAAAGTAGTAAGTGGGTGGGATTACAAAGATTCTCTGACCAATCAGTGGCTAGTAGTGACAAACAATCAAGGCTGCATGCAAAGGATTTTGGGATATGGTATAGGTATGGCCCACTTGGAACCGCAACCTAGATGGTACTGTTTAAGCGAGCCGTACCATGTAGTGGAAAAGCGCCGCTGTACCAAACCATACCGAACCGTTCTAACACATACCTTGCGGTACCATGCAGTGGAAAAGTGCCAAACTGAGCCAAACTGAGCCGTACCATGCAGTGGAAAAGCGCCAAAAGCTGCACCTTTGGTTGCAGGAGCATCAGAACCCCCTCTCTGCAAATCAACACCAGAGGCAGCATCAGCAGCTGTCACTCCATCCACCAACACACATACATCCCCCTTTCCAGAATTACAAACAGCACTACTGCTCCCAGCAGACCCACACACTCCAGATGCTGCTGTCTTCATTTTCTCCCCCCCCCAACATACTTCTCTTAGGCAAAAGTCTTCCAGTCCTTGTTACTATTCCCTGGGTTTCAGAAGCACATTTCATAGTGCAGCTGTCATTTTCTTTCCCACCATGATCTCCTATACCTGCAGCAACCAGCGGGGATTGTGCAGAAACAATGGCAGATCCCTTTCCCTTCCCCCCAGCAGAGTCCAAAGTCATAGTTTTCTTATTATTAAAGTTTAGAGTCAAAGACTTCTTAGAGTCCAGCCCTGCAGAGCCCTGTGCAGATACTGGAGGTTTTCCCTCCAAAACACTGCTCTGCATGCTGGAGTTCATGCTGTCAGTTTTAGCAAAGTATGACAGTACGTTTTACCTTTACAGGTCCAGGTACAAAGTCATTGCCATCGTCCTCATCAGCAGAATCCTCTAAAAAGTGAAACGTTCTTCCACTTAAGGGAGTCTCAATCTCATGAATAAAGTTTAGCAGCCCTCCACCATTTTCCTCTACCTCCTGTGCTGTTCCTCCAGCTTGCTGGGGAAAAAGGAAGGCAAAGGCCACCATTTCCCTTGTTGAAGCAGATCCTGAGGTGGATGGGGTATCAGGAGCAGGATCCAGGACCCCCTCCTCACTCTCCACCCGTACTGCCACTGACAATGCTGAAACTTTTCCACGACTGGCGTCATCCCTCATTCTGGAATTTCTCTTTAAAAGCTCCACTCTTTTCCTCTAAAGCTTTTACCAGACTCTGCTGCTTCTTGATGGCTTCCTCCAAAGCTTTCAACTCTGGTTTCAAACTTTGCCGCTTGCTGCTCCATGCTTTATCAACCACGGCCTTCTTCTTTCTATAATCAGCTTTCAGGCTCATCAGCTTTTCCTCCTCATTTGCAATTCTCACCAGATGATCAGCAACCCGCTCTCTGAAAGCGGGGGTAGATTCCATTTTTTTTTTAGGGCCATAGCCGAGGTCTTCAGGTGAAGATGAAGCGTGAGAATGCAAGTTGGATCCCCCCGGGGGACCATCGCCTGGATCATCCCCAGAATCTCCCATCCTTACTGGGGCCAGGTAACTCACCTGGCCCCCTGGTGTCTGGAGAGGGGGAGCTGCAGCACACACAACCACTGGTACAGAGACTAATGTGACTGGCCCATTGTTCTCTCTACAGCACTGCAGTATATGTCAGAGCTATATTAATGTATAATAATAACAGTGTGTGACTGTGGGGGGACATTAGAGTGTAAGCTCCTCTGGTGCAGAAACTGATGTGATTGGCTCAGCGTTCTCTGTACAGCACTGTGATATATGTGAGTTTTTAAAATTCATGAGCACACCTTGTCCTATGATCTGCGCTTGGTGTCTGCAAAATAATGTGTAGGTTCTCTGCTGCCATCTAGTGGAAAGAGTATTTACAGCCACCTTGCATCTAACTAAACGGTCTCCAGGGTTGTGTCCATAGTGATGACAGTATTTGTATCCTTCAGATTTCCAGAAACGTTCTGCTTCTGTGGTCTCTGGATTAAGGTGACCAGATTTTTAAAATGAAATCCGGGGACATATTTATTTATTTTTTATTCACAAACTAATTTATAAGCATATTTTCCTCAAATGATATATGCAGTGTATGTGGTAAGTTGTTTTATGGAATGGTTGTATGATATATACGTTATTTCTCACATTTCGTCCTTGAGATAAAAAAAGATACTTCTTTGAATTCTTTGGGATATGACTACCAAATGTTAAGAAGATAAGGTAGAGAAAAAAACGTTTGTATTTTATTCTTACCAAAGAAGTGCAGAGGTGTGCTATGTACAGAGTGCAGAGTTCAGTAGGGTGCTTTGTACAGAGTGCAGAGTTCAGGGGTGTGCTATGTATAGAGTGCAGAGTTCAGGGGTGTGCTATGTACAGAGTGCAGAGTTCAGGGGTGTGCTATGTACAGGGTGCAGTGTTCAGGGGTGTGCTATGTACAGAGTGCAGAGTTCAGCGGTGTTCTATGTACAGAGTGCAGTGTTCAGGAGTGTGCTATGTACAGAGTGCAGAGTTCAGGAGTGTGCTATGTACAGAGTGCAGAGTTCAGGGGTGTGCTATGTACAGAGTGCAGAGTTCAGGGGTGTGCTATGTACAGAGTGCAGAGTTCAGGGGTGTGCTATGTATAGGTGCAGTGTTCAGGGGTGTTCTATGTACAGAGTGCTGTGTTCAGGGGTGTGCTATGTACAGAGTGCAGTGTTCAGGGGTGCGCTATGAACAGAGTGCAGAGTTCAGGGGTGCGCTATGTACAGAGTTCAAGGGTGCGTGATGTGCAGAATGCAGAGTTCAGGGGTGCGTTATGTACAGAGTTCAGGAGTGCGCGATGTGCAGAATGCAGAGTTCAGGGGTGCGTGATGTGAAGAGTGCAGAGTTCAGGGATGCACAACGTAAAAAAATTGTGACCTATGCAAGTAGTGGCATCTGAATTTTGAGATTTGCTATGAAATTGCTTAAAGAATTTTTGGGTGTGCTTAAGCACACCCAAGCACCCACCTGGAGCTGCCCCTGCTGGGGACAAAACCGGGGACAGACTTGGTCTGGGGACAGTGTCCTCAGTCCCGGGACTGTCCCCAGAAACCTGGATGACATGCTGACCATTAAAAACCATGTAATCTGAGTTAAGTGTATAGCTTGTATGACATTTCTGAGTGCCGGTATTTGTTTTGTGCAATTTGAGCAGCTCTAGTAGTATCATAAACATAGTTCCCAATTGTCACTGATTTGGAATCAAGTCCCTCTGTCCCTGGTTCCTCCTTTTGTGGCCTGATGCACAGATCTGTATTCAAAATGTACTAATTAACAAAAGTAAGTAAATACACATTTTACCTAACCTCTAAGGCTCGGTTCACATTTATGCGATGCGGGAAGGCTGCGAATTTGCAGCCTGTTCCCGCATCGCACACGCACCCCCGGCAGTTCACACTGCCATATGCGATACGCTGGGGGTGTCAATGTAATGTTAACGACACCCCCAGTTTGATCGCATATCGCAGTGCGATCGTGCAGTTCGCACAGGATCGTATCACACAAGTGTGATCCGCTGTGCGATCCGATCCTGATGCGGCTGCCAAAAAGGGTCCCTGTGCGTGTTTGCTGCGGCTGCGGTGCGAATTTAGCCATACAAACTGTATGGCTAAACTCGCACCGCACAGCCGATCGCATGTAATGTCGGAGCAGTGCGCTCCGACATTACATGCGAACCCCGCACACGCACAAGTGTGAACCGGGGCTGAATGATTGCATTTGTTAATATGAGCAGCTGGTATGAAGGAAAAGTATTGGTGAAATCTATGTAAGCAATCATTGTTTGCATTCTATTTCTTCATGGTTGATGGAATTGGGGTTGTGGTGGTAAGGGTTTGCCCTTCCTTAAATATTTTGTGCTACATCCTATCTCAGAAATGGATCGGACATAGAAAATCCTGATGATATTTGTTCATTCTTTAGGAAGTCTTACAAAGTTTGTGATTTGAAAGTTCTGCTCTGTGTATTGATGGAAGATGGGAAGACAGGGGTTAATCAGGGCTGGATCTAGGCTGTCTGATCTGGGGGTTCAGTATAAAAAGTCAGGGGGCATAATGTCAACAGTGGGAGAGAGATGCAGGGAACCGGTATTTCCCATTCACACGGTCTTTACCATGAGTCACAACCCGGAAAGTCTGACAGGTAGTGCACTGGTTGAAGGAATGAACTGGGAACACTGGTGTGTATGAGGCTGTCATTAGAGTAGGATCATTGAACAGAACCTGTGCCTCTATATTATTATTATTTTTATACAGGATTTATATAGCACCAACAGTTTGCGCAGCACTTTGTTAGGGCAAACAGTACAGTTACAATACAATTCAATACAGGAGGAATCAGAGAGCCCTGCTTGTTAGAGCTTACAATCTATATAATAAGTGTTTCCTTATCAGAGTTCCCCCTTACATCAGGGATCCCCATCATAGTCCCTATTTACACCAGGTGTCCCCATCAGAGTGGCCCTTACATCAGCTGTCCCCATCAGAGTCCTCTTACATCAATTGCCCCCCATCAGAGTGCCTTTTACATAAATTGCCCCCATCAGAGTGCCCTTTACATCAGTTGGCCCCATCAGAGCCCTCCTTACATTTAATTGTCCCTATCAGAGTCCTCTTACATCAACTGTCTGCATCAAAGTGCCCTTTACATCAACTGTCCCCATCAGAGTCCTCTTACTATATTTGTCCCCCTCAGAGTGCCCCTTACATCAACTGCCTCCACCAGAGGGCCCCTTATATCAACTGTCCCCCATCAGAATCCTCTTACATTATTTTGTCCCAATCAGAGTACCCCTTACATCAATTGTTCCTATTAGAGTCCTCTTACATCACCTGTCTCCGCTAGAGTGCCCCTTACATCAACTGTTCCCATCAGAGTCCTCTTACATTAATTGTCTCCATTAGAGTACCCCTTACATCAAATGCCCCCATCAGAATCCTCTTACATTATTTTGTCCCCCATCAGAGCCCCCTTACATCAACTGTCCCCATCAGAGTGCCCCTTACATCAAGTGTCCTCATCAGAGCCCCTCTTACATCAACTGTCCCCATCAGAGTCTCCCTTACATCAGTTGACCCCATCAGAGCCCCCCTTATGTCATCTGTCCCCATCAGGGCCCCCTTACATCAATTGACCCCATCAGAGCCCTTCTTATGTCACTTGTTCCCATTGGAGCCCCCTTACATGGACTGTCTCCATCAGAGCCCCCCTTGTATTATTTGACCCCCATTAGAGTGTACCCTACAACAACTGTCCCCATCAGAGCCCCCCTTTAATCAACTGTCCCCACCAGAGCCCCCTTTATATCAACTGTCCCCATCAGAGTGCCCCTTACATCAAGTGTCCCCACCAAAGTCCCCTTACATCAACTGTTCCCATCAGAGCCCCCATATATCAATTGTCCCCTTCAGAGCCCTCCTTACATCTACTGTCTCTATCAGAGTTCCCCTTTCATCAACTGTCCCCATCTGAGCTCCCCTTTACATCAACTGTCCTCATCAGAGCCCCCCTTACATCAACTGTCCCACATCAGAGTCTCCCTTATATCAAATGTCTCCATCAGAGCCCCTTACATCAACTGTCCCCATCAAAGTCCCCCTTACATCAACTGTCCCCATCAGAGCCTCCCCTTAAATTAACTGTCCCCATATAAGTGTGGCCATTACATCAACTGTCACCATCAAAGCCCCCCTTACATCAACTGTCCCCATCAGAGTCTCCCTTACATCAATTGACCTCATCAGAGTCTCCCTTATGTCACTTGTCCCCATCAGAGCCCCCTTTACATCAACTGTCCCCATCAGGGCCCCCCTTATGTCAAGTGACCCCATCAGAGCCCCCTTATGTCACCTGTCACAATCAGAGCCCCCCTTACATGGACTGTCCCCATCTGAGCCCCCCTTGTATTTATTGGCCCCCATCAGAGCCCCCTTACATCAACTGTCCCCATCAAAGTGCCCCTTACATCAACTGTTCCCACCAGATCCTGCTTAAATTAATTGTCTGCATCAGGGCCCTCCTTACATCAACTGTCCCTATCAAAGTGCCCTCTTAAATCAACTGTCCCCACCTGAGTACCCCTTTACATCAACTGTCCCCATCAGAGAGCCTCTTACATCAACTGTCCCCATCAGAGAGCCCCTTTCATCAACAGTCCATATCAGAGAGCCTCTTACATCAACAGTCCCCATCAGAGAGCCTCTTACATCAACTGTCCACATCAGAGAGCCCCTTACATCAACTGTCCACATCAGAGAGCCCCTTACATCAACTGTCCCCATCAGAGCCCCCCTTGCTTCAACTGTCCCCATCAGAGTCTCCCTTACATCAACTGTCCCCATCAGAGCCCCCCTTACTCCAACTGTCCCCATCAGAGTCTCCCTTACATCAAATGTCTCCATCAGAGCCCCCTTACATCAACTGTGCCTATCAGAGCCCTCCTTACAACAACTGTTTCCTTTAGAGAGCCCCTTACATCAATTTTCCCCCCTTATATTAACTGTCCCCATCAGAGTATCTCTTACATCAGATGTCTCCATCAGAAAGCCTCATGGATCAGTGGATGAACTCTTAGAGACCTGAGGGCACAACTAAAATCTTGAGGGGACACAGCACACCCCAGCACCTCCCTAGATCCGGGCCTGGGGTAATGTGCACATAGTTCATCTCCTTTTGATTATTCAAAGCAAGGAACCCTCAGGGTAGATCATCAGAATGAAATGAATGTGTATATTATTCAGACACCTCGAAGTATAGTAGGAATTATAATAACCTTTCCAAAATAATCTCTCATGAATTTCAGCTTCTTTAATATACTAAAAGTAGATCCCTGGGTTTTAATAAAATGATGCTTAATATCCAAGGCAAAGTGTGTAGGCAAAGACCCCCTGCCACACCACCAGTTATGTGGCCCATGAAGACTTAATAAGCAAAAAATGTATGGATAATCCCAAAAGTGCTTTTTCAGTTACTATGTTATATGGCTTTTTAAAGGCTAAAACGCTTTAAAGGCTAAGTCCCCCTTTAAGGTGGAAGAAAAGCCTAAACCTAACTACTGTATTCTTAAAAATGTTACCTATCCTGCCTAACCTGTATGTAAGCAGGTGCAGTTAGCTAATCTGACACTAGGTGGCTATGTCTCAAAATAGTGTGATAATAGGGAATCATGTAATTGGGTGTTAGGTTACCTTTTAGACAACGCCTTCCTGTAGTGATGTAATGGGTGGAGTTAATGCCCATCTAAATACCAGAAGGGGAGGAGTCTTGTGAGATGAGGCATGGGAGCCAAACACCCCGCAGCCATGTGGATGTGGTCAGCTACTGCCAAGGGCCCTTCGTGGGGCTGAACTCTGTGCAAAGAAGTTTAACACCCCGAAGAACCAGCTGTATTCGCCCTTACTAGAATGATGGTCTGAGTGGACTGTGAGCAGAATGCGTGAAATTTCTCTGTCATGAGTACACCTGGGAGCACGCCCAGGCTGGGCAGAGCTATGGAATGAGGCCGAGGGAGAGAGTGGACATTCCTTTCCAAAGAATATAAAATCGATTGTCCAGGGATGTTGTGGGTAGGCCTATGGTAAGGAGTTAGGCACAATATGGTGGAGGCTTCTAACTACCAGCAGTAGGTCACTGTCCTTTACAAGAAGAAATGGGGTGGGAACTTGTGCATTTTGTCACCGACACTCACCCAATCACGAGCCCCCTTACATGTTTAAAAAAGATCTATGTACTTACCTATTTTTAAGCTGTGATCCCACAGCTCTGACTCCCCTGTGTCAGTGAGTAGCTGCTGCAGGGGAGAGGAGGGAGCACTGGCTGGACCATGGGAGCCTATGGATGATGTCAAAGCTCCCAGAATTTACAGCCATTGTTGAGCTCTCCCTTACACAGAGCTGCAAGATGACATAACCGGACCAGAGCAGGTTAAAAATAGGTAAGTGCACACATCTTTTGTACAGGTTAGGCTGGATAGGTAGGAGACACTTGACACTTCATTCAACTATGCAACTGAAAGCCCATACCTGGGTACGGACATAAAGCTGGAGGAAGTCTGCAGGAGCTTGACTTGTACCCAACCACCATGGTGCACTACACCCATATCTAGTGTGTAACACATAACATGGTGCTAAGCAGACCCACCCAACTCCCATAAAGGCCCTCTTTGACAGTGTGTGAAGGTTCTTCCCCCTCCATTCTCTTGTGGTTTTCATTGGAACGCGAGTGTGGTGATCCCTGCAGTCATAGTCCATTGACACTTCCTCCAACTCTCCAACTGAAAGTCTGTAGATGTAGAGCTGGAGGAAGAGTCTACAGGAGCCTGACATTGTACCCACCATCCATTGACCATGGAGCGCTACACCCATATATTAGGGTGTAACACATAACATGGCGCCAGGCAGACCCACCCCACCCCCATAAAGGCCCCCCCTGACCGAGTGTGGAGGTTCTCCTTCCCTATTCTCTTGTGGTTCCCAATGGAACTCAAGTGTGGCAATCCCTGCACTTGTTGTCCATTGACACTTCCTCCAACTCTCCAACTGAAAGTCTGTAGATGTAGAGCGGAAGGAGGAGTCTACAGGAGCCTGACATTGTACCCACCATCCATTGATCATGGAGCGCTACACCCATATATTAGGGTGTAACACATAACATGGCGCCAGGCAGACCCACCCCCATAAAGGCCCCCTCTGACCGAGTGTGGAGGTTCTCCTTCCCTATTCTCTTGTGGTTCCCAATGGAACTCAAGTGTGGCAATCCCTGCACTTGTTGTCCATTGACACTTGCTCCAACTCTCCAACTAAAAGACCCATACCTCGGTGCGGACATAAAGCTGGAGGAATAGTCTGCAGAAGGCCTGACATTGCACCCACCATCCATTGATCGTGATTCGAATGCTTGGCAGGCTCACTTGTAAAAAATGTATATGTGCATTTATTGTCAGTATGAGCTACAATTAAGGACTATTGACGGTTAGGTACACTCTGGTACCCCGGTCCCCCTAAGATAGGAGGCCCTGTCGGTGTGTCGCTACCTGCCTGAAGCCGGTGTTATACTGTGTATAGGCTAAAATCATTGAAGTCTCCATATGGTATGTATCCTCCAAAAGGGTGCTTCTTCCGGTCTCGCTGAGGGAGGAGGAAGTCGAAATTTGAATTGTTGCCATTAGAGAATTTATCATTGGAACCTTCGGATATCTGGGATAGAGCTGCGTACCCCCCTGCCGCTTGGCTTAAATGGGTTGTCACCCTCTATAATATAGAAAGCGACCCCCGATATCACTTAGGGCAGTGGTCCTCAACTCCGGTCCTCAGGGCCCACTAACAGGCCAGATTTTAAGTATTACCTTGGGGAGATGCAGACTAGAGTACTGCAATCACTGAGCAGCAAATTATATCACCTGGGATGTATTTCAGTTATCTTGCAAACCTGGCCTGTTAGTGGGCCCTGAGGACCAGGGTTGGGGACCAGGGACTTAGGGTGTTGGATACTTATCCCTATACATATACAAGAATAAACGTGAACCTTGATTGTCGTTATACGATGCTTGAACCACTGCTGTGCCTTGGGTTCTGTGTCCTGCTGTAATCTACTTATCCCCTGAGTCATTAAAAAGGAAATACCGGTCTGTCATGGTCTCTCTGGCCCTGAGGAAGCCATGAGTGAAACACGTCGGCTTGCTGGGGACCTACATTGACCGCCCTCCATCTGAGACCTACTTTCCATCCTATACAGGCTTTGGTTTTCCCCCTATGGGTTGTATTTCTACCTAATGACTCTGTTGAAATTGATTTTATATGTGCTGTTTGTATGTTAACATGTGCATAATTGCCCATGTTTTTTAGTCTGGAAAATTAATAAAATGGTAATTTTTTATATATTGGTTTTGGTGCGATCCTTCTCCTCCCACTGGCCTGCAAAGCCCCACTTTTTTCTGTCTCCTTGTTGTTGCATGCAATTAGGGGTAAGGGCCTCATTACACGGTACCCCATTTTGTTTCTATGCATTTATTATTATCATTATTATTATTTTTTTTTTTTTTTGGCAAAGGTGGATGCACAAATTTAGAATACGCTAGAGGACTCATTCCTGAGCTGACAGGGCCACACGTCCAATTTGGCCAGCCAGGGGGTGGGTCATCACTCAAAAAGTATTCCAGACAGGCTAGGGGGAGGCTGAGCACAACTTCAGGTATGCCATGGAAATGAAGCATCTTTTAACCACTTAAGCCCCGGAAGATTTTACCCCCTTCCTGACCAGGGTTTTTTTTGCGATTTTTTACTGCGTGACTTTAACGGACAATTTCGCGGTCGTGCGACGCTGTACCTAAACGAATTTCACGTCCTTTTTTTCCCACAAACAGAGCTTTCTTTTGGTGGTATTTGATCACCTGTGCGATTTTTTGATCATGCGCTATAAACAAAAAAAGAGCGTAAATTTTGCAAAAATAACAATATTTTTCACATTTTTTTATATGAAATTCCCAAAAAAAATGTAAAAATCAAAATTTTTTAACATTCTAGGCCAATTTGTTTTATGCTACGTATGTTTGGTAAAAAAAATCGCAAAAAGCGTATTTTGATTGGTTTGCGCAAAAGTTATTGCGTTTACTAACAAAGGGAAAGATTTTTGTCATTTTTGGTGGGTTTTTTTAAACGAGTAATGGCGGCGATCTGCGATTTTTTTTGCGGTACTGCGACATTGCGGCGGACAGATCGGACCCTTGACTGACATTTTTGACACTTTTGGGGTTACCAGTGACATTACTGCAGTAATCAGTGCTATACATATGCACTGTTACTGCAAAAATGACACTGGCAGGGAAGGGGTTAACTGTATTGGAGAGGGAGGGGTTAAGTGTGTCCTAGGGGCGTGTTTCTAACTGTAGTGGGACATGTCTACTATTGTAAAAACAGAGATCAACGGTTCTACATAGTAGAACCGTCTGATCTCCATTTTTACACAGGGGAGAATGACAGGCGGCTTGTTTACATAAGCCGCCCGCCTTTCTCCCGTTCTACCGAAGATCGTAGTGTGACCGGCGGACATCGGGTCCGCCGGTCACACGCCCGCACTCCTCTGTGAACGAGCCGTGGCGGGCGCGCGCCTCAGCGGGCGTGCGCTCACCTGCTATTGGCTCAAAACCCGGTGACAGGCTAGCGACGTAGATCTACGTCACTCTGCCTGGCCGGGGCTGACTGCCGCAGTAAATATACTGTGCGCAGTCGGCAAGCGGTTAAAAAACATAGGTCATTTTTGGGGGAAATGTGATGTAAAGGTGGTCTAACCCGTTAAAGACATCTTATATTTACAACTAAAGCTCAACTAATTGAATGTTCAGTGGCCGAAGCCAATAAGAAAACTTGAATCAAGTGACATCATTCTGCCTAACAGCGGCATTTATTGTATGATAAGATGGGTACAGAGCAGCTACAGTCTAACTGTACAATTGACTGTGGACCCTGCATTGGGATTAAGTACAATTAATTATTTTTACTTATAAAAATAAATACATAGAAGACAAAACCCTAAAAGAGTGAGGTGGTTAACCTTCTACCGGATCTGAGGATGTGGGGCAATGCTGGAATCATTTGCATATTTTTAAGAGGTGAGGAACAAGCTAAATACTTCTTCTTTAGCACAGAAATCGCAATGAAGATGCACTAAAGCCAGGGACCTCAGAGGGATAGACCCATAGACTGGGAAGATAACTGGGGTGACATAAAGCACTGAATCTCCTGTGTTCTCCACAATGGACGCCCCGGGGTAGTCACCAGGAAATATTAGAGGGCCACATCTTTAGGTGTTTTCCAACCTGTTAAAAAAACTTGCATAATCAACAGACTGGCAGCTCCCACTATGAGGTGCCCCTTTAACTTCCGGATGGGTGAAGTCCTCTGGTCTTCATCTGTCGGCCACCATTGGTAATTTTCATCCAACACCGAGCATGTCAGCATGTCATCGGCTGAGACAGTCGGCCTTTCTTATGAATATCTTCTTGGTGAATGTATGAAGGGTATTGTACAATCAATAAAACAAAAGTCTACAGTCTGTGTAGATTTTAGCAATGGTCGGACACTTTCCTAGTACCTAATCACTGTGAAGGAATACAAGCTGGTAGGGGGGGAGATATAAATGGTATTGGGGCCACTAAGGGTTCACAATCTGCACCCCCTGATTTTGTGCTTTTTGTGTTTATTCAAAACAGTTTATAACAGGGTCTGCATCTCTTTTCGGTCTTCTGAGAGGCAGGGCACGGTGCTCCAGAGCTGAGAGGCTGATGGGGGTGGAAGGGCGTGTGAATTTTGTGGGCCAAACCCTCAGGTAGAAATTTGGTGGTGATCTGTAAAAAAAAGGAGAAGCTAAGGGCAACGTAAGGTAAGAGATGGGATGCAGGAAACAGTCTTTATAAAGCAGGACTAGCAATGAAGTTCAGTGCTCTTCTACCTCCCACAGACCACTGGGAATCTTGCTAGTGACAGTCTATATGGAAAGGATGAGTTGGAACTGGAAGGGATGGCAATGCAATCAATGTTCTTTTATCTTCTCCAAACTATTTGGAATCTTGGTAGTGACAACCTACATTGGAAGGATGAGTTAGCACTACCAGGACAGGCAATAGAGATCAATGTTCTTCTACCTTCCTCAGACCATTTGGGACTCTTGCTAGTGACAGTCTACTTTGAAAGAATGAGTTAGGACCAGCAAGATTGGCAATGGAGCTCAAAGTTCTTCTACCTTTCCCAGACCATTGGGAATCTTGCTATTGACACCTTACATTGGAAGGATGAGTTGGGAGTGGCAGGAAAAGGTAATGGAGCTCGATGTTCTTCTACCTTCCCCGAACCATTTAAGCAATTTTTATCCCGAGATCATTGGGTAGATGCTAGTGACAGTCTACATTGGAAGGATGAGTTGGGAGTAGCAGGAAAGGCAATGGAAGCCAATGTCCTTCTACCTTCTCCAAACCATTTTGGCAATTGCTAGTGACAGTCTACATTGAAAGGATAAGTTAGGACTGGCAGAACTGGCAATGGAGCTCAAAATTATTCTACCTTCCCCAGGCCATTGGGAATCTTGCTATTGACAGCTCACATTGGAAGCATGAGTTGGGACTGGCAGTTCTGGCAATGGAGCTAAATGTTCATCTACCTTCCCCAGGCCACTGGGAATCGTGCTTTTGGAATCTTACATTGGAAGGATGAGTTGGGACTGGCAAGACTCGCAAGAGAGCACAATGTTCTTCTACCTTCCCCAAACCATTGGAAATCTTGTTAGTAACAGCCAACACTGGAAGAATGAGCTGGGACTGGCAAGGTTGGCTATGAAACGCAATGTTCCTTTACCTTCCCCAGACCATTGGGAATCTTGCTAGTGACAGCCAACATTGAATGGATGAGTTGGGACTGGCAGGACTCGCAAGAGAGCACAATGTTCTTATACCTTCCCCAGGCCATTGGGAATCTTGCTATTGACAGCTCACATTGGAAGCATGAGTTGGGACTGGCAGTTCTGGCAATGGAGCTAAATGTTCATCTACCTTCCCCAGGCCACTGGGAATCATGCTTTTGGAAGCTTACATTGGAAGGATGAGTTGGGACTGGCAGGACTCGCAGGAGAGAACAATGTTCTTCTACCTTCCCCAAACCATTGGAAATCTTGTTAGTAACAGCCAACACTGGAAGAATGAGCTGGGACTGGCAAGGCTGGCTATGGAACTCAATGTTCCTTTACCTTCCCCAGACCTTTGGGAATCTTGCTAGTGACAGCCAACATTGAATGGATGATTTGGGTCTGGCAGGACTCGCAAGAGAGCACAATGTTCTTATACCTTCCCCAAACCATTGGACATCTTGCCAGTAACAGCCTACACTAGAAGGATAAACTGGGACTGGCAGGGCTGGCTATGCAATTCAATGTTCCTTTACCTTCCCCAGACCATTGGGAATCTTGTTAGTGACAGCCAACATTGAAAGGATGAGTTGGGACTGGCAGACTGGTAAGAATTAGTTGGAACAGGCAGGTCTCGCAATGGAGCATAATGTTCCTCTACCTGCTCCAGACCATTGGGAGTCTTGATAATGACAGTCTACATTGAAAGGATGAGTTGGGGCCCCTCCATGGCTGCAGTGCACATACTCTAACAGATTGTAGGGACTCTGCAGGGGACCTATGCAGCCACTTAACCCACATTAATGTACGAAATGGAAGTAAAAGGTGTTTGATCCAAATTTAAGGTTGAGCCCAAGAAAGTTGTGAAATGGTTCGGGTTGGCAGCTTATGCACATGAAGAAACCTCTATAGCAGGAGTAGGCAAAAGTTTTATTACCCCTGCTCTAGGTAATGCTATGGGTGGAATCCATGAGTTATAGGATAAACAGGAATACAAAACCAAATATTTAGATATCATAAAGAGTTTATTTCACAAGGACACAACACGTTTATGGGGGTCTATTGGGCCCCTTTTTATCAAGTCCCTCAAGGGGACCCACTACAGCCCTCAAAACATGTTGGCCTGTCCTTTAGATGTTTTATAGGGAAATTAATTCTTCATAGTCTCCGAGCATTTGGTATGTTCTCCTGTTTTTTCCTGAACCTCACCAACATTACTGGCCAGTAGAGGGCATTATTTCACAGATTATGTTGGGGAAACACAATTGTCCTACAGGAACATTTAGGTGCCCCTATACATTAGAAGACATCTCCCATTCCAGTTGTTGCGATCTGGATCAAGTAGACGATTTGGGAAATTGCAGGCCAAGGCTGGGGGGATGAAGAACATGAAGCTTAGGGAAATCTGATAGGCAATTGACTATTCTACAGGAGGATGAAACTTCTGAACCATCATGACTCTCTGCCTATCTTCTCTATAATGTCCTATGACTGACCACTCACACACTATTATTATGAGCCGATATGTTTTCCATACAGGTCGCTGTGTAGCTGTAACATGACTTGGAAAGTCCATACCTTCTTAGAACAGACCACAATCTTTTAGGTTTTCTTTGATGATAATGTCTGTGACCGCGTCAAACACAAACTTGACGTTCTCAGTGTCGGTGGCGCAGGTCATGTGACTGTAGATTTCCTTTACATCTCGTTGCATGTTCAGTTCCAGGAACTGTGTCTTGATATAGTTTCCTGCATCCTCATATGTGTTGGGACCTGCAGGATATCAATGACAATAAAAAAGCATTGGCCTAATTCTTAAGAGATGCCGGTCACATGACAAATACTATTGTTACCTGAGACTGTGTAACAAGTCAGTGCTGGTCCCCCTGTACTTCTGGGCCCCACAGCAGTTGCATGGCCTGCTATGGCTATAGTTGCACCCTTGCCAGTTATCTAAAGTGCCAACACTCAAATCTCCTTATCAGAGAATGACCTAGCAAAGACTGAAAATAAGTTCTTCCCCTGTTTTTTTGTCACGTGACTTCTATAGCTTCAAAGTCCCAGGCATTATTAAACTATGTCTTCTTATACTATACCAATAAATTGCCCACACCTGTAGACATGTCCCAACAATTCACTGTAGAATGTGCCCATGGTTGCCCTGAGTCTTTTTGAATATCTTCAGTGCCCTGAGCAACACACCCTTAGATCCCAAACCCTCAAACTTGCAAGCTTCCTATTTATACTTTTCCCAGGCAGTATTATGTGTGGGAAATGTATTATCTTGTGATATATTTTCTTATCCTTCCTCAGCATCAGGGGAGTACTGGGCCAGGGGCCAGGGGGGCAATTGCCCCTGGGCCGCTCTGATGTCCTGTATAAAGGCTGTACTACTTCTGCCACAGACATGCCTAAAGGATTCCTGGTGAAGAGAAGTAAAAAGTCTCCACTGCTGACCTACTGAGTGCGCAATGAAGACAAGGACAGAGCGCAGGCCTTCCTCTCCAGCATGGATGGTGTAAACTGTGTCTGAGCAGAGGCTGATTCCATGCCCCACTGGAGACTCTCCTCCCCTGGCCAGCCCCAACCAAGCTCCCCCAGCTCCCTCGACTGCCCCCTGCTGGCCAGGATGGGAACCCAGATTCAGCCTGGGGTTGAGTAGAGAGTATGGAATGGGAGTCAGAAGGAGGAAGGGAAAAGGGAGAGTGGTAGCGGAGTAGAGGAACCATGGGCCTCTGGTTTGTACTTGCCCCCTGGGCTGAAAGTTGCCAGTCTGCCCCTGCTCAGCATTGATTCTTTTCCCTACTTTCCCTGGTCTTACCATCATAATCTGGGAAGCAGATGCTAAGGTGAGCCTTCTTGATCTTCTCTGTGAAGACATCCTTCTTGTTAAGGAACAGTACGATGGAGGTGGCGGCAAAGTAACGGTGGTTGCAGATACTGTTGAAAAGGTGAAGACTTTCATGCATTCGGTTCTGCAGAGAGAGAAAAGCATGAGGAAATTATAGGCGGCTGCCGGCTGGGGTACCCCTGAAAGAAGCTTAAAATTCCCCAGTTGCTGTATGGTGAATGAGAAGTGCCTTTTACAAAGAGTGATGAGTATTGTTGTAGACAAATCTTTCCCGTAGTTAGTAAACGTGATAACTTTTGCGAAAACCAATCAAAATACGCTTATTGTGATTTTTTTTTTTTTTTACCAAAAATATGTAGCAGAAAACAAATTGGCCTAAAAATGTTAAAAAATTTTGATTTGTAAATTTTGTTTGGGGAATGTCATATATCAGAATGTGAAAAATATTGTTTTTTTTTTTAAATTGTCGCTTTTTTTTTTTCAAAAGTTAAAAATCGCACAGGTGATCAAATACCACCAAAAGAAAGCTCTATTTGTGGGGAAAAAAAAGGACATAAATTTGGGTACAGCGTCACACGACCGCGCAATTGTCCGTTAAAGTAATGCAGTGCCGAATCACAAAATATAGCCTGGTCAGGAATGGGGTAAAATCTTCCGGTCTTAAAGTGGTTAAAAATACGCTCATTGAGAATTTTTTGGTCAAAGACATGTAGCTAAATACATTTTGCCCTAAATATATGACAAAAATGTAATAATATATTGGATATTTTTTAACTGTCAAATTAGAAAATGTAAATTTTTCGCAAAAATTTCGCTTTCTTTTATTAATATCGCAAAAAATGAAAAGCGCAGAGGTGATCAAATACCACCAAAAGAAAGCTCTGTTTGCGGGAAAAAAAAGGACGTAAATTTTGTTTGGGAACAGCATTGCATGACCGCACAATTGTCAATTAAAGTCACGCAGTGCCGAGTTGAAAAAAGTGGCCTAGTCATTAAGCAGGAAAATCCTCCGGTCTTAAAGTGGTTAATGACAGATGATTATATTTTTGACATATCACTTGCAATCACTTTTCAAAAATGAAGGTGCTATATATTAACTAATTGTAAGGATTAACTGGATTGGTGAATTTTGTCTCTCTTGGATTGTCTAGATGTGATTATATTATATGGGAGTTGATGCCCAGGGCGCCACTCTGGTCCATAAATTGAGCAATACCATCTTATGCTCATTCTGGGCTAGGTGGCGTCAATTGTTCCTGAGTGTACTCTAAATTGGTCTCCTATAGTGCTAGGACACTGCATTTGTTTGTGATTACTGATGATAGTGGATAAAAATTCTGTATTTCTGTGTGCAATGGATGTTGGTTTCTGTATATAGGTCGGGGGTTGCCCTGTTATATGAGATGGGGGTCCCCCAGCTTGCCGACCACGGGGAATCTGCAGTTCTGCAGCACATAATTGGTGATGAGAGCTCCATGATAATGTGGGCAAATTTAGCAGACTAGTATCGGATATGGAATTTCAAAGATGGTTTTAACAATATGTCATTTGTAACTTTGAATATTAAAAATAAAATCTGTTTTTAGACATAACGTTCAACTGTGGCCAATGTGAGAAGTAAATGTTCCAGACTGTGGCCAATGGGAGAAATATATGCCCCAGCGTCAGTGGGAGTAAGCAATGCCTCAGGCTTGGTGGTCAGTTAAAAATAAATGCATTGTGCCTGTGGTCAGTGGGAGGAAAACTGGTATTGGTGGGAAGAATAGTGCCCCATCATTGGTGTCAGTGGGAGGAATAGTGCCCCATCATTGGTGTCAGTGGGAGGAATAGTGCCCCATCATTGGTGTCAGTGGGAGGAATAGTGCCCCATCATTGGTGTCAGTGGGAGGAATAGTGCCCCATCATTGGTGTCAGTGGGAGGAATATTGCCCCATCATTGGTGTCAGTGGGAGGAATAGTTTCCACATCATTGATGTGAGTAGGGGGGAATATTGCCCCATCATTGGTGTGAGTGGGAGGAATATTGCCCCATCGTTGGTGTGAGTAGGAGTAATATTGCCCCATCATTGGTGTGAGTAGGAGTAATATTGCCCCATCATTGGTGTGAGTAGGAGTAATATTGCCCCATCATTGGTGTGAGTAGGAGTAATAGTGCCCCATCATTGGTATGAGTGGAAGTAATATTGACCATCATTGGTGTGAGTGGGAGAAATAGTGCCTCATCATTGATGTCAGTGGGAGGAATAGTGCCCCATCATTGGTGTGAGTAGGAGTAATATTGCCCCATCATTGGTGTGAGTAGGAGTAATATTGACCATCCTTGGTATCAGTGGGAGGAATAGTGCCTCATCATTGATGTCAGTGGGAGGAATAGTGTCCCATTGTTGGTGTCAGTGGAAGGAATTGTGCACCATCATTGGTGTCAGTGGGAAGAATAATCCCCCGTCATTGGTGTCAGTGGGAGGAATAGTGCCCCATCATTGGTGTCAGTGGGAAGAATAATCCCCCGTCATTGGTGTCAGTGGGAGGAATAGTGCCCCATCATTGGTGTCAGTGGGAAGAATATTGTTCCATCATTGGTGTGATTGGAAACAATAGTACCCTGTTGTTGGTGTCAGTGGAAAGCATGGTGCCTCATCATTGGTGTCTTTGGGAGTAATGGAGATTTGCATCAGTAAGAGTAACAATGCCCAAGGGGCTGGATAAAGGCAAGTAAAAGTTGGCATCCAGCCTGCAGGCCGCAGATTGGAGTTGGAGTTTTTGGTGCCTCAAGCCAGGTTTGGGACTTTATGGACTTTATGGGCACTCCACTCCTTATGGGACATTATTTATTTTACTCCTGCCCATAAAGTCCCAAACCTGGCTTGAGGCACCAAAAACTACAACACATTACTCCAGGGACGGTGGCAGAAACTACTACAGGATTCCACTAAGATCCAAAAACCCCCTCTTTTCGGCCGCAGATTGGAGACCATTGTTCCACACCCTTCAACCTTGGATTCCAGCCATTTAGCACCACCCATAGAGATAGTCCAGGGTTTGGTGAGTACATACCCTAAGGTCACAAGTCCCTAAGGTCATTGAGGTCTACACAGAAGATCTTTCCTTGATTTGCTGTGTCACTCACCACTTCATCATCCTCCACCAGGACCATGTCGTAGGCGCTCAGTGCAGCAATGAAGATGATGCAGGTAACACCTTCAAAGCAATGGATCCACTTCTTGCGCTCGGATCGCTGACCTCCCACATCAAACATCCTGCAAAGAGACAACGTCTGATGATGTAACTTGATTTCCAGGGCTAGCCCTAGTCTTTACAAAGTTGCCACTCATCCAAGATCGTGAACTAGATAATTTTAACATAATAGATCTGTTCCTATTTCCTTCTCATGTTATCTTTGACTTTGACATTAGGGACCTGGATGCCTTTCTAAGTCACATGCCAGCCTGTGGCCAATGGGTGTGGTAGGAGTATGCACAGACTCTATGGAATCGCATCTTTTACCTGAAGTTGAGGTCCTTTAAGCCAAATTGTGTCTCAATGATACCGGTGGTCTTTACTCTGGACCTGAGCACATCCTGTTCGGTGGGTACATACCCCGAGGCCACAAGTCTCTCCAGGTCATTCAGGTAACTAAAAGCCAAAAAAAAGTCACAGGTGAGGAGGAACATTCAACCTCTCTAGCTGTAGACTGTAAAGCCCAGGGTACTATATGGAGGTGATCAGTGCTTTTTTTCAGTGGGAACGCGGGGGAACGCAGTTCCGGCACCTCCAGAACTGAATGTATGTAATGGCAAGGGGTGTGCTGGAGGGTCTATTGATGCTGGCTAATAGGGAATCTATTGTTGCTGGAGGGGATCTATTTTTGCGGAGGATGGGGCTCTATTGTTGCTGGGGAGGTCTTTTGTTGCTCATGGGGGATTTACTGTTTCTGGGGTGGGTCTTATATTGCTGGGGGGGGGGGGTCAGTTGTTGCTGGGAGGGACTTATTTTTGAGGGAGGGGGTCTTTGTTGCTTGCTGCTGGAGGGTCTATTGGTGCTGGCTAATAGGGAATCTATTGTTGCTGGAGGGGATCTATTTTTGCGGAGGATGGGGCTCTATTGTTGCTGGGGAGGTCTTTTGTTGCTCATGGGGGATTTACTGTTTCTGGGGTAGGTCTTATATTGCTGGGGGGGTCGGTTGTTGCTGGGAGGGACTTATTGTTGAGGGAGGGAGTCTTTGTTGCTTGCTGCTGGAGGGTCTATTGGTGCTGGCTAATAGGGAATCTATTGTTGCTGGAGGGGATCTATTTTTGCGGAGGATGGGGCTCTATTGTTGCTGGGGAGGTCTTTTGTTGCTCATGGGGGATTTACTGTTTCTGGGGTAGGTCTTATATTGCTGGGGGGGGGGGGTCAGTTGTTGCTGGGAGGGACTTATTGTTGAGGGAGGGGGTCTTTGTTGCTTGCTGCTGGAGGGTCTATTGGTGCTGGCTGTTGGGGACTTTATTGTTGCTGGAGGGGATCTATTTTTGCAGAGTATGGGGCTCTATTGTTGCTGGGGAGGTCTTTTGTTGCTAATGGGGATTTATTGTTGCTGGGGGGGGGGGGTCAGTTATTGCTGGGAGGGACTTATTGTTGAGGGAGGGGGTCTTTGTTGCTTGCTGCTGGAGGGTCTATTGGTGCTGGCTATTGGGGACTCTTTTGTTGCTGGAGGGGATCTATTTGCACAGAGGTTCTATTGTTTCTGGGAAAGTCTGTTTTTGCTGGTGGGGTATCTATTATTGCTGGGGTGGGTCTTATGTTGCAGGGAGTCAATCATTGCTGGGAGGGATCTACTGTTGAGGGAAGAGTCTAATGCTGCTGGCCGATGGAGGGTCTATTGATGCTGGCTGTTGGCAGTCTCAGGGGTGGATCTATTGTCGCTGGGGTGTCCATTGTTGCTAGATCTATTATATTCCCTTTCTTGTTATCATTAATTCTTTAAAAGGGGTGGTACTGGGAGGTGGGTAAGAGGTGGAACCAAGGAACAGTGCTTGGAGGTGGGGTAGGGGCAGAGTCAAGGGGTGACTCAGAAGGGAGGAGTTCCTGCACCTATTCTCTGAGAAAAAAAAGCCCTGGAGGTGATAAGACAAAGTCAAGCATTGACAACGTGAACTTCTGAGCCTCTAATTTGGCCTTTCTCAACCTTTTTACTCCAAAGGAACCCTTGAAATAATTTTTTAGGTCTCAGGGAATTCCTGACAAAATAAACTCTTCTTGGGTCATTTGGAGAATGCTCCTTATGTTGATGGTCAATGGGAAGAACGGACCGTTATTGGTGTCATCTTGCTGGCTTTGACAAGTGTCGTTAAAGCTGGAACTATGTAGGAACCATCAGATGGGAGGTCAACCATCTACAGCTCAAGGAATCCCTAGAAACCTCTGGAGGAATCCTAGGGTTCCATGGAACCCTGGTGTAGAATGGCTGCTCTAATGTCTAAAGTAACTAGATTTGCCAAAAATTTTCTCATCTCGAGCAGAAACCTGATTGGGTTTTGGGTGTTTAGGGAAACCCAGATGTTTTTTTTTTTTAAGGCTGAACTTCGTGAAAAAGCTAAAAACGGATGAAATGCATAAATGTAGGCTGTCTTACAGTGCCTTGTGAAAGTATTCGGCCCCCTTGAACTTTGCAACCTTTTGCCACATTTCAGGCTTCAAACATAAAGATATAAAACTGTAATTTTTTGTGAAGAATCAACAACAAGTGGGACACAATCATGAAGTGGAACGAAATTTATTGGATATTTCAAACTTTTTTAACAAATAAAAAACTGAAAAATTGGGCATGCAAAATTATTCAGCCCCTTTACTTTCAGTGCAGCAAACTCTCTCCAGAAGTTCAGTGAGGATCTCTGAATGATCCAATGTTGACCTAAATGACTAATGATGATAAATAGAATCCACCTGTGTGTAATCAAGTCTCCGTATAAATGCACCTGCACTGTGATAGTCTCAGAGGTCCGTTTAAAGCGCAGAGAGCATCATGAAGAACAAGGAACACACCAGGCAGGTCCGAGATACTGTTGTGGAGAAGTTTAAAGCCGGATTTGGATACAAAAAGATTTCCCAAGCTTTAAACATCCCAAGGAGCACTGTGCAAGCGAGCATGAGCACTGCAGCCCAACTGACTAGCTTATTGTGCTGCTTCTGCCTCTCCTAGTCTAAATTCTGCTTTGCAGGGATTACAAGAGGCTGATATCAGGTTAGATTATTGCCTTAACCACTTCCCCCTAGGACGACGTCATATGACGTCGTAAACTTTGCGGGGGTATACCGGGATGATGCCTCTAGCTAGAGGCATCATCCCGGTACCGTTGTTTGAAGCCGACGGTCGGCTTTCCGTCGGTACCGGTCGATGCGGCTCGGGAGCCGCTCGATCGTTACCCTGGGGGGCGGGAGGGGACGTCCCCCCCTCCCGCCGCCTTCCGCGGCTTTTACCGGGGCTCCCGTCCCACCGGGAGCCCCGAGCACCCAGCCGGCGCGTCCGCCGGCTGGACGGAGTCCCGATGAATGCCGGAAATGGCATCGATCGGGTCTCTGATGACGTAACCCTGAGGCGGCGTCCATGACATCACTTCCGGGTTAGTGTGCTGCAAAACGGCGCCAAATTTGAAAAACGGCTGTATGCAAAAACGCCGTTTTCGGCGTTTTGCATACAGGGAAGTGTAGTGGAGGGGTCGAGGGTCTTTTAGACCCTCGATCCCTCCATAAAGTGTACCTGTCACTGCATATTGCTGTCACAAGGGATGTTTACATTGCTTGTGACAGCAATAAAAGTGATCAGATTTTTTTTTTTTTTTTAAAAAAACTGTAATAAAGTTAAAAAAATAAATAAAATAAATGGGAAAAAAAAAAAAAAAATTTAGCCGCCCCTATCACCGTTAGCTCGCGCACAAAAAAAAACGTATACGGAAGTTGAGCCGCGAATGAAATCGCAGTTCAAACCACACATGTGAGGTATCGCCGCGATCGCCAGAGCGTGAGCAATAATTTAAAAAAAAGAGCTACACTCTAACTCTAAACTGGTAACCGTTAAATAAATTTAAAGTGTCGCCTATTGAGATCTCTATTGACCGTAGTTTGTCGCCATCCCACAGGGGGGCGCAATTTTAAACCGTAACATATTGGGTATCTATTTACTCAGCATGACATCATCTTTCACAATATACAAAAAAAATGGGCTAACTTTACTGTTTAGTATTTTTTAAATGCAGTGAAATGTAATTTTTCCCAAAAAAAATGGCGTTTTAAAGACCGCTGCGCAAATACCGCGTGACAAAAAATATTGCAATGACCGCCATTTTATTCTCAAGAGTCTTTGCTAAAAAAATATATATAATGTTTGGGGGTTCTAAGTAGTTTTCTAGGAAAAAATACTGGTTTTAACTTGTAAACACAAAGTGTCCGAAATAGGCCTGGTATGGAAGTGGTTAAAAACACATCTAAGGATGCATTGCTAAATACAGAGCTGCATTCATTTGTGTCTTTTATATCTGCCTGAAGTTCAGCTTTAACAATCAGGATAATATAACGATAATATTATGACCTCTATGTATTATTACAATCTAAGAATAAGGCAGTGACCCCCGAAAGCAGGAAGAAGGAGCTGCAGGTTGCTGTGACTCCTCCTCCTGTCGCTGCTAGCATAGAGGAAGTGAAGCAAATTTCCCCAATGGGAGCACAGAAGTAATGCTGTAATCCTCTGCTCCACAAAATACCAACCATTTGATCTCCAGTTATGGTGACCACCATAACTGGGACGAGAAGTGAAAGAAAACTCTTTCCAATGGGGATTACAGTGCCGGGACAAGATTATCCAGCGTCCAGGGCAAAGATGTCAAATTGCCCCCCCCATTCATTATGTGTGAGCTCATGAGGAGGAGGTGGAGAGAGAGAACAGCCTGTTCCTCTTCCTGGCTCTCCCCTTATCCTTGCTGCTTCCAGCGCTGGGCTGACAGAAGTAGTGATGCTGCTGTCACTACTCTTGTCAGCCTTATAGTAGAAGGTACTTGCGGCGCTTCCATCCCTACAATACATGATTTAAAATTGCCCCTCCCCCCTTTCATTATGTGCAAGCTCATGTGGAGGTGGTGGAGAGAGAGAACAGCCTGTTCCTCTTCCTGGCTCTCCCCTTCTCCTTGCTGCTTCCAGCACTGGGCTGACAGAATTAGTGATGCTGCTGTCACTACTCTTGTCAGCCTTATAGTAGAAGGTACTTGCGGCGCCCCCATCTCTGCGATACATAATTTCAAATTGCCCCTCCCCCTTTCAATATGTGCAAGCTCATGAGGAGGAGGTGGAGAGAGAGAACAGCCCGTTCCTCTTCATGGCTCTCCCCTTCTCCTTGCTGCTTCCAGCGCTGGGTTGACAGAAGTAGTGATGCTGCTGTCACTACTCTTGTCAGCCTTATAGTAGAAGGTTCTTGCAGCGCCCACCCTTCCCTACAATACATGCTGCACCCAGGGCAGTCACCCTTTCTGCCCACCCCTTGTCCCGGCACAGCCATACAATATAAAATCCAAAAACAGATAACACAATATAAGAGCTTCTTACTATCCCGCTGAGTCGTTGAGCTGATATTCAGATGCGCGGTCAAAGCACGCCTGAATGCCTGTGTCTTTCCACAGGCGCCCGATGATGTCAGCCATCTCCTTGGGCATGGTGCCCTCATCAATGGTGTCTGAGAGATGCGCTAGCTTACGGGCATCGTCCTGGAAAGGAAGAAACGATCATCAGCAGGAGGGTCTACACCGATTATCACAGATTATCTTTATATTTGTTGAGAATTAATGTCTCCTAAAATGTTATTATGACACCAGCTAAAGAAAATAAAAATCATGTTTTATTCCTTCTAACATGGCTTGTAAGGGGAAACAAATGGGAGATCCTGGAACATGACTATAGGCGCTACAATATGCCAGTGCATGCAAACATTGCTTCATCAATGGCTTCAAGGTCACCCCAGGGGTCCACATTCAAAATATCACTTCTCCACTCTACACCCCCATTTATGTACCTTAGCAGGCTAGGCAGAGGCTGGAGCTTTGCTCTGTGCTATGTGCACCCCCAGGCTGCCAAATAAGAGTTGACGAAGAATAAAACTCAGACACAACCGTCCACCACCATTCCAATCACACAATAGTGCTAAGCTCTGATAAAGGAGGATTGGTGCACAGCCTTCCAAATGTATCGGATGTCAACACTTGATATGACATTTTTTTTCATCTGGACCAATCCCCGTAGCTTGGCACTCAACCTTTTGACCTTACAAACTGAATTTCTCATGGACACCACTGGGGCTATATTCCAGCAACCATTAGATTCGATTGAACCTCCTTCAAGCTTGGATTCCAGCAATCCACCATCGTAATTCCAGAATGTGCAGCCCCAGGATGCCCCCTCATAGCTGAGAACAGGCATATAGGCATCATTCTATAAATGGCTTTTAAAGGTTATTGAGTGCTAACATGAGGGATGCCTGCAGTACAGATTCTGATCATGGACCAAGTGATGGAGTATCTTAAGAAAGTTGGATGTGTCTATGGATATCGAGTTTGTATAGGTCCTCCCACCTGTCGTGCAGGGTCACCAAACTGGATGTTCAGTGTGTTCATAGCTTTTACGATGGCGAGCATGGACTGGAGAATGTTTCCGTAAATAATGGTAATAAACTCCAGGCATTCTTCAAGGGAATAACCATCTTGATGAATAATTCTAGAATTAAAGGGAGAAATAAATATTCAACATCTTACGTGATGTACATAACATGAAAATACTGTATATGTATATATATATATATATCTCCAACCATCCTCTGACCTGTTATAATTCATAGACCTGTCATTTTATATATATATTGTGACAGGAAGTCAGGTAAATCTGTGGATGTAGTCACATAGAGGACATCCATTGGTTTTTCTCTTCACACTCTTCACATAGAAATAGTTCATTTTCTCACCTTGAGAAGTCTTCACACTTTTTACCCTCCTCAGCGCACATCGCTCCAGGAGGTCTTCCCCATGCTCACACAGCTTCAGGGGGCACACATCTGACTGTCCTCCTCTCCCCAGCTCACACAGCGTCAGGAGGCAGCAATCCTTCTCCCATGCTTCACACAGCGTCGGGAGGCACACATCTGACTGTCCTCCTCTCCCCAGCTCACACAGCGTCAGGAGGCAGCAATCAATAGACTTCCTTTGGACAAATTATAGAGTCCTTAATTTCCTCATTCCGAACAGCTGAAGGTCTTTCAACTTCCTTGAGCCGTCCTGGCTACCTTTTCAGCCGACACCCTATAGTAATTGGTGAATTTTCTAAACCAGGTGGAAATGTATCTCCTGTCTGTGACTACATCCACAGATTTACCTGACTTCCTGTCACAATATATATATATATATATATATATATATATATATATATAATAAAAAAGTTTATTTTTTAAATTTTTTTTTATTATTACTTTTTTCACCACTCTATTTGTCAGTTGGATGTGCTAGCAGCTTGTTATTATTTTATTCTTAGATTAGCGTGATGTTTTCGCACTTTTTTTCTGTATATATATATATAATGACAGGTCTAATAATTATAACAGGTCAGGGGATGGTTGGAGACATATATATATATATACAGTACTGTGCAAAAGTTTCATGCAGGTGTGAGAAAATACTGTAAATTAAGAATGCTTTTAAGAATATATATTTTAATTGTTTATTTTATTTTTATCAAGTTACAAAAATGCAAAGTGAGCAAACAAAGGACAATTTTTTAAGAATTTATACATAGATAATTTATTGAATTTGATTTTTATTTTTATTTTTATTTTTTTGTAGTGGCTGCTGTTCTAGTTACGTGTTTTTTATTTTATTGGAAATTGAGCACTACGTTTATTTCTGTGCTTTGGCATTGGCGCTGGGTGGATGCATTAATTGATTTCATTGATTGGTGTGTCTTTCTATTCTAAAATTTATGGAATGCCTTGTAAAAATAAATAATCTGTTTTTTTATTGGCATAGGAAAATTATAATGACAGGTCTATGAATTATAACAGGTCAGAGGATGGTTGGAGATATATGTGTATATATATATACAGTACTGTGCAAACGTTTCATGCAGGTGTGAGAAAATGCTGTAAATTAAGAATGCTTTTAAGAATATATATTTTAATTGTTTATTTTTTATTCAATTTACAAAATGCAAATTGAGCAAACAAAGGACACATTTTTGAGAATTTATACATAGATAATTTATTGAATTTGATATTTTTTTTTTATAGTGGCTGCTGTTCTAGTTACGTGTTTGTTCTTTTATTTGAAATTGAGCACCACGTTTATTTCTGTGCTTTGGCATTGGCGCATGGTGGATGCATTAATTGATTTCATTGATTGGTGTGTCTTTCTACTTTATAATTTATTGAATGCCTTGTACAAATAAATAATTAATCTGTTTTTTTATTGGCATAGGAAAAGCAATATATATTACTCCTGAGGAAGCTGTATTCACAGTGAAACATGTTGAGAAAGATTGCATAAATCTGGAATAATTTCTTGCCATACATGCAGAGATCAACTGTATATGTAGTAAATTGCATTTTTAAATTTTTCTAATAAAATGTTGGAATTTTATATAAAAACATTGATTGTGTTTTATGCACCCTAAAAACCCTATGATATCTCCAGCATCAAGCCAGCATCAGTTCTTACACTTGCACACTTTGTACACTTGCATAAAGTCAGGGGTTTTGTAGGATTAGCGTCAGATTTATGATTAGCCAATTATACCAAGCAGGTGCTAATGATCATCAATTTCATATGTAGGTTGAAACACCGTCATTTACCCGAAACAGAAACAGCTCTGTAGGTGGCTTAAAACTGGGTGAGGAACAGCCAAACTCTGCTAATAAGGTGAGGTTCATATCACAGGTCCTACACCATGCCAAGACTGAGCACAGCAACAAGACACAAGGGAGTTATACTGCATCAGCAAGGTCTCTCCCAGGCAAAGATTTTAAAGCAGGCTGGGGGTTCAAGATGTGCCTTTCAATCTCTTTTGAAAAAGCACATGTTGAGGACTGTAGACGCAGTGGTCGGGTAACCTTGAGGAGCGTAGACGCAGTGGTCAACCAAGGAAACTTAATGCAGCAGATGAAAGACACATCGTACTTACCTCCCTTCCACATCGGACGATCTCCAGCAGTGCCATCAGCACAGAACTGGTGGAAACCAGTGGGACCCAGGTACACCCATCTACTGTCTGGAGAAGTCTGGCCAGAAGTGGTCTTCATAGATGAATTGCAGCCAAAAGGCCTCCAATGTGGAAACAAGGATATGCGACTTAACTATGCAGGAAAACATAGGAACTGGGGGGGGGGGGGGGGGGCAGAAAAAAGTAGCAGATGCTCTGGACTGACGAGTCAAAATGTGAAAGGCAGCTTGTTCGGGGAAGGGCTGAAAAGTTGTACAATGAGTGACTGCAGCCAACTGTGAAGCAAGGTGGAGGTTCCATGCAAGGAACTGCAAATGTAGTTGGAGATTTGGTCAGAATCAGTGGTGTCCCCAATGCTGAGAAATACCGGCAGATACTTATCCATCATGCCATACTATCAGGGAGGCATGTGATTGGCCCCAAATTTATGCTGCAGCAGGACAATGACTCCAAACATACAGCCAATGTCATTAAGTACTATCTTCAGTGTGAAGAAGAACAAGGAGTCCTGATGTCATCATCATGGAGTCTGTCTGGGATGACATGAAGAGACAGAAGGATTTGAGGCAGCCGACATCAAAGGGAGATCTGTGCTTAGTTCTCCGAAATGTACATAGAACAACCTTCCTGCCGAGTTCCAAAAACTGGGTGCAAGTCTACCTAGAAGAATTGATGCTGGTTTGAAGGCAAAGGTGGGTCACTGGATTTGGATTTCTCTTCTGTTAATTTACTTTCTATTTTGTTAATTAATCAAAAATAAACTATTAACACTTCTGTTTCTGAAAGCATTCTTTATTTACAGCATTAGAATAACACCTGCCTAAAACTTTTGCACAGTAGCTTATATATCTACACAGTATCTGACAAAAGTGAGTACACCCCTCACATTTTTGAAAATATTTTATTCTATCTTTTCATGTAACAATACTGAAGAATTTACACTTTGCTACAATGTAAAGTAGTGAGTGTACAGCTTGTATAACAGTGTAAATTTGCTGTCCCCTCAAAGTAACTCAACACACAGCCATTAATGTCTAAACTGTTGGCAACAAACGTGAGTACACCCCTAAGTGGAAATGTCCAAACTGGACCCAGTTAGCCATTTTACCTCCCCGGTGTCATGTGACTCGTTAGTGTTACAAGGTCTGAGGTGTGAATGGGGAGCAGGTGTGTTATATTTGGTGTTATCGCTCTCACTCTCTCATACTGGTCACTGGAAGTTCAACATGGCACCTCAAGGCAAAGAACTCTCTGAGGATCTGAAAAAATAATTGTTGCTCTACATAAAGATGACCTAGGCTGTAAGAAGATTGCCAAGACCCTGAAACTGAGCTGCAGCACGGTGGCCAAGACCATACAGCGGTTTAACAGGACAGGTTCCACTTAGAACAGGCCTCGCCATTGTCGACCAAAGAAGTTGAGTGCACGTGCTCAGCGTCATATCCAGAGGTTGTCTTTGGGAAATAGATGTATGAGTGCTGCCAGCATTGCTGCAGAGGTTGAAGGGGTGGGGGGGTCATCCTGTCAGTGCTCAGACCATACGCTGCACACTGCATCAAATTGGTCTGCATGGCTGTCATCCCAAAAGGAAGACTCTTCTAAAGATGATGCACAAGAAAACCGCAAACAGTTTGCTGAATACAAGCAGACTAAGGACATAGATTACTGGAACCATCTCCTGTGGTCTGATGAGACCAAGATAAACTTATTTGGTTCAGATGATGTCAACCGTGTGTGGTGGCAACCAGGTGAGGAGTACAAAGACAAGTGTGTCTTGCCTACAGTCAAGCATGGTTGAGGGAGTGTCACGATCTAGAGCTGTATGAGTGCTGCCGGCACTGGGGAGCTACAGTTCATTGAGGGAACCATGAATGCCAACATGTACTGTGACATACTGAAGCAGAGCATGATCCCTTTGGAGACTGGGCAACAGGGCAGTATTCCACATGATAACGACCCCAAACACCTCCAAGACGACCACTGCCTTGCTAAAGAAGCTGAGGGTAAAGCTGATGGGCTGGCCAAGCATGTCTCCAGACCTAAACCCTATTGAGCATCTGTGGGGCATCCTCAAACAGAAGATGGAGGAGCGCAAGGTCTCCAACATCCACCAGCTCTGTGATGTCATCATGGAGGAGTGGAAGAGGACTCCAGTGACAACCTGTGAAGCTCTGGTGAACTCCATGCCCAAGAGAGTTAAGGCAGTGCTGGAAAATATTGGTGGCCTCACAAAATATTGACACTTTGGGCCCATTGTTAACATTGTCACTTAGGGGTGTACTCACTTTTGTTGCCAGCGGTTTAGACATTAATGGCTGTGTGTTGAGTTATTTTGAGGGGACAGCAAATTTACACTGTTATACAAGCTGTACACTCACTACTTTACATTGTAGCAAAGTGTCATTTCTTCAGTGTTGTCACATGAAAAGATAGAATAAAATATTTACAGAAATGTGAGGGGTGTACTTACTTTTGTGAGATACTGTATATACCATAAGGACTACTAAAGAGCTAAAATATGTAAACAGCAAACTTACTTCATCTGCTTTACAATGGTGCTCTTCCCGGACTCACCAGCTCCTGTAAGCACACAGAATATTGAAAACGGTCAGCTGTATCAGTTATTCCATACAAATAATACATAACTTTTATTAAATATATTTTACACTTTTGTATGATTTGACATCTGAAAGGAGAATGTGTCTTCACATGACATTTGATGTTGATCTGCATACATTTTTTCACACATGATGAACGCTGGTTGGCCATCTATCCCCGTTTGCCAGGAACTGTCCCCAGTTTAACGATCTGTCCCCTGCAAATAAACATCCCCAGCATTGTAGTCTTCCATTATCTTGCATTGCTTGGTGCCAATGTTAAAGATGGTGCCAGGGAGAATTGCAGGTGCCCTGTGCCAGGACAAGGTCATCCAGAGCCCAGGACAAGCAAGCCAAACTGCAACCCCCTAAGATGTATGAGCATTATGTGTTAGCAAAAATCCGCCCCCCCCCCCCCCCCGAAAGAAAATTGGGCACTAATCAGCATTCTTACCCCCTAAGAATAAATTCCCCCTCCTCCCAGAACAAATCCCCCTCCCAGCACAGTTCTTTGCCCCCCCCCATCCTCTCTCCCAGCTCAAATCCTTGCTCTCCCCAAAATTCCCACAGCACACCCCCCCCCCCCCCAAAAATCACCTCTCCTAGCCACGAATCCTCTATTCAAATTTCCCCTATGTACACCCCCACACTCCAAATCCCCCCTCCTAGCACAGAACTTCCCTCCGTGTGCAAATCTTCCCCCGACTCCAAAACCCCCCACCTAGCACAAATCCCCCCCCCCAAATTGCCCCTCCTAGCACAAAACCCCCCTCCCAGCCCAAACCCTCTCTCTCCCCAATCCCCCCAGCACACAACCCCCCCCTCCCCCCAAAAAAACAAAACAAAAAAAAAAACACTTCTCTGAGCACAAATCCCCTACTCAAATTCCCCTAGCAGAAATCCCCCCCAATCATCCCTACTGGCAAAAATCCCCCCCCCCCCAAAAAATAAAAAAAGATGTCCCCTCCCCCTCTACAATATCACCTCTTCTAGCACGAGCACCCCAAATCCTCCCACCTAGCACAAATCCCCCATTCTCTCTCCCAACACAAATCCCCCCAAATCACGTTTCCTAGCACCCTTCCCCCCAAACTTCCCCTCCTAGAACAATTCTTACCCCCTGCTACCACCCACATTAATTCCCCCACCCAACACAGATCCCCTCCCCCCAGTCTCCTTGTGGTGCACTCCTTCCCCCCATCTCACAAGATACAGTGCCCAGGGAAGCCACCCCTCCTGCCCACCCCTTGTCTCGGCCCTGCAGGTGCCACCCCAATATGGTGCTGTTGTGGCACGTTGTGGCTGATTGGTATTTGTCTCCTGGCTATTGCTTTCCACCTTCCCATTAGATCGGTGTCTGGATTAATGTAGTGCACCGTGCTAGAAGTCACCTTTCCTAGCACCCCCCCCCCAATTTCCCTCTCCTAGAACAATTCTTACCCCCTTCTGCCCCCTAACATATAAAAGAATATGTTATGTGGAGTAAATAGATACCTAACATATCCCGCTTTAAAATTGCGCACGCTCATGGGATGGTGACAAACTACAGTACTTAAAAATCTCCATAGGGGGGCGCTTTAAACATTTTTACAGGTTACCAGTTTAGAGTTACAGAGGAGGTCGGGTGCTAGAATTATTGCTCCCACTATAATGTTTGCGGGATCTCCTCACAGGTGTGGCATGAACACTGTTTACATATGCATGCGTGATCTACGTATGCGTTTGCCTCTGCACGCGGGCACAGAGGGGTCGGTAGCACACAATTGGCCAGAAAGGGATCACTTTGACACAGTTAGTAAGAAAGAGATTACTTTAACGCAGTTGGCCAGATAGGGGTTCATTTTGACGCAGTTGGCTAGAGAGGGATCGCTTTGATGCATTTGGCAGGCTTGAACATAAACTGAACAAAATTATAAACGCAACACTTTTGTTTTTGCCCCCATTTTTCATGAGCTGAACCCAAAGATCTAAAACTTTTTCTATGTACACAAAAGGCCGATTTCTCCCAAATATTGTTCACAAATCCGTCTAAATCTGTGTTAGTGAGCGCTTCTCCTTTGCCGAGATAATCCATCCACCTCACAGGTGCAGCATATCAAGATGCTGATTAGACAGCATGATTATTGCACAGGTGTGCCTTAGGCTTCCCACAATAAAAGACCACTCTAAAATGTGCAGTTTTATCACACAGCACAATGCCACAGATGTCCCAAGTTTTGAGGGAGCGTGCGATTGGCATGCTGACTGCAGGAATGTCCACCAGAGCTGTTGCCAGTGAATTGAATGTTCATTTCTCTACCATAAGCCGTCTCCAAAGGCGTTTCAGAGAATTTGGCAGTACATCCAACCGGCCTCACAACCACAGACCATGTGTAACCACACCAGCCCAGGACCTCCACATCCAGCATCTTCACCTCCAAGATCGTCTGAGACCGGCCACCCGGACAGCTGCTGCAACAATCAGTTTGCATAACCAAAGAATTTCTGCACAAACTGTCAGAAACCGTCTCAGGGAAGCTCATCTGCATGCTCATCGTTCTCATCGGGGTCTCCACCTGACTGCAGTTTGCCGTTGTAACCGACTTGAGTGGGTAAATGCTCACATTCGATGGCGTCTGGCACTTTGAGATCTTTGAGTTTAGTTCATGAAAAATGGGAGCAAAAACAAGTGTTGCCTTTATAATTTTGTTCAGTATATATTGCAATGTATGTGAACTAAGAACTCTTAGTTTTTTTTGTAACTGCTTGCTAGAAATATGTATTGTATAGCAGTGTGAGTGTACAGAGTGATCGAGACAGCAGAGCATCGAGTATTCCTTGTGACGCAGCGTCGGGAGGAGAGGTCCTGCCTATGGATGGACATTCACATGTGGACCAATGGAAGGGGCATTCTTCCCACTGACCACCAATGGAACGTACATTCTTCCCACTGACCACCAATGGAAGGGACATTCTTCCCTCTGACCACCAATGGAAGGGACATTCTTCCCACTGACCACCAATGTAAGGGACATTCTTCCCACTTACCACCAATGTAAGGGACATTCTTCCCACTTACCACCAATGTAAGGGGCATTCTTCCCACTTACCACCAATGTAAGGGACATTCTTCCCACTTACCACCAATGGAAGGGACATTCTTCCCACTGACCAGCAATGGACGGGACATTCTTCCCACTGACCACCAATGGAAGGGACATTCTTCCCACTGACCACCAATGGAAGGGACATTCTTCCCACTGACCACCAATGTAAGGGGCATTCTTCCCACTGACCACCAATGTAAGGGACATTCTTCCCACTTACCACCAATGTAAGGGACATTCTTCCCACTTACCACCAATGTAAGGGGCATTCTCCCCACTTACCACCAATGTAAGGGACATTCTTCCCACTTACCACCAATGGAAGGGACATTCTTCCCACTGACCACCAATGGAAGGGACATTCTTCCCACTGACCACCAATGTAAGGGACATTTTTCCCACTGACCTCCAATGTAAGGGACATTCTTCCCACTGACCATCAATGGAAGGAAAATTCTTCCCACTGACCACCAATGGTAGGAGCATTCTTCCCAACTTCTCGGATAGACAGACAGACAGACGTAAACTGTTTGGATTTGAGCACAGATGTCCATCTCTGTTGACTGCTGCATGGACCAGAAACAATGGGGAGATCTATTTATTTCATAGGTTTGCTGGTATACACCTTTCTAACATAGATAGTATTGTCATACATGCCCCCTAGAATAGTTGCATCAGTAGTGTTTATTCATAGTGGACATCAGGAAGGATGGGCATACCTACAATTCTAAAAAACGATGTTCCTCAGAACAGATTATACCCAATAACTATAATATCTGAGAGTGTATATCACCGTACTTTCCATACTGAGATGTGTCCAGTTGGGATTAGGCCCCTGACCTTGCGCTCAAGGTGTTCACTATAAGCTTCTCCTCCCAAGGGCAGAGCAGGTTTAATGGGATAGAAGAGCTATAGCTGGATCAGCGCATTCATCTCCCAGAACTGGTAATGTCCCTTTATAGTAACTGCTGTTACCTGGCCAGAGTTAGAACTACAAGTGAACAGATTGTGCACACACCTATATATAAATACATATAGGGCAGTGCAGTGGTGTAGTGGCTAGCCCCTTCATCTAGCAGCAAAATGGTCGCTGGTCCGATTTCCAACCACGGCAATACCTGCCTGGAGTTTGCATGTTCTCCCTTTGCCTGTGTGGGTTTCCTCTCACACTCCAAAGACACGCTGGGCGGTTATTTATTTTCATTTGTTCCTGTCTAAATTGGCCCCACCATGTGTATGTATGAGTGTGAGTTAGAGACCTTGGATTGTAAACTCCTTGAGGGTAGGGACTGATGTGAATGTATACTATATATGTAAAGTGCTGCATAAATTGGCAGCGATATATAAGTACCTACAATAAATAAATAAATAAATAAATAAATAAAAGAAATAAATATATATTTACCTCCACAATGAAGTATACTGACACACTAAACGTTGAATTGTGTGTTAAGTTGTCCATATCTATTACAACAGCCATTCTCAACCAGGGTTCCTGAAGAAGTTGTTTGGGGTTCTTTGAGCTGTGGCTGATTGATCTCCTACCTTCCCACTGACCACCAATCTAAGGAGCATTCTTCCCACTGACCACCAATCTAAGGAGCATTCTTCCCACTGACCACCAATCTAAGGGGCATTCTTCCCACTGACCACCAATTGAAGGGACATTCTTCCCACTGACTACCAATGTAAGGAGCATTCTTCCCACTGACCACCAATGTAAGGGACATTCTTCTCAATATATTGATTTTAGCAGGGGTTCCCTTAAGACCTGCAAACAATTTCAAGGGTTCCTCTGTGGTAAAAGGGTTAGCATGGCTGTATTACAAAATAACATTATTTTATAACAATACTTTTTTTTTTTAAATCCGAATGAACAGGAAAAATGGGTTTGAAGTAGTGATTGTAATGTATGATCAGCTTGGGACATTTGTCACTACTTAAATATATAATCTCCTTTGGATTTATCAACAACAATGTGCAAGGGCCTGCTTAAATAATCCATCCAATTTACATGTAATCAAGTAGACCCTCATAGTACATCAGCCTCACATGTCAGGACTCCACCATGATTTATTTTTCCTAAATATGGAGAATTTTTTGGGGGGAAATATAAATCCAAGATTTGTCACAGTAGCTGAGAAATTCTGCTAAGGACGGATAATTACTCCTCTAATCAATTTATCAGATAACATATAATTCAGTTTGCCAGCAAACATATATGGGCGTATTTATAAAAACAATATGCATAGCTGTTTGTCCATTGAATCTGCTTGTAAATTCATTCATTAGGAATGGGGCAAAATTGAATGATCTCAGACTATTTTTTCTGCACATTGGAATGTGCGAATGGGAAAAATATTGCATTATGGCCACTAGATGGAGCAAAAGGAGCTTACTGATTTTCTATGATGCTCAGCGCCATCTAGTGGTAACAAAGCTGTATTTTCCCCATTTGCACATTTGATCTGCAGAGAAAATAGCCTGAGAATATTTGATTTTGCCCCATTTGCACAAATCAAGTTTACAGGTTAAATGGACCAACGGCAAATTTTTTTTAATGAATTCCCCCCTTAATGTACATGTTTAATTAGCATAGCTGTTTGTCCATTGAATCTGCTTGTAAATTCATTCATTAGGAATGGGGCAAAATCGAATGATCTCTGCACATTGAATGTAGGAATTGCAAAAATATTGCATTATGGCCACTAGATGGAGCAAAAGGAGCTTACTGATTTTCTATCATAGTCAGCGCCATCTAGTGGCCACAAAGCTGTATTTTCCCCATTTGCACATTTGATCTGCAGAGAAAATAGCCTGAGAATATTTTATTTTGCCTCATTTGCACAAATCAAGTTTACAGGTTAAATTGACCAACGGCAATTTTTTATTAATGAATTCCCCCCTTAATGTACATGTTTAATTAGCATAGCTGTTTGTCCATTGAATCTGCTTGTAAATTCATTCATTAGGAATGGGGCAAAATCGAATGATCTCAGACTATTTTTTCTGCACAATAAAATGTGCGATTGGGAAAAATATTGCATTATGGCAAATAGATGGAGCAAAAAAGAGCTTACTGATTTTCTATCATAGTCAGCGCCATCTAGTGGCCACAAAGCTGTATTTTCCCCATTTGCACACTTGATCTGCAAAGAAAATAGCCTGAGAATATTTGATTTTGCCCCATTTGCACAAATCATGTTTACAGGTTAAATGGACCAACAGCAAATTTTTTTTAATGAATTCACCCCTTAATGTATATGTATGTTGAAGTGTTTTTCTTTGACAGTAATTAAAAAGGTTCACATAACTAAATTAGCGTTTGGGAGCTCAGTTAAGAATTGACTTTTGTGGGGGTGGGATGGGGGAAGTAGTTACCCAATTTTAATAAATGTCTAAAGTCTTCTAGATATCGATACTCGTAACTGAGAGTCTGTTTCTGTCTGTGGCCATAAATCCGCCATCATTACCGTCTGCTGTTATTTCAGCTACCAAATGGCATTAACATTAATACTATCAGATTACCGTCCTCAAGGTGCCAGTTCCCTAACATTGAAATGGAAGAGATGTGTCTGCCCTTAATCTGTTAGTAAACCTTCGAGGGATTATCGTTCTAACCCAGATCTCAGACCGGCTACAGGAGACATCACTGCCTTTTCTATTAGGTGATGCAATGCAGTGAAAGTGTCCGGCTGGAAATGTCCATCTGCTTTTTTTATGTTCTAAACGCTGATTTTTATTTGGAAGCAAAGAACAAAAAAAAAAAAAAAAAACCTTTTGATCATATATATAAACATTCAGCTAATTCCTTGAAGGATTTAAGAATTGTGCTGCTTGACTCGATCTCAGCGGTGTAGGACATGGCCCCCTTCAAGGACAAGTAGTGCTTTAAGTGTATATGAACATGGCCTCTCAGGGTGGTTCCTGGCTATAGAAACCTCATAGGGGATTCACATTGGTCCTACAGCTTGTGAACATGGCTCCTCAGGGCGGCTCCTGGCTATAGAAACCTCATAGGGGATTCACATTAGTCCTACAGCTTGTGAACATGGCCCCTCAGAATGGCTCCTGGCTATAGAAACCCCATAGGGGATTCACATTGGTCCTACAGCTTGTGAACATGGCTCCTCAGGGCGGCTCCTGGCTATAGAAACCTCATAGGGGATTCACATTAGTCCTACAGCTTGTGAACATGGCCCCTAAGGGTGGGTCCTGGCTATAGAAACCTCATAGGGGATTCACATTGGTCCTACAGCTTGTGAACATGGCTCCTCAGGGTGGCTCCTGGCTATAGAAACCTCATAGGGGATTCACATTGGTCCTACAGCTTGTGAACATGGCCCCTAAGGGTGGGTCCTGGCTATAGAAACCTCATAGGGGATTCCCATTAGTCCTACAGCTTGTGAACATGGCCCCTCAGAATGGCTCCTGGCTATAGAAACCCCATAGGGGATTCACATTGGTCCTACAGCTTGTGAACATGGCCCCTCAGGGTGGCTCCTGGCTATAGAAACCTCAAAGGGGATTCCCATTGGTTCTACAGCTTGTGAACATGGCTCCTCAGGGCGGCTCCTGGCTATAGAAACCTCATAGGGGATTCCCATTAGTCCTACAGCTTGTGAACATGGCCCCTCAGATTGGCTCCTGGCTATAGAAACCCCATAGAGGATTCACATTGGTCCTACAGCTTGTGAACATGGCCCCTAAGGGTGGGTCCTGGCTATAGAAACCTCATAGGGAATTCACATTGGTCCTACAGCTTGTGAACATGGCCTCTCAGGGTGGCTCTTGGATATAGAAACCTCATAGTGGATTCCCATTGGTCCTACAGCTTGTGAACATGGCCCCTCAGGGTGGCTCCTGGCTATAAAAACCTCATAGGGGATTCACATTAGTCCTACAGCTTGTGAACATGGCCCCTCAGGGTGGCTCCTGGCAATAAAAACCTCATAGTAGATTCACATTGGTCCTACAGCTTGTAAACATGGCCCTTCAGGGTGGCTCCTGGCTATAAAAACCTCATAGGGGATTCATATTGGTCCTACAGCTTGTGAACATGGCCCCTCAGGGTGGCTCCTGGCTATAGAAACCTCAAAGGGGATTCCCATTGGTTCTACAGCTTGTGAACATGGCCCCTAAGGGTGGGTCCTGGCTATAGAAACCTCATAGGGGATTCACATTGGTCCTACAGCTTGTGAACATGGCCCCTCAGGGTGGCTCCTGGCTATAGAAACCTCATAGGGATTCACATTAGTCCTACAGCTTGTGAACATTGCCCCTCAGGGTGGTTCCTGGCTATAGAAACCTCATAATAGATTCACATTGGTCCTACAGCTTGTGAACATGGCCCCTCAGGGTGGCTCCTGGCTATAGAAACCTCATAGGGGATTCACATTAGTCCTACAGCTTGTGAACATGGCCCTTCATGGTGGCTCCTGGCTATAAAAACCTCATAGGGGATTCACATTAGTCCTACAGCTTGTGAATATGGCCCCTCAGGGTGGCTCCTGGCTAGAGAAACCTCATAGGGGATTCACATTGGTCGTACAGCTTGTTGGTAGGTCCATCCCTTCCATAAAGGGGCCAGGAGGACACTTTCACTGCATAGCTTTTCCTTGGGATGACCCTGCTGGTCCCTCTACAGCAGCACGGGCAACATATTTCCCCGAGGCACAAGCCAATAATATTTACATGGCATGCTGGGACAGCAGGGTCCTAACTGTGTGAAGGGCCCCCATTGTAAAACCAGTACTGGGCCCACTGCCTCTCTAAGCCCCACTCAAAGGCAATTCCTCAAGTGATATAGAATATTTACTTTTATATCAATCTTTTAGAGGTTCCCCAATCATCTACTGCTATATCTGCCCAAATGTATATGCCAAATGCTATGGCTGCCTTCACAAATCACAGTAGTTGCATGGTCTGCTATTGCAACATACACAAAGCACATAAAGGGGGCCCCATAGTAAACGCATGGTCTGCCATTGCTACATACACAATGCACATAAAGGGTGCCTCGTAGTAATTGCATCGACATGTACAAAGAACATAAAGTGGGCCTCATAGTAGTTGCATGGTCTGCCATTGCTACATACACAAAGCACATAAAGCGGGCCCCATAGTAGTTGCATGGTCTGCTATGGCTACATACACAAAGCACATAAAGTGGGCCTTATAGTAGTTGCATGGTCTGCCATTGCTACATACACAAAGCACATAAAGCGGGCCCCATAGTAGTTGCATGGTCTGCTATGGCTACATACACAAAGCACATAAAGGGGGCCCCATAGTAGTTGCATGGTCTGCTATTGCAACATACACAAAGCACATAAAGGGGGCCCCATAGCAGATGCATGGTCTGCCATTGCTATTTACCCACAAAGAACATAAAGGGAGCCCCATAGTAGTTGCATGGTCTGCCATTGCTTCATACACAAAGAACATAAAGCAGGCCCCACAGTAGATGCATGGTCTGCCATTGCTACATACACAAAGGACATAAAGGGGGCCTCATAGTAGTTGCATGGTCTCTTATTGCTACATACACAAAGCACATAAAGGGGGCCTCATAGTAGTTGCATGGTCTGCCATTGCAACATGTACAAAGGACATAAAGGGGCCCCCATAGTAGTTGCATGGTCTGTCGTTGCTACATACACAAAGCACATAAAGGGGGCCCCATAGTAGACGCATGGTCTGACATTGCTACATACACAAAGAACATAAAGGGGGCTCCATAGTAGTTGCATTATCTGTCTTTGCTACATACACAAAGAGCATAAAGGGGTCCCCATATTTCTTTTAATAACACAAACTATTTCCTACATGCAGGGTATTTTCTACAAGAAGAATAAATAGTTTTTTTAGAATTGTTTTTGTGCCATACTATGAATTCTGCAGAGGAGGTTTTTTTTTTTTTTTTTTTTTCCCTCAACTGCAATAGGAAAACAAAAAGTTGAAATTTGATTGGCTGCATCTGCATTCCCCATACTTTCCCTCCACCATTGACCATAAAAAGGCCGTGCTTTTCGAGGTCCATTGAAACCTTTTGGAATGACTGGTTGTTGCTACAATGACCAATTGAGCCTTCACTCACCCAATTTCACTAATCTTTATTTTACCAGAATGATAGATTTGTTTTACAGATTATTTTTATCCCATGTGTTCAATGCTGTCTATATTGATGATAATTTTATTTGTCCCCAGGTTTGTTTGGGATTTTCAGCATCAATATTTCCTTTATCATCCATTTCTGTGTCTTACCCAGTAGGAGCAGTTTGACAGTCCTGGCATCCTTCTCTGCATCTTCCTTCAGTTTCTTCTCTAGTTCTCGGGAATGCTTTTCCTCGGCGCTGGCCCCGGCTCCCATCTTCCTGTATCCCAAGAGGGGGAGTACGACGCACCAAGGACTTTCCTCCGGATAAAGATGGGCAGCCCTCCTTAAGGGGGACGGGAGTTGCAGTTAGGGAACTGCCTGTCTGACTACCACTAGGGCTACCGGAGGAATGAGTCCTGCCCTTCTCCCAAATCTCATCTTCTCTAATTCCCACCAGGATTTTACAGCCACAGGTGGTCACATGTCCCAGTCCGGCCTATGGGAGCCAAGGACAGGTAAGGGGGCTCGATAAGGTGTGGGTGTTGCTGAGCTCAGCTGAAGTGTCTAACCCCGGACAGATAGATATCCTGATCCAGCGAAGAGGTTTATCTTAATACTCTGTATACGCTGAGTCCAGGAGACTTACACTGAGCCATCTGCACCCTGCACTCACCAACACCTCCGAAAATACTGACATGAGGAAGAAAGGAAAACATTTTATTCCACGGCTGATCCAATAAACGAGTGGAGAATGTTCACTCATCTTTGTAATAAAGTGAAGCTGTCATCCAATCATGTGCAAGCCAAATTTCTGTCTCTTTAAATTCTATTGCACATGATAGGGAGATTCAAGTGAACGCAGGGTCACCGTATTTACTATGCAAAGCAGACATTCCATATCTTTTTCGTAAATCAACTCTAGACATGTGCGGTTCGATTTGTTCCGAATAAATATTCGGACAAATTTTTTGCTATTTGGAGATTCAGATATATCCAAATACCCGAATTGCAGTGTAAACTACATTTACCGAATGCTCCGAATAACGAAACAAAATTTGTCCGAATTTCGGAAATTCGAATTGAAATTCGAATCAAATTCCAGTCAAATTCAAACTGTAATCAAAGACTGTATGTGTTATTAGAGTACCATTTCTAAATAATGCTGTTTCTGTTAAGCCAAAGATGATTTAAAGCGTAACTCCATCGTATATTTAAGCATAAGATTGGGTTCCTAGTACACATCATCCTCAGGCTAGCCAATCCTGAGAAAGTAAACGCTATACAGGTATGGAGGCCTCCAATGAGAGAAGTCAGAGTTTTTCTATGGCTGGCAGAATATTATTGGCATGCCATCAAGCCCTTTGCTCTGCCTCAGTTCCAAAGTTCCTACTCGGGTAAGCCAGTGGGGAAGAAGGGGCGGGGCCTTACTTCTTGAAGCAGCAGTCAGTGTTGGCTCCTTTGTTCGCCATTGCCTACGTCTCTCTTTAATTTTGGCTGAGAACCAATGCAGGTCTCAGGGCCTAGGGGCCATATTCTCGCAAGTACAAGAAGACCAGGTGATGGGCATCTCAGGAGGAACCCTGAAAACTGCAGCTTCATTGCACTAGAACTGCTGACCTTTGTGTGGGCAGTCACTGAACACTTTGAATAAATGACAGGAGCCAAGTTCGAGGTTTTGACTAATATCAATTTATTGATAAATCTCCAAAAAGATAAACTTTGCACTTTAGAGCAATGTTGGGCAGTCCATCTGGCAAAGTTTAACTTCTCCTTATTACTCTTGAATAAAAAAAAAAAGCAACCCATACCTTGTGATGGTACCTGCTAGCCTCCAATGAGAGAAGTCAGAGTTTTTCTGGGGCTGGCAGAATATTATTGGCATGTCATCAAGCCCTTTGCTTTGCCTCAGTTCCAGAGTTCCTACTCGGGCTAAGCCAGGGGGGGGATCTTACTTCTTGAAGCAGCAGTCAGTGTTGGCTCCTTTGTGACGGTCATCTCAGGAGGAACCCTGCAAGCTACAGCTCAATTACACTACTGAACACTTTGTTGAATAAATGACAGGAGCCAAGTTCGAGGTTTTGACTAATATCAATTTATTGATAAATCTCCAAAAAGCTAAACTTTGCACTTTAGAGCAATGTTGGGCAGTCCATCTGGCAAAGTTTAACTTCTCCTTATTACTCTTGAAGAAGCAAAAAAGCAACCCATACCTTGTGATGGTACCTGCTAGCCAGGCCTTTCTGAGACATGGATGAAAAAGCTGAAGAGATAGACATTCTTTCTTGACTGAAGGAAGGCCCAAGAGTAGGACTCAGGTGTGCCTCATACAAATACTGGAAGAGTATAATTGGGCAGGGACACAGAGAGAGAATTCAGTGGTTGTGGGTGGTTATAGCGGTGGCCTAGTCATAAAGAAAGATCAAGAACATTATCAGAAACCAAGAAACTTCTGAGCAAATGGTCTCATCTTGTCCTCAGGGATTGTATATTGTACCACAGAATGTTTCCCATGACTTGGTAGGTTGTACTGTCAAGTAGGGATGATCGAACGGTTCGAGTCGACCATCGGTTCGACCCGAACATTGACTGTTCGAGGCTCGGCTGAATTCCGAACTTTTTGTTGAAAAAGTTCGGAATTCGGCAACCAGAACCGACCAAAATGCAATGGGACAGGAACTGGGCTTTAAAAGCCCGTGATTGGACCAGAACCATCAGTAAAAGCCAATTGAGGGGGCAGGAGAATGCTAGGAATGTGATTGAAGTGACTAGGGGGTCCAGAGGCCAATCATTAGTGAATGCGCCCCCCAGTATATAAGATAGCCCCACCAAATTCCTAGCATTGTAATACAGGGACATGGAAGAGAGTGGAAACAGTTCTGTTAATTTTGCTTCAAAAGTGTCATTTAGCTATTATTAGTGTGAGGAAAGGGATATCTAGTGTAGTTAGGGTGCTATTTTCCACTATAGTTAGATTTAATAATCTAGTTTCTGTAGGGAAAGTGTTTATTGTAAGGGGACCGTAGTGTAGTGTAGGGTTAACTGACTCTGGCTGCTATGGCAGGGTGACAAAACCCTTCCATTTCAGGGTGACCGCTATAGAGAAAAGATCGTTTGTATTAGAACACTTATAGAACCGTGATATGGCTTCGCCCCTGTCACCCTGCTTTTTGCTGCAGGCGTTTATAGGGCTTTTTTGAGGACATGTTTGGAGTCAGGCATGACATCTGAACTTCTGTGTAGGGGGTATATATACACACACACATGTATGTATATATACACATACACACATATAGGTGTGAAAGTAGCAGAACACTATGCTTGCGCTAATGAAATAATTAACAGGCATATGGCTCCGCTCCTATCACACCTATATATGTATATGTGTATAAATACATATAAGTGTGTGTGTGTGTATATACCCCTATACAGAATTTCAGATGTTTTGCCTGCCTCCAAAGACCCCAAAAAAATGCCCAAAAAAATGCCCAAAAAAACGCCTGCTGCAAAAACACACCTGGGCGTTTTTGTAGCTGGTGTTTTTTTGGGCGTCTTTGGAGGCAGGCAAAACATCTGAACTTCTGTATAGGGGTATATATACACACACACTTATATGTATTTATACACATACAAATATATAGGTGTGATAGCAGAGAAGCCATATAGGTGTTAATTATTTCATTAGCGCAAGCATAGGGTTCTGCTACTTTCACACCTATATATATGTATGTGTATATATACATACATGTGTGTGTGTATATATACCCCTACACAGAAGTTCTGATGTTATGCCTGCCTCCAAAGACCCCCAAAAAATGCCCAAAAAAATGCTTGCTACAAAACCGGCAAGGTGTGAAAATAGCGGAGCCATATCCCTGTTCTATATTAATTCTAATACAAACAAACTTTTTTTTTTCTGGTTCTGGACATGCTACAGAGCTGAAACTTCACAGGTACACTTTTAAGACCCACCAGACACTAAATCCAAAGAAATCTCATTTTTTTTTTCAATAATTTTTTCAATAATTGGCTCTCTATCAAAAATGACAATTTTTTAAGAACTTTTTTTTGTGTGATTAATAGTCCCTGGGGCATGACCCAGAACCCTAGGCACTTTTTAGGGGCATTTATTGGGTTTTAGGGCTTCAAAATGGTGTTTTTTGATTACCGAAGTTCGGGTCCCATTGATTTCTATGGGGTTCCGAAATCCGGGCCGAACTTTTGGGAGGTTCGGGTGTTCTGGTCGAACCGAACTTTTCAAAAGTTCGATCATTCCTACTGTCAAGTGCCCTGACTTTCCCTGTGGCCAAAGAGAATCCAGATGGATGCTGGACACTGGAGTGTCCACAAAATGTTCACTTCATTCAATAGACCAACCATGTGGGTGGGTTTGTTCCAATTGGTTATACACAAGTCTTCCAACATTCAGTGTCGAAGGGGGCTGAGGCACAAATTCCATAACTGCCTTGGCACAAATCTGCCCTATCCTCAACTTTATTACATTCAAAATGTCAGAAGAGGAATGCCACCAGGTTCTAGTTATGGTGGACCACTTTAAGTTTAAGTTTGTGGTGGCAGTACCAACCCACAACCAGACCACCAAGACCCCCACCCATATGGCGTGGAAGCACTTCTGCCTTCCTTATGGCTCTCTGGATAGGGTAGATTCAGACCTGGGACCCTTTAAAAAGCAAGTTCTTACCAAAATAGTGGCACTTACTAGGCATTAAGAATCTGTCCACTACCCCATACCACTCATAAGGCAGCGGGACATGTGAAAGGTTTAATCACACCCCAATACAACATCCAAGAAGCTAAGCTCTTGAGAAACAAAGTAATGGACCCATTACTTAGCCAAAGTGATCTGGAAATGCAAGCATACAGTATATTACTCAACAGGGCACACACCCAACCATGTTATGTTTGCTGTACGAGTTATAAAAAAGCTCCACACACTTATTAAAAAAATTGAAAGAATACAACACAACTATGACTCCACCAAACCGTTGTCCATCAAAACTCAGTGATTGATAAGGAGTGTTTCAGAGAACCAACCAAGAAGCCAATGGTGACCCTGAAGAAGTTGCAGAGACTCAGACAGTAGCGGAGCCAGAGGGCTAGCTGGGGTGGCAATTGCCACCCCAGACGAAGTCCTTGCCACCCCTGTTGCCACCCCACTGAAAACATTACACTGTTTTTAAAGTGGCAGCCGGTGTGTTGGGAGCGCTATCCATGCGTCCGGCCCCCTAATCTGCATGCGAGACGCATGGAGTTCAATGGGATTTTTTTTTGTCACCTGATTAGAGCCAGAGGCTCTAATAGGCTTCAAAAGAGGGTGGACCCGGGGCGCAAAGCAGTGCGCCCCGAACCCACCTATTGTGTGACAATAGCGAATGAAAATTCGCTATTGTCACACGGATCCTCCTCCTGGCCAATCAGGAAGCCGGTCTGAGAACCGCTCCTGATTGGCCGAAAGGCGAACGCATGCCATTCGCGAGCCGCCGAGGAGGAGGCGGGAGGACTCGAGGAGACGCAGGGGGACTGAGGAGAAGCGGCGGCTGCAGGTAAGTCTCTCTGCATTGATGGGGGCACGGCACGCTGGTCACTGCATTGATGGGGGCACGGCACGTTGGTCACTGCATTGAAGGGGGCACGGCACGTTGGTCACTGCATTGATGGAGGCACTTTGTATATTGACCCCCCAAAATAATACCTTGCCACCCCTGTTTTAAAAGTCTAGCTCCGCCACTGGACTCAGAGAAACTGCCCATGGGACACCAATAATCTGAATGCTGCACAGAGCAGGGAATTATGGGAGAGTGACAAGGCCAATGCTGGAAAATGCCCACATCATATCTCTTGAGAGCTGTGAAAAGGCCCAAGGGAGAGACAGTAAGAAGAAAGGTTCTTTTGGCTGGTGAGAGGAAAGTTGGACTTCTTGGTTTTTGCACAGAATGCGATATGTGGTGGAGAGCCAGGACTGCTCATCACTCTGTGAAGCATGGTGAGGATGTGGGGGTTCTTTTCATCAATAGGAACAGGGAAGCTGGTTGGATTTTATGGAAGAATGGTAGAACCATATACAGGTCTGGTCCAATCTGAAGGAGCTTGGGGCGGAGGGTCACCTTTGAGCAGCTCAGTGTCTCCAACACAGACACAGCTATCCCGAAGAGCCAGAATATCTGTCCTACCAAAGTCCAGAGCACAATCCAGCTGCCCATCTGTGGAAGGACATAGGCATTGCTGCTTGCCAAGAGTCACTATAAGGTCTGACAGAGCTAAAAAAAATGTCTAAACCTGATAAAAATAAATGAGTGCAGAGAAATCTCTCCATTGTGGGAGGGGCAGAGACACAAACTACTGCAGGGAAATCTCACCATTGTGGGAGGGGCAGAGACACAAACTACTGCAGGGAAATCTCACTATTGTGGGAGGGGCAGAGACACAAACTACTGTAGGGAAATCCCACCATTGTGGGAGGGGCAGAGACACAAACTACTGCAGAGAAATCTCTCCATTGCGGGAGGGGTAGAGACACAAACTACTGCAGGAAATCTCACTATTGTGGGAGGGGCAGAGACATATACTACTGTAGGAAACCTTACCATAGTGGGAGGGGCAGGGACACAAACTATGGCAGGGAAATCTCACCATTTTGGGAGGGGCAGAGACACAAACTACTGCAGAGAAATCTCACCATTGTGGGAGGGGCAGAGACACAAACTATGGCAGGGAAATCTCACCATTTTGGGAGGGGCAGAGACACAAACTACTGCAGCCAAATCTCACCATTGTGGGAGGGACAGACACAAACTACTGCAGGAAACTCCCCATTGTGGGAGGGGCAAAGACACAAACTACTGCAGAGAAATCTCTCCATTGCGGGAGGGGCAGAGACACAAACTACGGCAGGAAATCTCCCCATTGTGGGAGGGGCAAAGACACAAACTACTGCAGAGAAATCTCTCCATTGCGGGAGGGGCAGAGACACAAACTACGGCAGGAAATCTCACCATTGTGGGAGGGGCAGAGACACAAACTACTGCAGGAAAACTCCCCATTTTGGGAGGGGCAGAGACACAAACTACTGCAGGAAACTCCCCATTGTGGGAGGGGCAGAGACACAAACTACTGCAGAGAAATCTCACCATTGTGGGAGGGGCAGAGACACAAACTATGGCAGAGAAATCTCACCATTTTGGGAGGGGCAGAGACACAAACTACTGCAGGAAAATCTCATCATTGTGGGAGGGGCAGAGACACAAACTATTGCAGCCAAATCCCAGCATTGTGGGAGGGGCAGAGACACAAACAACTGCAGGGAAATCCCACCATTGTGGGAGGGGCAGAGACATAAACTACTGCAGGAAATCTCACCATTGTGGGAGGGGCAGAGACACAAACTATTGCAGCCAAATCCCAGCATTGTGGGAGGGGCAGAGACACAAACTACTGCAGGAAATCTCCCCATTGTGGGAGGAGCAGAGACACAAACTACTGCAGGAAATCTCACCATTGTGGGAGGGGCAGAAAAAGAAAATACTGTGGGGACGAAAGAAGCCCAGCACCCAAGTATACATAAAAATCTAAAATTGTACATTAAATATTTTATGTGAAATAGCTGTTATCCATGAGGTTAATCTAATTTAAAGTGGTTACAGATTCTTCTAATAAATATATATGTTTTATGAATAAACAGACATATATATATATAAAACTGAATTTTAAATATTATTCTGAAGAAGCTGCCAAAACTATTTTATGTTTTGGATATGAAGCTAAAGACTGACCATGAAAGGTTTGCTGTACTTTCTTGAAATGTACATTTGTCGGATGGCTGAACCCCCAGCTCTGATTATCTCTTGTGTTAGATAATTTAATGGAAATATATGTCACACTTTGTATAAAATGAAGAGAATCATTTTATAAATCTCACCACAGCCATAAACACAACCTTTAGCAGGTCAGATCATTACTGTAATTACCAGTTCGCCACTAGATGGCAGCAAAATGCTACTTTTAGGTGCTTTGTTAGGTTTTGGTAAATTTTCCTTTCATGAAAAGACATTCAAGTTCTGCTAATAAATCCTAATAAAAAACCTAGAAACATGAAACTGAGATTGCATAGGAAGGGGGAGAAATAACCCCTTTTTTAAATGTTACCCTCACACATTGTCTCCTAATTATTATTACTTGCAATCCAAACATATTTGCTGATTCATAGAGTGTTACCTTATGGAAGAGGCCGTGTAATTAGCTGTAATTATAAATAATTGTAGCTAATGGATTTAGAAAAGCACACCATAATAATTCTGACTATTTAAAGTGGACTTGTCAGCAACTTTACACGTCTCCATGAATAAATTCCTGACATGTCACAATATACAGCAGCAATATCATTTATAAGAGCAACTTCAGCTCTGGAAGGTTTTACCCCCCTTCCTCATCAGGCCATTTTTTTTGCGATACGGCACTGCGTTACTTTAATTGACAATTGCGCAGTGGTGCGACACTGTACCACAAACAGAGCTTTCTTCTGGTGGTATTTGATCACCTGTGCGGTTTTCATTTTTTGCGCTATAAACAAAAAAAGACCCAAAATTTTGAAAAAAATAAATAAACATTTTTTATTTTCTGCTATAAAAATCTCCAATAAAAAAAAATGTAAAACAATCAAATTTATTCACAAATTAACTTCTTTATGACCGCCTGCCGCAGTTATACTGCCTGTGCGAACCGCGGTAACTATACATCGGTCGCGCACAGGAGGGTAGGGGGCGAGCGCACGCCGCCAGTGGTGAGCTCCCGCCCATGCTCGTCAGCGGGGAAGCCGGTGCAGCGGGCAGGCGGCTCCAATTGCATGAACGCGTGAAGCTTGAAAATAGTTCGGGAGCTTCTTTGGCGCATTCGTTGTGCATAGGGCAACTAATTCAAGCGCCTGATGTGTGGAAAGGCATTAAAAAAAAAATGGCGCCTGATGTGCGGGATGTGTGGAAAGGCGTTAAAAAAATAAAAAGGCACCTGATGTGCGGAAAGACGTTAAAAAAACAAAACAACACACGTGGGAACGCGCGTTTCTGCTAGAAGAAGTGAGAATCCGGCCTTTAGCTGAATGGACTGTCCTACGCTGTCGCGCTAAAAATGTGCAAAAAAAATAAGCACTAGAAATGTGAATAAGCGCGCGGCGTAGGTGTGAATGGGGCCTTATAGTCTGCGATTGTTCCGTCCGAGCCGGAATCACGTCATTAAATCCATTAAAAATGAAAAAGACGTTTATGCGTAATCACGCCTCATAGAATAAAAGAAGCCGTGAACCCGAGCGCGGCGAGGTCAGCCCTCCGAGCACGCACAGGTTTAACATCTGGCAACTATGTAACCCTGACATGATCGAACTTCTTCCCCTTCACAATGCTCACTCCGCCCCCCCCCCCCAAATTTCCTGCGTCAGGCAATGTATAAACCACCAACCGCCAAATTCGGTATTAATGAGCCCCCCCCCCCCCCCCCCCCCGGGAAATGGATAAAAGAAGAAGTAAAACTTTAATAAAGTAGATGTAAGCCCAAAATTGATGACATTCGGGTCAAATATTTATAGCAGAGAATCTGACATTCACCAAACATTTGCTGCAGGTGAATCCTCCGGGTGCAGGTGTTTTAACCACTTCCCGACCGCCCGCCGCAGTTACACTGAGGCAGGGCGGCCCTCCTGCGCGAAATGACATAGGTATACGTTGGTCGCGCGCCATTTGGGGCAGCGGGGAATCCGATGCACAGGGCATGCAGCTCTGATTGCCGCCTGACACCCGCGATCGCTCCCCGCTGAGAGAGAAGGAAGTTCGGCTGTTGTAATCGTTTTTAAGTTATATATCTAGTATCCCTAGTTCCTTATTAGCAAGCGCTATTCAATCCCAATTACTCTGGGGTTTATATACACGCGCATGCCTAGTGCTGATTACTGAGTGCAAGGAGCCTCCATTTGCACAGTTGTATTTAGTTAGCAAAGCCGCTATAACAGGACAGTGGAGGTAAGATTATGAAATCGAGGTTTTTAATACGATGTCTATCCGACTTGATATCTATTTCTGGGATTACAGTTGGGCTTTACCGGCCGCCCTCCCCAGCACCCACTCATATAACAGAGCATTATCTGGGCGTAGGCTTCATTTGCCAGCGAGCAAGGACTGCATTCAGGACCGCTGATGGGGGGGCACCAGTCTTCCTGTAGGGGGCCCAGGCACACAGGAGGGGGGGGGGGGCAACAGCACGGGGGGATCGGTGCAGTCGGGCAGGGGAGCAATTACAGAAGGAAGCCCTATGTGGCTCCATGCAGCAGTTGAAAGCCAGTTTCTCCCCCTCCTACCATAGGGTGACCAGATGTCCCCAGTTTCCGGGGACAGTCCACGCACTGAGGACACTGTCCCCGGACCAAGTCTGTCCCCGGTTTTGTCCCCGGCAGGGGCGGCTCTAGGTGGGTGCTTGGGTGTGCTTAAGCACCCCCCAAAATTCTTTAAGCACCCCCATAGCAATCCCAAAATTCAGATGCTACAATTTGTGTACGTTGTTCACCCCTGAACACTGCACTCTGTACATTTCACACCCCTGAAAACTGCACTCTGTACATTTCACACCCCTGAACTCTGCACTCTGTACATAGCACACCCCTGAACTCTGCACTCTGTACATAGCACACCCCTGAACACTGCACCCTGTACATAGCACACCCCTGAACTCTGCACTCTGTACATAGCAAACCCCTGAACTCTGCACTCTTTACATAGCACACTCCTGAACACTGCACCCTGTACAAAGCACACCGCTGAATTTTGCACTCTGTACATAGCACATCCCTGAACTCTGCACTCTGTACATAGCACACCCCTGAGCACTGCACCCTGTGCATAGCACACCCCTGAACTCTGCACTCTGTACATAGCAAACCCCTGAACTCTGCACTCTGTACATAGCACACCCCTGAACTCTGCACTCTGTACATAGCACACTCCTGAACTCTGCACTCTGTACATAGCACACCCCTGAACTCTGCACTCTGTACATAGCACACCCCTGAACTCTGCACTCTGTACATAGCACACCCCTGAACTCTGCACTCTGTACATAGCACACCCCTGAACACTGCACCCTGTACATAGCGCACCCCTGAACACTGCACCCTGTACATAGCACACCCCTGAACACTGCACCCTGTACATAGCGCACCCCTGAACACTGCACCCTGTACATAGCGCACCCCTCAACTCTGCACTCTGTACATAGCGCAACCCTGAACTCTGCACTCTGTACATAGAACACCCCTGAACACTGCACCCTGTACATAGCGCACCCCTGAACACTGCACCCTGTACATAGCACACCCCTGAACTCTGCACTCTGTACATAGCACACCCCTGAACTCTGCACTCTGTACATAGCACACCCCTGAACTCTGCACTCTGTACATAGCGCACCCCTGAACTCTGCACTCTGTACATAGCACATCCCTGAACTCTGTACTCTGTACATAGCGCACCCCTGAACTCTGCACTCTGTACATAGAACACTCCTGAACACTGCACCCTGTACAGAGAAAACACCCCTGAACTCTGCACTCTGTACACAGACACAGGGCATCATTTCTGTAATTGCTTCCCCCCTCCCACAGTGCTGCAGGCTTCCCTTTCCTATAAAAAAAATTGCAAATTGTAAAAAAAAAAAAAAAATAATAATAATATTTAATCCTTGTAAAAAAATAAATAAAAAAAATTGTAAAATAAAATAATTGTAAACATTTTTAACAATTTTTACAAAATATATAATTTTTTTTTTTCAATGTAAAAAACAATTAAAAAGAGCTAATTTACACAGGTTCTTTGTTATGTTTTTGTCCGCTAATAATGATTTTATTGTATTTTTGGTGAAAATATTGTCTTGATATATTCGGGGGGGGGGGGGGGGGGGTGCTGCCAGGTAGGCTGTACGGGGCTCAGTGATTTCTAACAGCAGCCCTGACTGCATTGATCCTCGGTAGAATGTTCCGCTGCGTGTTGCTGTACATCAAGGTAACGGCAGGATTATTCAGCGACCAGAAAAAACTCTTTGCTACATTGTAACAGATCAATAACAACATCACTTATCCGAGATTCGAGTGTCACGGGGCTATTAAAACATCGGCATCTTGGATGACAAAAATAGTGCGCATCAATTTCTGGATCAATAGAGCGGCAGCTTTGTGAACGAGGCCTCTAAGATGCAATCATCACACTAAATAGCTAATGTCATTGGGGAAGATTTGTAGACCTAAAAATAAGTGCAGTTAGACCCGGAAGAGCAGAATACAATGAACTCATTTCTATTACAATGCTATGGACGAGCGAATGATACAGTCACTGTTTTAGTTTAAATCGACTAAATACATTCCAACTGCACCAACATAAGGTGGGCAAAGCATTTTTTCTTTAGAAAGTAGCCACAGCTGGAGTAGGAAGGCCTGTCACTTGCCAGCATGCTGGAGAGGTGGACTCTTGCTCAGTGTGTGGAATCAGTGGTCTCTCTGAAGAGTGCCATTTGTTTTCTTTCAAATGTAACCGCAACCAGAGTGGAAAAGTCTGTCCCCTGCCAGCAACTGCAGAGAAAGACTCTTACTCTCTGTGTGGAGGCAGTGGTCTCTCTGCAGTGGCCCAATATGTCCCCCCTTTTCCCAATAGCTCTGCAATTAGTGGGTGCTCCCTGATGATTGGAGAGCTCTAGGTTTACCTCATTGAGGGGTGTGCCAGAGCTTTGCCACAGTCTGGGTAGAAAAGCCTGTCCCCTGCCAGCAACTGCAGAGAATGATCCTTGGCTCTCTATGTGGAAGCAGTGGTCTCTCTGCAGTGGCCCAACATGTCCCCTGTTTTTCCAATAGCACTGCAATTAGCGCGTGCTCCCTGATGATTGGAGAGCTCTAGCTTTACCTTATTGGGGGGTTGTGCCAGAGCTTTGCCACAGCCTGAGTAGAAAAGCCTGTCCCCTGCCAGCAACTGCAGAGAATGTTTCTTGGCTCTCTATGTGGAAGCAGTGGTCTCTCTGCAGCGGCCCAACATGTCCCCTGTTTTTCCAATAGCACTGCAATTAGTGGGTGCTCCCTGATGATTGGAGAGCTATAGGTTTACCTCATTAGGGGTGTGCCAGAGCTTTGCCACAGTCTGGGTAGAAAAGCCTGTCCCCTGCCAGCAACTGCAGAGAATGATCCTTGGCTCTCTATGTGGAAGCAGTGGTCTCTCTGCAGTGGCCCAACATGTCCCCCCTTTTCCCAATAGCTCTGCAATTAGCGCGTGCTCCCTGATGATTGGAGAGCTTTAGCTTTACCTCATTGAGGGGTGTGCCAGAGTAGAAAACCCTTTCCCCTGCCAGCAACTGCAGAGAAGGACTCTTACTCTCTGTCTGGAAGCAGTGGTCTCTCTGCAGCAGCCCAACATGTCCCCTGTGTTCCCAATAGCTCTGCAATTAGCGCATGCTCCCTGATGATGGGAGAGCTCTAGCTTTACCTTATTGGGGGTTGTGCCAGAGCTTTGCCACAGCCTAAAAAGAAAACCCTGTCCCCTGCCAGCAACCGCAGAGAAGGATCGTTTACGCTCTGTGTGGAAGCAGTGGACTCTTTGCAGTGGTCCAACATGTCCCCTGCTTGCTTAATAGCTCTGCAAAGTTATACCACAGCCTGAGTAGAAAATCCTGTCCCCTGCCAGCAACTGCGTGTAGAAGCAGTGGCTTCTCTGCAGAGGCCTGACAAGCTCCTCAGTCATTAAAGCTCATGCTTCCTACTGAATAGAGAGCTCCAGCTGTTAGCAGGGGGCATGTCAGATCTTTGCAGAGAGACCACTATTTACACACGGAGAACAAGGGCCCTTTTCTACAGCATGCTGCCTGACGACAGGATTTTCTAGTTAGGCTGTGGCTGCTTTCTTAAGAAAACAAACAGACCTTTGCAGAGGGATCACTTCTTTTATTCAGAGAGCAAGGTTCCTTCTCTGTGGTTTGATGGCAAGGGAGAGGCCTTTCTATGCATGCTGAGGCTGCTTTCTGTATAAAACCAAACAACTTCTCTATAGAGACCACTGTTTTCACACATAGAGAACAAGGGCCCTTCTCTAGATCATGCTGGCTGGTTAAAGGCTTTTCTCTTTAGGCTGTGGCTGCTTTCTAAAGAAAACAAACAAACAAACCTCTTCAGAAGGACCACTGCTTTCACTCAGCAAGGGTCCTTCTCTGCAGCATGGTGGCAGGGGACAGGACTTTCTACTCTTCTACTGTTTTTAGTTTCACCAAAAAATTGGGTATTATATTATATTTGTGTGCTAAAATTTATTTCAGCGTATTCTTTCCTTATATATGCTTTAGATAAATGGATAAATGGCTGCGCAAATATTGTGTGACCAAAAAAAAAAAAAAATTCACAACAGCCACCATTTTATTCTCCTGGACCTCTGTTTTCAGAAAATATATAATTGTTTTGGAGGTTCAAGTATTTTTCTAGCAAAAAATACTGATTTTAATGTGTGAAGAGAAAAAACAAATGCCCTGGACAGCAAATTATTAGGTTCACCTGTTTGACTTCAACGCATTTTGCCAAAATTGTGATATTTAGGTACAATGTTCAAGATTTTGGCAAAATTTTCACAGCAAATATTACCCATCCCTACCAAAACATTGGCGAGAGTTGCAGGGATATTTGTATGAATTTGGATATTTGTATAAATTTTAATATTTGTAGAAATTTCGATATTTGTATACATTTGAATATTTGTAGAAATTTTAAAGTTTGTAGAAATTTGGATATTTGTATAAACTTGGATATTTGTACAAATTTGAATATTTGTAGAAATTTGGATATGTGTATACATTTAAATATTTTTATACATTTGAATATTTGTAGAAATTTTAAAGTTTGTAGAAATTTGAATATTTAGAAAAAATTTGGATGTTTGTAGAAATTTGAATATTTGTATAAATTTGGATATTTGTATAAACCTGAATATTTATAGAAATTTGAATATACTATATGTAAAAAATTGAATATTTGTAGTAATTGGATATTTGTAGAAATTGGATATTTGTAGAAATGTGAATATTCATATAAATTTGGATATTTGTATAAATTTAAATATTTGTATACTTTTGGATATTTGTAGAAATTTGGATGTTTGTAGACATTTTAATATTTGTAATAGTTTGAATATTTGTAGAAATTTGAACATTTATAGAAATGTTGATGTTTGTAGAAATTTGGATATTTATAAAAATTGTAATATTTGTTTAAACTTGGATATTTGTAGAAATTTGAATATTTGTAGAAATTTGGATATTTGTATACATTTGAAAATTTGTAGAAATTTGGATATGTGTACAAATTTGGATGTTTGTAGAAATTTGAATATTTGTAGAAATTGGGATATTTGTAGAAATTTGAATATTTGTATAAACCTGAATATTTATAAAAATTTGAATATACTGTATGTAAAAAATTGAATATTTGTAGTAATTGGATATTTGTAGAAATTGGATATTTGTAGAAATTTCGGTATTTGTAGAAATGTGAATATTCATATAAATATGGATATTTGTATAAATTTAAATATTTGTATACATTTGGATATTTGTAGAAATGTGGATGTTTGTAGAAATTTGAATATTTGTAATAGTTTGGATATTTGTAGAAATTTGAAAATGTATAGAAATTTCGATGTTTGTAGAAATTTGGATATTTGTAACAATTTGAATATTTGTATAAACTTGGATATTTGTAGAAATTTGAATATTTGTAGAAATTTGGATATTTGTATACATTTGAATATTTGTATAAATTTGGAGTGGTGTACAAATTTGGATGTTTGTAGAAATTTGAATATTTGTAGAAATTTGGATATTTGTAGAAATTTGAATATTCTGTATGTAGAAAACTGAATATTTGTAGAAACTGGATATTTGTAGAAATTTGGGTATTTGTAGAAATGTGAATATTCATATAAATTTGGATAATTGTATAAATTTGAATATTTGTATATATTGATTGGTGATTATATGGACAATGGGTGGATGGCCTATCTTTGGTTGGATGAAGTATCTAATGGTTCACCTTCCTATTTGACTTTGATGCATTTTGCCAAAATTGTAACATTTAGCTACAATGTTCAGGTTTTGAGCAAAAAATTGTCAATTTTACCTATTCCTACCAAAAAATTGGTAAGAGTTGCAGGAAAAGGATATTTGTAAAGATTTGGTTATTTGTATACCTTTGGATATTTGTATATATTGATTGGTGATTATGTGGACAATAGGTGGATGGCAGATCTTTGGTTGGATGGATTATCTAATATTTCACCTCCCTCCTTGACTTTGATGCATTTTGCCAAAAGTGTGACATTTAGCTACAATGTTCAGGACTTGGGCAAATCTAATGGTCCTCATTTATCATTAGTTCCTTTGCCGTAACATTGTGTACTTGTGTGGTCCTTGAAAGCTGAAATACCAATAAGCCAGGGGCGTAACTACAGGGGTTGCAGGGGTTGCAATCGCTACCGGGCCCCATGCTCCAGGGGGCCCGGTAGCAAACCAGTGGGTGAACTTCTAGGATCTCACAGGTCACACTTGCGACCGGGCCCTGGCATTTCACCACTGTGGGGAGGCCCCAAGATTGCAGGAAGGGGGCCCACTGCAGAACTTGTGAAAGGATCCTGATGCGGGACCATAATAAAAGGCCATGCAATGAGAGTAAAGAGCCCCAGGATTAGTGGGAAGAGCCCCGGGCTTGAAGGGAAGGGCCCCGGCCAGGGGTCTGGGGGGCCCTTCATGGTTTCTTGCATCGGGGCCCTGAAGGTTCTAGTTACGCCTCTGCAATAAGCTGTCATTATCTTTCATATCTTTGTCATGGCAGGCGTTCTATTCTTCCATCCGACGTCTTTCTGCCGATACGGTTACCACTGAGGTCATTTAGTGAGTTTTGTCTTTCGCTCTCATCAAGTGATGATGGTTCCATGTCAGGCATATAAAGACTGATGGCGATAGCTGGGGGAGAACTTGATGTTTCCCAGCTCATTGAGTGTTGTATGACCGGCCATCCTTAAGGCACTTAGCTGTCTCTTGAGTTACAAACCTCCTCTAGTAGCCATGGTCATGGTGACAGCTGCTTATTAGTGACACTGGGCCGCCACGAATGAATCAATATGAAAACATAGACGTCTGCTCCCCCGTGACCTGGGCTTGATAAAAATTTTCCCCTTGACAGGCCTTTCGCTGGCTATAAAAGAGGAGACAACCTCAAGATGTAGGTCATGGTGATTGACCTTTCTGATAAGTAGAAGCACTGGGCAGCTGTTGGCTTTTAAGTTTGTTATTTTTTTTTTTTGCGTAACGTACGTGGCGTGATACATAGTAGCAGTTTTCTACCAACAAATAAGAAAGATTTAATAAACTTGTTGTAATGTTAAATCTGAACTTGCATTAAGATGACCTTGCATGCCCACCCTCCTAATAGAAATAACTAACTGGAAGCAATATAAATTGGAAGGAAAAAGTAAAAAATATTTGTCTAATTTCTGGGATTTGGGTCACTACCTACGAGCATCATTACGCCTTATCATTGGATCTGGGGAATGCTGAGGGTTCCAAGTTTTATTAGAAATTGCTCTAGTACTGTGCAGGGAGAATTGCTGTGGGACTTGCCTGTACAGGCATGCCTAAAGGCTTCTTGGTGAAGAGGAGTAAATAGTCCCTGCTGGTGTCCTACCGAGTGCAGAATATGGACAAGGACAGGCGGGCCCTCTGGCATGGATGGTGTATGCCGTGTCCGAGCAGAGGCCAGCTCCGCTCCCCACCCGAGACTTTCTTTCCCTGGCTTCCTCCAGAAGTTGCTAATGGTCTCTTGAGATAATGTTGGTTGACCTTCCATTAAGTTCTGCTTTTATAGTTCCATAGCCTTGCTTCTTGGCAGAACCAGCTGCATGACACCAATGATCTTTTTGACTGTCTGTAGAGGTGGCATCCTGGTCACCACTTCTCACTGACCATCAACATAAGAAATATTCGTCCCACTTGCCACCAATGCGAGGGACATTCTTCTCACTGACCACAAAGGTAAGGCAAAGTCCCCTCACTGACCACCAATGTAAGGAGCATTCTTTCCACTGATCACCAATGTAAGGAGCATTCTTTCCACTGATCACCAATGTAAGGAGCATTCTTCCCACTGACCACCAATGTAAGGAGCATTCTTCCCACTGACCACCAATGTAAGGAGCATTCTTCCCACTGATCACCAATGTAAGGAACATTCTTCCCACTGACCTCCAATGTAAGGAGCATTCTTCCCATTGACCACCAATGTAAGGAGCATTCTTCCCACTGACCACCAATGTAAGGGACATTCTTCCCACTGACCACCAATGTAAGGAGCATTCTTCCCACTGACCACCAATGTAAGAAACATTCTTCCCACTGATCTCCAATGTAAGGAGCATTCTTTTCACTGGCCACCAATGCAAGGAGCATTCTTCCCAATTTTTGTTTATTAAAAGTCTTGCAATCAATAATCATAAAATCAATATACATAAATAAATATATACATATTTACATGAAAAGGGAAAAAAAATACATAGCAAGTTCTGCTCTCAAATAAAGAATGGCTTTACAGCAAAAACAAAACTCACATCATGAAACACATCATTACCGGGAAAAATAATCTTAATAAGACTCACACCACCACACCAGACATCAAACCTGCGAGGTCAAGAAACAAAAACCACTCCCATTATGCATGCAGCCCTTCTTCAAAAATGAAGATATTAACTAACAAAAGCTAAGGGCGTGAAAGAAATAGCATAGGAAAAAAAGCTTTTCACCCAGAGATGGACAGTTCACCAAAAGCAGGTCTGATATTCCTCCACGCCCTTATCCAGACCGCTCGAGGCTCCCTGCCCTTCTCAAGACCCCGAATCTTCCCAACCTCACCCAGAATATCGTACACCACCACCTCGACAGGGAGGACTTTCTTCCGCAGGGTAATCTGGCACCGTGCATTCCACGTGAAGTAACGGACAACTATACTAACTAGAAAAAGTGTATCCAAATCAAAATCCCAGAGAGTCGGGAATGCCCCGTACACCCACTCCGCATAACTCATGCGATAGAGAAAGGGGATGCCTAGAGCCCTCCCCACCCTTTTATACACCTCTATGTTAAAGGGACACTGGAGCAAAAAGTGGTCCATAGACTCCACTTTACCAACACACTCCGCTCTAGGACAATCCCGATCATCCACAGGGCGATGCTTCAGGTTCCCTCTCACATAGAGCCTTCCATGGAAAGCGAGCCAGGCTTGATCCCTAAACTTCAAAGGGATTCTTCCTAAGTTAATTAAACGCAACCCCTCCCTCATTACGGGGCCTGGGCAATCCCTTAAGGTCAGCGACACACTGAAAGCAGAGCCCAAAATCCTCTTCTCCAGAAGCTTTCTGGGGAGGGACTTGATATCCCCCACTGTCACCTGCCACTGCCTAAGTATTTTCAGACACGGGGCAACATAAGCCGGAAGCTTGCCATGTCGGACTCTCAGACTTTTCACTGGCCCGCCATCTTCCCAGCATCGCAGAAAAGGCCTAAACCAAGATTGAAAAATACCCACCCATCCCGGCGGGGTCTCTGCTAACATATTACCAAGATTATACTTTAAAAAAAGCAGAGAAAAGAAAACTATAGGGTTGACCATTCCTAGACCACCCTCCCGCCTGGACAGGTAAGTTACATTGCGTTTGATCAGGTTCAGCCTATTTCCCCATAACAGTTGGAAAAAGCAGCTGTACACCCTTGCATAGAGAGATTCCGGCAAGATACAGACAAAGCTGACATATAAAAAGATTGGGATCAGGTAAGTTTTAATCAAGTCAACCCTTTCCCTCAAGGAAAGTTTCCATTTCTTCCAGCTTGCCACCTTGGCATTGGCATTCAACAACCTGCTTTCCCAATTTCGATGACCATAGTCACCAGGACCAAATTTGATGCCCAACACTTTAATTTCCTGCTGGGGCTCTGGGAAGGCATCCGGAAGTTCGAAGCTTTCACCCTCCTCACCCATCCAGAAAACTTCACTCTTTTCATGATTGATTTTAGAGCCAGAAGCCTCAGTGTACTGCTCTATCACAGAGACCACCTCCTGCGCCTCCTCCATCCCAGAGATAATAACAGACACATCATCGGCATAGGCCACGACCTTCAAAGGCGGCACACCAGCAATGCCCAAAGGCACCCCACACAACGATCCACTCTCTAACCTTCTTATGAAGGGATCGATTGCGAATACATATAGCAGGGGGCTCAAAGGACACCCCTGGCGCACCCCAGAGCCAACCTCAAAAGGCCGTCCAACCCAACCATTAACAAGTGGGAAGCTCTCAGCCCCTTTATATAATGTTTTCAGCCAATCAATAAACCTCCCCTGCAGGCCGTATCTACCAAGTAGCAAATACAGGTACTTATGATTGACTCGATCAAAAGCCTTCGCCTGATCCAATGCCAGCAAGTACTTTCTCCATCCAGCAGCCCTGCATCGCTCCAAAGCCTCCCGGACAGCTAAAATTGCTGAAAAGGTACTTCTGCCCTGGACCGAGCAGTGCTGATGATTGGACAACAAATCGCCTGCTACTGACGACAAGCGCCAAAAAAGAATCTTCGCCAAGATCTTTCTATCAACATTGAGAAGACTGATGGGGCGCCAGTTCTCAATTATTGAGGGGTCTTTACCTTTTGACAGAAGAATCACAGCGGATTGCCTCATGGAGGGAGGGAGAGAACCCTCATCTAAACAGCTGTTATAAACCTCCGTTAAAAAGGGAGCCAGAATGGACTTAAAACACTTGTAAAATTCAGCTGTCAACCCATCTGGCCCAGGCGACTTTTTGGTAGCCAGCTTCTCTATAGCACGAACTACCTCATCCGCTGAAATTGGTTCTGTCAAATCCATCAAAGGCAATGTATCATTTCCCAATCCTGGAGTAGAATCCAGAAAGCTTTCCATCCTGTCCCGACTAAGGTCCTTTCTTCCCAGAAGGTCTGCGTAATATGACCTGAAGATCTCCAGGATCCCTGATCTGGACTTCACCAGGGAACCCGTACTATCCCTCAGACCTATGACCGTCTTAACTGCTATGCCTTGCTTACAGTTCTGGTAAGGATCAGGCGAGTGATATTTCCCATAATCTCTCTCCAGAACCAAGGAGGCATGCCGGTCGTATTGACACTTCCTAAGAAGAAGCTTTACCTCCGAGATCTCCCCTGGATCTCCTCCATACGAGACAAGACGATCAAGCTTCCTCCGCAAATGCTGGTAGGCAATATACATACCAAGCTGCTTCTTCTTACTTATGGCCTTGAAAAGTCCAATCGCCCTTTGTTTCACAAGCTCCCACCACTCTGACTTACTGCTGCAAAAGTCCAGAATAGAAACCTGTGCCTGAAAAAAATCCTCAAAGGATTGTCTTACCTCTACATCTTCCAGGAGAGCCGAATTCAGTTTCCAGGTACCCCTTCCCCTGGGTGGAGTGTCCGAGGCATTCAGAGTCACAGACAGCATACAGTGGTCAGAGAACTCCACCGCCCTCAACTCAGGAGCCGAGAAAGCAGAGTTCTCCTTTAAAAAAAACCTATCTATCCTACTCTGACTATTCCCTCTCTAAAACGTGAATCCCGTGCTGCCAGGGCAGTGCTTAATGTGCACATCTACCAGGCCTGCTTGTCTAACCATATCTCTAAGAAAAACGCTATCATAACCCAGCCTGTCTATGGGGACCCTCCTGTCTTCAGGCCTAATTATGGTGTTAAAGTCACCTCCAAAGACAACCTGCTGGGATGTAAAAAGGAAGGGCTTGATCTTTGTGAAGAGGCATTTCCTGTCCCATTTTGACTGCGGTCCATAGATATTGATCAGGCGCAGGTCCTGCCCCCTAACAGAGACGTCTAAGACCATGCATCTCCCCATTTCTACCTCAATTATCCGCCGGCACGTTACCATATCGGTTTTAAAAAGAACCGCAACTCCGCTGCAAGGCTCAGCCGCAAGAGACCAAAAGGAGGGACCGCATCTCCACTCCCTTTTTGCTAGATGGACATCGGCCAAAGTATTGAGCCAGGTCTCTTGCAAAAATAAAATCTCAGCATCAAACTCACTGAGCAAAAATAAGGCAATATCACGAGCTCTTGCAGATTTCACGCTGGCGACATTAATGGTCGCCACCTTTATCAGAGCGGGCACTGCCATCAGGATGATTGGGGTAGTCGTTTCTTAACCTCCACCACACTCTCATCACCCGAAACAGCTCTCTTTACACTATGTGACTCCCCCTCATCCATAGATGATAAAGTAGATAAATCGGATACTAACTCCTCCCCTGATAAAACCGAAAATGTGTTGCCAAGAGGAACCCCTCCTGGCTCTAACTGTAAGGAAGAAATGACCGCTTTACTGGTCTTCCTCTTCTTCTTTTTCTTCCTCCTTATCCTCTCCCACCCCTCATCATCCGAATCCTCCACAACAGAGGGTGAGACATGGGACATGGACACCCCTCCCTCAACCCCATCGACCCCACCACCATCCAGCACCCCTGCACCCTCTTGGCCGCGTTTGCGGTGTCGAGAGACAGGGACTAGAGGTGGAGTAGGCCGAGGGGGAAGATCCACTATACCCGCCCCCCCAGCAGCTTCCGCTAGTCTGGAGGATCTACGCACAGTAGATGTAGGAACAACAGGAGGGACAGACTCAGGGACCACATCACTAGGGGAAACAGAATCTGACACAACAGACACAGACTCAGGGACCACATCACTAGGGGAAACAGAATCTGACACAACAGACACAGGAGGGGCAACAACAATTTCCTCTCTAACTTCAGCTGCTTCATCTTCTTTATCAAGCCTCTGCAGCTCAGTCTCCAATCCTGGCAAGTTATGCAGTGCCTCTGGGCACTGGCTATATGGATGACCCAGCTGCTGGCACAAATTGCACCGAATCTGGGTGCATTCTCTGGCCAAATGGCCTAAATCCTGGCACAGTGAGCACTTCTTGTGGGTGCAGGACGATGCAAAGTGGCCTTTATCACCACATTTATTGCACACCTTAGGCTGACCTTGGTAGAAAATGGTCAGCCTATCCCTACCCAGAAAGGCTGAGCAGGGAAGGTGCTGAACTACATCGCCCAGCACCCCCAATTTTAGCGACACTGTCCAGGCCCCTGTCCATATCCCATGCTCATCAAGGACCTTCCGCAGTGGAGTGAGGACCTCGCCATATCGGCGTAGCCATACTAATAAATCAGCCTCTGGTATGGATTCGTTACGCACCAAAATGGTCACTGATTTTATCAGAGGCTGCCTTGAAATCACTTTTGGCACCAAACCACTCCACTGCTGAAGGCCCTTGCACCTCCTAAATCTCTCCCAGAAGAGATCCAAACTTTCAGGTTTTACAAACGGCAAATCAAATTCATAACTCCCCACCGGGCAAATTAAAGCAAAAATATCACAAGCTTTAAACCCCATTTCCAAAATCAACTCAGCCACCCTCCCCCTTACTGGCGGAGTTCCATCCCCCACCCACCTCAACTGTACCACATTCCTCCTCCTATACCCACCAAACCTCCCTGAATTTTGACTAATAACAGAATTCCCACCACCCACCCTGGTGTGACTCCCCAAAGCTGAAGCATAGCTTCCAACATTCCTCCCAGCAGAAAATCCATCAGTTTTTTTTAAATTATCTGACACACACTTAGCAGATAACGATTGCACAGATTCGGGATTGATCTGTGCAATCGAATCTTTCCTCTGCTGAGCAGGAGGAGAAATGTCATTTTTATTTTTCCCAGCATTACTAACCCCTTCACCACCACCCACCACATTCATTGCTTTAACATTGTCATTTTTTATACTTGCTGGGATATTTATTATTGCTGTTGTCTTCACAGCAGAATCCATAGCTGCTGCTGCACTGGTAAGAACTCCAGCTGTCATCTTCTCTTCCACTAGGACAGGGTTTTCAGCTGTGGAAATAGCATTCTGTTTTAACACAGCAGCAGGTAAAGCATTGCAGGATATTTCCATTGCTACTTCCATTCCACTTCCAGAACTATGTTGATCCCCTCCCCCATCAGCAATCAGCACTGGAAGACTGGGAGGCTCAGGTGAACATGAAGCAGGCTCTTTGGAGCTGGCAGCCATTTTGCTTGCCGTGGGACTACTGGTCTCAGCCAGACCAGCAAAATCCATGCCTGGGGTGTTTAATGCAGGTCCATCCACATTCGTCTGATGGTCCGGGGCTTGCATGTCTGCACTCGGTTTCTCCACAGCGGTAACTCCAATAGGTAGCTGTATGCAGAGCTCTTTCTCACCTGGGACACCATCCACTACAGCAGATGGGGCAGACATGTTGGATGGCAGCATGGTGTACTGGTATTTCTCCACCATTACTGGCTTTGCTGGCCTGTATCTCCTCTGCCCATCCTCAGGGATTTCTGATGGATCATCAGAAAATACAAACCTGTCTGCTTTCAGGGGTGACTCCATCTGCTGGATGAATGTCAGGGATCCATGTCCACTCTCAACCCCCTGGCTGGTTGCCGCTGGTGATTCCCAGTTCTGGCATGGGGCGAGAGGTGCAGAGGCAGATGGAGCCTGGTCTTCCATTAACTGAGCCTGCTGATCCACAGAACTTGCTGAAGCTTGGCTGGTAAATCGCCTCTCATTGTCAAATTTTTCTTTAAATGCTCCACTTCTGTCTTTCAGCCTTTCCAATAATAAAGTTTGTTCCTTTACCCTTTCTTCCAATTCCTGTAACTCAGGCTTCATGGCTGTGCGATTTTTACTCCAGGCCTGGAAATACTTGGTTTTGAAGGATTTGTGTTCAGCCTTCAAAACTTTAAGTTTTTCTTCCGCTCTCCCAATCGCCCTAAAACGATTGATAATCTTCTGGCTGAAGACATCCGCATTCTCACCAGGGCCTGGACCCACAGACAGGTCCTCCACCTCCTCCTCACTAGGCCCCGTGTCATCAGGGGGATCCCTCCCAGGGCCTCCCCCAGGATCAGGCATTGTTCCTGGGCCAAGCTAGCAAGCAAGGCCCAGGCTTGAAAAGGGCTGGTTCTCACAGAGAGCTCTTTGGGTGTGTCCTCCTCCTTCTTCCCACTGACCACCAATGTAAGAAACATTCTTCCCACTGATCTCCAATGTAAGGAGCATTCTTTTCACTGGCCACCAATGCAAGGAGCATTCTTCCCACTTACCATCAATGTAAGGAGCATTCTTCCCATTGACCACCAATGTAAGGAGCATTCTTCCCACTGACCACCAATGTAAGGAACATTCTTCCCACTGACCTCCAATGTAAGGAGCATTCTTCCCATTGACCACCAATGTAAGGAGCATTCTTCCCACTGACCACCAATGTAAGGAACATTCTTCCCACTGATCTCCAATGTAAGGAACATTCTTCCCACTGACCTCCAATGTAAGGAGCATTCTTCCCATTGACCACCAATGTAAGGAGCATTCTTCCCACTGATCTCCAATGTAAGGAACATTCTTCCCACTGATCTCCAATGTAAGGGACATTCTTCCCACTGACCACCAATGTAAGGGACATTCTTCCCACTGACCACCAATGTAAGCGGTATTCTTCTCACTAACTGCCAATGTAAGGAGCATTCTTCCCACTGACCTCCAATGTAAGGGGCATTCTTCCCACTGACCACCAATGTAAGAGGTATTCTTCCCACTGACCACCAATGTAAGGGGCATTCTTCCCACTGACCACCAATGTAAGGAGCATTCTTCCCACTGACCTCCAATGTAAGGGACATTCTTCCCACTGACCACCAATGTAAGGGACATTCTTCCCATGAGCCACCATTAAAATGATTTTTGCAGGGGTTCACCAAAACTTGAAATTTATTTCAAGGGTTCCTGAGGGGTAAAGGTTTGGGAAAGGCTCTTTATATATATGTGTGTCACATGACCCGTGGCTTATACTGTAAGATGGATTGTGGAGAAGTCATTCCCTCTAATAAAACTCTTTGTTTGACTTCTTAACAGATGAGAAGCATGAACTTTGTATTTCACCACTACAAATAATCAGCCGTGTTTTTGCTGTCTGGACATGGAGATGATTTTGTTGTTGGGTCGTCTGGGTGCAGACAGCGTGGACGTGTTCTGGTGCGGCGTGTGGCCGCGTCGCTGATCCAGTCTGGCTCCCATGTACAATCTCACACAACCCCCCCCCCCCCCTTCAGCTTACAGCAGCAGCTCCCCCCCAACCTTTTCAGCCCCTCAGACTAGCTTTTGACCCCATTGAGTTGAAGACGGATTATTTACACAAATAAATATGTTTAGAGAGCGCAAAGCAGGAAATGATTCCCTCCGCGGACTGTTTTTCTAACCTTGTAAAATAAAATAATGAGACCCAGCGTGAAACCACAAATATTTCTAGAGGCTTGTTGTAGTGGGAAGGGGGGGGGGGGGGGTTGTGAATAATTGAGATCCCATCGAGCAGCTGTTACAAGTCACACGATGGGGGACATAATGTTCTATCTATTCCAACACTTTCCCAAATCGGGGGAATCATTAGACTCCTCTGTAGGCCGGACACATCCACCGTCCACCAGGAGTGGTCACACAGTCTGGAATGGCAGAATGGAGCTAAATGTGTCACCATCGCAATTTCCTGTTACAAGTCATTGGAGATACAGACGAGATGAGTGATATCACCCAAACTTATTTTACCGCAAAATTACTGACTTTGCATTTTTTGAAACTTCATTAAATTAGACTTACAACGTGTTTAATGGAAGAAAAAAAAAAAAAAAACCCAGCAATTTGCATGGCTCCCAACTGTCCCTAATTTCGAGGGACTGTCCTTGGTTTCGAGGGACTGTCCCTGGTTTGGAACAAAGTCCCCTCTGTCCCCCTTTTCTCCTCATTTGTTTCTCATTTTGGTCTGATCAATATAGTTGTATAAAAAAATGCACTTTTTATCTTTAACCACTTTACCACTGGAGGATTTTCCTGCTTTACGTCCAGGCCACTTTTTGCAACTTGGCACTGTGCGACTTTAACTGACAATTGCGCGGTCATGCAACGCCGTACCCAAACAAAATTTACGTCCTTTTTTTCCCACAAACAGAGCTTTCTTTTGGTGGTATTTGATCACCTCTGCGCTTTTCATTTTTTGCGATATTAATTAAAAAAAAAGCGACAATTTTGAAAAAATAACAATATTTTTCTACTTTGACAGTTAAAAAATATCCAATATATTCAATTTTTGTCATATATTTAGGCCAAAATGTATTTAGCTACATGTCTTTGACAAAAAAATTCTCAATGAGCGTATTTTTATCCACTTTAAGACCGGAAGGTTTTACCCCATTCCTGACCAGGCCATATTTTGTGATTCAGCACTGCGTTACTTTAACGGACAATTGCGCAATTGTCAATTAAATTACTGCAGTGCCGAGTCGCAAAAAATGGCCTCATCATTACAGGGGAAAACCTTCTGGTCCAGAAGTAGTTAATCACCACTGGGTTTTTTATTTTTTCCTAAAAAAAAAAAAAAGGCCCAAAAGTATAATTTTTTTTTCTTAGTTTCTGTTAGAAAAGTTTGTAAATAAGTAATTTTTCTCCTTCACTGATGTGCGCTGATGTGGCTGCACTAAAGGGCACTGATGAAGAGGCACTAATATGCAGCACTGATAGGTGGCACTGATGGGCACTAATATGCAGCAATGATGGGCACCAATATGCAGCACTGATAGGTGGCACTGATGGGCACTGATAGGCGGCACTTATGGGCACTGATAGGCTGCACTGATGGGCACTGACAAGGAGGCACTGATGGGCATTGATGAGACAGCACTAAAGGGCACTGATGAGGAGGCACTAATATGCAGCACTGATGGGCACCTATATGCAGCACTGATAGGCGGCACTGATGGGCACTGATAGGTGGCACTTATGGGCACTGATAGGCTGCACTGATGGGCACTGACAAGGAGGCACTGATGGGCACTGCTGAGACAGCACTAAATGGCACTGATGAGGAGGCACTAATATGCAGCACTGATGGGCACCTATATGCAGCACTGATAGGCGGCACTGATGGGCACTAATATGCAGGACTGATGGGCACCGATATGAAGCAATGATAGGGGACACTGATGGGCACTGATAGGGCACTGATAGGTGGCACTGGTGAGCACTGATAGGCTGCACTGATGGGCACTGAAAGACAGCACTGACTGGCATCACTGATGGGCACTAATTGACATCAGTGATTGAAACTGATTGGCATCACTGCTGGGCACTGTTGGGGCTGCATTGATATCCAGGGCACTGATGAGGAGGCACTAATATGCAGCACTGATGGGCACCTATATGCAGCACTGATAGGCAGCACTGATGGCCACTAATAAGCAGCACTGATGGGCACTGATATGCAGTACTGATAGGCAGCACTTATGGGCACTGATAGGCGGCACTGATAGGCAGCATTCATGTGCACTGATAGGCGGCACTGATGGGCACTGAAAGACAGCACTGACTGGCAGCACTGACAGGCACTGATTGGCATCAGTGATTCAAACTGATTGGCATCACTGCTGGGCACTGTTGGGGATGTACTGATGATTAGTGCCCTAATTATCTGCACAGATCTCTTCTGCAACAAAATGCCGCTGATTGGCTCTCCTCTCCTCATACGCTGTCAGTGTGACGAAAGGAAAGCTGATGACTGACATTTCCTTGTTTACATGTGATCAGCTGTGATTAAACACAGCTGATCACATTGGTAAAGAGCCTCGTTATCGGCTCTTACTGGGATTGGGGATGCAGCGCAGCCCAGAGGCACAGCGCCCCGCCGATCGCTGCGCTGCGCACCCCAGTGGGTATGCAAGCACGGCAACAGTGGGACGACGTCAAATGGCTTTGTCCCCAAATGAGAGAGCCACCCTCCCGTCGTCACTTGTCTATATGACAAGCGTCTATATGGTACACACCAGACACAACGTCTGCACCAGACACTTCCAGAACATATACACATGAGCCAGAAGTTACTGCTGATAACGTCTTTCCAGTTCAATTGTTGGTTCCCCGGTGCATCCTGGGATATCTCATACCTGCAGTACATTTAAAAGAAGGCGACGCGAACAAAATGCGAATCAAATGCGGCAGGTGCTGTAAGCGAGCGTTGTCATAGACTTCTATGGAGGCTTTGGAGACCCTTTGAAGCACCAAGAAAGCGACACGGGGGATACATTTTGTAGCGAAGTAAAGCAAACACAACGTGTGAACAGGACTGTAAGGTGACCACTCTTGATGTTCTGGTGTGTCTTGGTGTCACTTGATGTCTTGATATCTTAGTGTCTCTTTGTGTCTCAGTGTATCTTGATGTTTTAGTGTTATTTGGTGTCTCATTGTCACTTGGTGTCTTGGTGTTTCTTGTTGCCTCAGCATCTCTTAAAGTGTCTTTGTGGGTCTTGGTTTCTCTGAGCCACTTGGTGTCTCTTGGTGTCTCGGTGTCACTTGGTGTCTCCTGGCGTATCTTGATGTCTTGAAATCTCATGTACCTTCATGTCACGATGTCTCTTGATGTCTTGGTATCGCTTGTTGTCTTGGTGTAACTTGTTGCCTTTGTGTCTCTTGATGTCTTCATGTATCTTGGTGTTTTGGTATCGTTTGGTGTTCCTCTGTGTATCCTGATGCCTCAGAATCTCAGTGTATCTTTATGACTTGATATCTCAGTGTATCTTGGTGTCTTAGCATCCCTTGGTGTCTTTTGAAGTTTTGATTTCTCAGTTTCTCTTGGTGCCTCAATGTCTCTTAGTGTTTTGGTTGCCTCAGTGTCTTCTGATGTCTTGGTATCTCATTATGTTCTGGTGTCTCTTGGTGTCTCAGTGTCACTTGGTGTCTCTTAGTATATCTTAATGTCTTGAAATCTCGTGTACCTTGATGTCTTGATATCTCAGTGTCTATCGATGTCTTGGTGTCTTTTGATGTCTCAGTGACTTTTGATGTCCTGGTGTCTCTTGGTGTCTCAGTGTCTCTTGATGTCTAGGTGCCTCTTGGTATTTCGGTGTTGCTTGGTGTCTCTTGGTGTATCTTGATATCTGGATACTTCTGTGTCTCTTGGTGTCTGTTTGTCACTTGATGTTTTGGTGTCATGTAGTGCCACATTGTCTCTTGATGTTCTGGCGTGTCTTGGTGTCACTTGATGTCCTTTGGTGTATCTTGGTATCTTACCGTCTCTTTGTGTCCCAGTGTATCTTGATGTTTCAGTGTCTCTGGGTGTCTCATTGTCTTTTGGTGTTTTGGTGTTTCTTGGTGCCTCAGCATCTCTTGATGTCTTGGTTGTGTCTTGGTTTCTCTGAGTCACTTGGTGTCTCAGTGTCACTTGGTGTCTCTTGCTGTATCTTGATGTCTTGAAATCTCATGTACCTTCATGTCGCGACTCAGTGTCTCTTGATGTCTTGGTATCGCTTGTTGTCTTGGTGTATCTTGTTGCCTTTGTGTCTCTTGATGTCTTCATATATCTTGGTGTTTTGATATAATTTGGTGTTCCTCTGTGTATCCTAATGCCTGAGAATCTCAGTGTATCTTTATGACTTGATATCTCAGTGTATCTTGGTGTCTCTTGATGTCTTAGTGTGCATTGGTTTCTTTTGAAGTCTTGGTTTCTCAGTTTTTCTTGGTGCCTCAATCTCTCTTAGTGTTTTGGTTGCCTCAGTGTCTTCTGATGTCTTGGTGTCTCTTGATGTTCTGGTATCTCTTGGTGTCTCAGTATCTCTTGGTGTCTCTTATTTCATCTTAATGTCTTGAAATCTCATGTACCTTGATGTCTTGATATCTCAGTGTCTCTTGGGACTCTGTGTCTCTTTATGTCTTGGTATCGCTTGGTGTCTCAGTGTATCTTGATGTCTTTGTGTCTCCTAATGTCTTGATGTATCTTTGCATCTTGGTGGTTTGGTGTCACTTGGTGTCCCTCTGTGTATCCTGATGCCTCAGAATCTCAGTGTATCTTGATGACTTGATATATCAGTGCATCTTGATATCTTAATATCTCAATGTATCTTGATGTCTCTCGGTATCTCTTGGTTTCTTAGTGTCACTTGGGAGAGATTTGCTAAATCAACCAATCAGCGTCTAACTTCAGCCTTGTCAATTAAGCTTTGGCAATAAAACCTGGAAGTTGCTTTGTTTCTATGCAGAGCTGCACCAGATTTTGCACTCTCCAGTGTTAGTAAATCAACCGCTTGATGTTCTTTGATGTCTTGGTGTCTCTTGGTGCCTTGATGTCTCTTGGTGTCTTGGCACCTCAGTGTCTCCTGATGTTCTGGTGTCTCTTGGTGTCTTTGTGTCTCTTAGTATCTCAGTGTTTTGTTATTCAGTCCTGTGAAAGGCGCCACTTTTGTTAATTCCATTCTATGGGCATTACAGGCTACATTCACCACAGAACAGCTGTCGGCATAGATACCACCTAAACAGAAAGATGAGCCTGGCTGTAATAATTCAGATTCTCGTGTCCTCATAGTCCATTAACACTCCAAAACCTTCTTGGTAGCAGAGATGCCAATAGTTATATCTCTGATGAAGTCCAATGTGCTAACAGACGCAACATAGGAGAATAAGGATATGGGGCGATAAGTGGTCTTTTCAGACCCTGTCAGGTTACATTGTTATTTCTAGGAGGAAGATAATAAAATACTCAAATTGCTTTATTACAACTATAGTACCGAGTCACAGCAACACGTAGGCTGGCTTCACACTATTGTGTAATAAAATATTAGCACACAAAGTTCTGTATGGTGCCATTTATTTAGAAAGGCTCCCAATGCAGGCCTACAGTACATGGTAAGGCATCTCCAAAATGCACACGCCTTGATTTGAGATCTGTTTTTTGCCCATTGCCGTGCATTGGCAACACATTCAAAAAGGAAAGGACACAATGGACCAGAAAGATGTGAAAAAGTCTGAGGATATATTGAGCTTTTAGTACCAAAATGGAAGTATCTACAGTCCCCATTATGGCCACATGGACTCTAGGTCGATTTACACCTGTTAAAGTATAACTTTTTCTTTTTAGCTTTAGAGAGGAGAGCGATAAGAAGCCCTATTGGTTTTTTTCATTGATTACGTCCCATTGGACGAAACAGGTTGGGGAAAATAATTTTGTGTTGACGTCACGCCACTGTTCAATTCTGGGTTGGCAGCGGCTTTTAGGTGTCAGTGATTTGATACATTGTCCTACATGTTCTATCTATTCGCTTTTTATATTAAAAGTACATGGTAAGGCATCTGCGCTGCAGCGCTCCACAATGCACACGCCTTGATTTGAGATCTGATTTTTTTTGTCCATTGCCAGTGCACTTTGGAGAAGATCCTTGTCACCAATATTGGTGTCATCAGTTTGCACTTTATTTTCACTTTGGACTTTTTTACTCTTTTTTTGCAATTTAATTTTGGACTTCAATGCTATAGATACAGTATATGTGATTCTGTATATATTTTTGAAAAGCTGCACTTCTATTTTGCACATTTTACCTGAAGCACTGATATACTGCTTCTCAGTGCTAGCAGCCTACACAGTTATTATTTTACAGCGCAGATATTATTGTTCTTTATTAGGTTTTAATGCTGTCTGTGCCCCCACCGAGGAGATTCATGCTCTCTTACAATCAATGACGTCAAGTGCCCGTCCCACTGCAGCATCATAGGAAGATGGAAATGGAGATTCCTCCTCCATTCCTCCATCCTCCTGCTCCAGCTCCTGGCTCCAACCCTCTGCCTGCCTGGCGCTAAATTACATTTGGCACTCTTATGGAGACACTTGATGTAAGGGGCACTCTGATAGGAACATCTGATGTAAGAGGGTATTCTTATGAGGACACCTGATGTAAGGGGGCACTCTGATGGGGGCACCTGATGTAAGGTGGCACTGTGATAGGAACATCTGATGTAAGAGGGCATTTTTATGGGGACACCTTATGTAAGGGGGCACTCAGATTGGGGCCCCTGATCGAAGAAGGCACTATGATAGGGACACCGGATGTAAGAGGGCACTCTGATAGGGACACCTGATGTAAGGGGGCACTGTGATAGGAGCATCTGATGTAAGAGGGCATTTTTATGGGGACACCTGATGTAAGGGGGCACTCTGATGGGGGCACCTGATCTAAGAGGGCACTCTGATGGGGGACACCTGATGTAAGAGGGCAGTGTGATAGGAATATCTGATGTAAGAGGGCATTTTTATGGGGACACCTGATGTAAGGGGACACTCTGATGGGGGCACCTCATCGAAGAAAGCACTATGATGGGGACACCTGATGTAAGGGGGCACTCTGATGGGGGCCCCTCATCAAAGAAGGCACTATGATGGGGAGACCTGATGTAAGACGGCACCCTGCACCCTGCTAAAGGGCATCTGATGTAAGCGGGCACCTGGTGTAAGGAGCACTCTGATGGGGCACCTGATGTAAGGGGAAACTCTGATGGGGCATGGGGGCACCTGATGTAAGGGGGCACTCTGATGGGGGCACCTGATGTAAGGGGGCACTCTGATGGGGGCACCTGATATAAGGGGGCACTGTGATGGGGCACCTGATCAAAGAGGGCACTGTGATGGGGACACCTGATGTAAAGGGACACCCTAATGGGATCACCTGGTGTAAGGGGCACTCTGATGGGGGCACCTGATCTAAGGGGGTGCTGTGATGGGGACACTTGATGTAAGGGGACACTCTAATGGGTTCACCTGGTGTAAGGGGCACTCTGATGGGAGCACCTGATGTAAGAGGGCACTTTGATGGGGGCACCTGTTGTAAGGGGGAACCTGATGTAAGAGAGCTTTGTGATGGGAACACCTGATGTAAGGGGGCACTCTGATGGGGGCACGTGATGTAAGGGGGCACTCTTAAGGGGACATCTGATGTAAGGAAGCAATCTGATAGGGACACCTGATGTAAAGGGGCACTCTGATGGAGACACCTGATGTAAGAGGTACTCTTAAGGGAAAACCTGATGTAAGGGGGCACGCTGATAATTGACAATAACTATTGAAACGCTGTGGAAATCATAGTTTTTTAATAATTTCTATTATTTAAACAACATAAAATGACTCCATATGTACCAGGATCTGAGTCATAGACCATGCATGCTATTCAGACTTTTTCTACGTAGAAGAAAATTTTACTGACTGGACCTCCATTTAATCCCCTTCAGCGGTACACCTTCGGTAAATCACCCCGGTAAAGTTCTCAAGTTCACATTTGAGACTTTTTATTTATTGCTCTTTTATCATTTATGATCTTTTCTTTGTGCATCTTGGTCGAATTTGTTGCTTTTTTTCTCGCTGTATCCACGTTCTTTGGACATAATGAGTGTCTGCAGGGGGAGAGAATTAGCCGCAGTGAAAGGGAATTCGGAATATTGGCAACTTGAGTGAAATGAATGAAGACAGATGGGCGTTCGGGGTCACAGGTCACTTCTCAGATGTACGAACAATCCTCTGCGTGATTCTCTGTTTGTTTGGCCCGGCCGGTATAAATCATCGCCTGTTTACAGTTTGTGCTTCTTTCTGGTTTGAATTGTTACATATTATAAATAACAGGAATAATTGTGTCCTCTTTGTTTTCCCAGCCATCTGTTGGAGGCCTTCAGCTCATTACCCCCAATGCCGGCCCTTCCTGATTGGCTAATCAGTCTAATTTGGAACTTCTTCTAGAAACGTCTTTCCAATCTCTATTGTAGAAGTATCCATTATAGAGGTAACATTGTAGAATATACATTGTAGACGTAACATTGTAGAGGTAACATTGTAGGGGTAACATTGTAGAGGTATCATTGTAGAGGTAACATTGTAGAGGTAACCTTGTAGGGGTAACATTGTAGGGGTAACATTGTAGAGGTATCATTGTAGAGGTAACATTGTAGAGGTAACATTGTAGAAGTAACATTGTAGGGGTAACATTGTAGAGGTATCATTGTAGAGGTAACATTGTAGAGGTAACCTTGTAGGGGTAACATTGTAGGGGTAACATTGTAGAGGTATCATTGTAGAGGTAACATTGTAGACGTAACATTGTAGAGGTAACATTGTAGAGGTAACATTGTAGAGGTAACGTTGTAGAGGTAACATTGTAGAGGTATCATTGTAGAGGTAACATTGTAGACGTAACATTGTAGAGGTAACATTGTAGAGGTAACGTTGTAGGGGTAACGTTGTAGAGGTAACATTGTAGAGGTAACGTTGTAGAGGTAACTTTGTAGAAGTAACATTGTAGAAGTAACATTATAGAGGTAATGTTGTAGAAGTAACTTTGTAGAGGTATCATTATAGAAGTAACATTGTAGAAGCAACGTTGTAGACGTAACATTGTAGAGGTATCATTGTAGAGGTTACATTGTAGAAGAAACATTGTAGAGCAAACATTATAGAGGTTACGTTGTAGAAGTAATGTTGTAGAAGTAACGTTGTAGAAGTAACATTGTAGAGGTATCATTGTAGAGGTAACATTGTAGAGGTATCATTGTAGAGGAAACATTGTAGAGGTATCATTGTAGAGGTATCATTGTAGAGGTAACATTGTAGAGGTATCATTGTAGAGGTAACATAGTAGAGGTAACATTGTAGAGGTAATGTTGTAGAAGTAACGTTGTAGAAGTAACGTTGTAGAAGTAACATTGTAGAGGTATCATTGTAGAGGTAACATTGTAGAGGTATCATTGTAGAGGTATCATTGTAGAGGTAACATTGTAGAGGTATCATTGTAGAGGTAACATTGTAGAGGTAACATTGTAGAGGTAACATTGTAGAGGTTAGGTTGTAGAAGTAACGTTGTAGCGGTAACATTGTAGAGGTAATATTGTAGAAGTAACATTGTAGAGGTTAGGTTGTAGAAGTAATGTTGTAGAAGTAACATTGTAGAGGTTAGGTTGTAGAAGTAACGTTGTAGCGGTAACATTGTAGAGGTAACGTTGTAGAAGTAACATTGTAGAGGTTAGGTTGTAGAAGTAACGTTGTAGCGGTAACATTGTAGAGGTAATATTGTAGAAGTAACATTGTAGAGGTTAGGTTGTAGAAGTAACATTGTAGAGGTTAGGTTGTAGAAGTAACGTTGTAGCGGTAACATTGTAGAGGTAACGTTGTAGAAGTAACATTGTAGAGGTTAGGTTGTAGAAGTAATGTTGTAGAGATAACATTGTAGAAGTAGCATTGTAGAAATAACAATGTAGAGGTGTCATTGTAGAGGTAACATTGTAGAGGTAACACTGTAGAGGTAACATTGTAGCGGTAACATTGTAGCGGTAACATTGTAGTGGTAATATTGTAGTGGTAATATTGTAGAGGTAACAGTGTAGAAGTAAAATTGTAGATGTAAAATTGTACCGGTAACGTAGAAGTATCCATTGTAAGGCTGATGTGAAATGAGATGGATTGTTGTCTATGGGGCAGTGCACACAGCTGAGTAAAGATCAGTAATACAGCGTTATGTACAGAGCAGTAAAACAAAGATAGAAAATGTTACATTTGAGTGCAGTAATTTACTGGCATACACGTGTTTACTCATCTATGAGCATGTTTATGTTTATATAATACAATACTGGCAATGAGGAAGGACATTACTCCTCTATACCCTTCTGCACCTTTACTCACCTATACTCAGCATTACTCAGTTTTTGGCCCCTTGCACCCGGGCGTCACAGGCTCCTAAGTAAACATCAGTAAATGATGACGCCTGTGTGTGTGAAAGGGGCCTAAAAGTAACATTGAATAAAATCTCTTATTGGCTCTATAGAAAAGTATTAGTAGGCGATGACTTTATCCTATAAATGGCAGATCCTTTCCTCCGATATCACTGACCGCAGGATACCTGTGTGGGTCATGTTTCGGGGGGGGGGGGGGGGGGGGGGTGGGCTCTCCAGCCTTTCCATTGTCTCCTCTTCCAGGACTACTCAGCTTCTGTAAATAATTGACTTACTTTTCTCTTTTTCTTCAATAAAGATGGGAATTTACAGATGCTGTTAAATTTGGCGGTTTAAAGGGGGGGGGGGGGGTCGGGACTTTCTGGGAAATGGACAAAACTTTTGATGAACTTCTTGCGTCCTTCCTACTCCAAACAGACGTAGGCACCGGCGCTGGGTTTATTATTTATGGGTCGGTCACAAAGCGTGGTGGCGGGGGTCCTGTGGCTGGAAAAATTGAGTCGGGAATTGCTTCATCTTGTCACGTCGTACTCTCGTCTGCAGCAATGAGATCAGCAACGAGCTGACCGATGCGAGCTAATTCATTTACTTATTTATTATTTTTTTATTATTTATTGATTTTTGCTATTATTATTATGGTGATGATTATTTATTTATTATTTTTATCTGTTTAATAATATTATTTATCTATTTTATTGTTATTATTATTATTATTAATAATAATATTAATAATATTAAAAATAATATTGTTATTTATTTATTTAATATTATTTATCTGTTTATTATTATTACTATGATTAGGATTATTATTATTTTTTTTTTTTTTATTCATCTGGTTATTATTGTTATTTATTTCAGGCAATTATATCGCACTGTCAGTTTTTTTGCAGAGCTTTACATATACATTATACATTCACATCAGTCCCTGCCCTCAAGGAGCTTACAATCTAAGGTCACAGTCATACATACACATATTTAGACAGGAGCCAATTAAGCTACCAGCATGTCTTTGGAGTTAATATTATTATTTTTATTTATCTGTTTATTATTATTATTATCATCATCATTATTCTTCATCTGTTTAATTATATTATTTATCTGTATCATTATTATTATTATTATTATTATTATTAATCTCATTATTATTATTATTATTATTATTTTTATTATTATTTATTTTTTCTGTATTCATTTAAATTTGTATTAATTTATTTATTTATTTTACAGTTTTAGCACACATTAAATGCATACAGGCTTCACTGACAACGAAACAGCATTAGGGTCTCCCTTGCTAATGCATTTCAGCCAGTTCTTGCCTTGGTCATACAGAGATCACAGGACTCCCCCTGACAGTGCCTTCATTGTCAGGGGGAGGAGAGACTGAGGAAATGCTACCTCCTTCTACAAAGTTACAATGTACAGTCTGATCACTGGGGGGGGACTTCGACAGCAATAAAAACCTACTGGAGGATCTAACCCTTACCCACTCGGCCCATAACAATAGGAAATGTTTCAGTTGGAGTTGCACTTTATTTCTGCGGTTTCCTCCCTCTATATGTCCCGCCATGCGATTCTCTCCCCGGCATTCCTCTGGGTGGGTGTCATACAATGCAGATGTTTGTATCTCTGTATCGCACACTCTGCATTGTGTTTACTCATCCACATAACAGGAATCTTCCAATATATTTTTGTAGTTTCCAATAGTTACAGTAGATCGGTGATCACAGGGGGGGGGGGGGGGGGGTGATCTGTGTGGACAATCCATGGGAAGCAGCTTTGTAGTGCGACACTCCAGCAAAAAGATTTGTTTGGAAGCCTCAGAAGTTCTGAAGTTGTAGTCCAGAATGGGGCGGGTGGAGTACGGGAGTTGTAGTCTGTAAAGGGTGGGTGGATTACAGGAGTGGTAGTAGTCTGTATAGGAAAGGTGGATTGCAGGAGTTGTAGACTGTATGAGATGGGTGGATTATAGGAGTTGTCGTCTATATGGGATGGGTGGATTATAGGAGTTGTAGTCTATATGGGATAGGTGGATTATAGGAGTTGTAGTCTATATGGGATGGGTGGATTATAGGAGTTGTAGTCTATATGGGATGGGTGGATTATAGGAGTAGTCGTCTATATGGGATGGGTGGATTATAGGAGTTGTAGTCTATATGGGGTGGGTGTATTATAGGAGTAGTAGTCTATATGGGATGGGTGGATTAATAGAGTTGTAGTCTATATGGGATGGGTGGATTATAGGAGTTGTAGTCTAAATGGGATGGGTGGATTATAGATGTTGTAGTCTATATGGGATGGGTGGGATATAGGAGTTGTAGTCTATATGGGATGGGTGGATTATAGGAGTTGTAGTCCATATGGGATGGGTGGATTATAGGAGTTGTCATCTATATGGGATGGGTGGATTATAGGAGTTGTAGTCTATATGGGATGGATGGATTAGAGGAGATGTAGTCTATATGGGATGGATGGATTAGAGGAGATGTAGTCTATATGGGATGGGTGGATTATGGGAGCTGTAGTCTAAATGGGATGGGTGGATTATGGGAGCTGTAGTCTATATGGGATGGGTGGATTATAGGAGTTGTAGTCTATATGGGATGGGTGGATTATAGGAGTTGTCATCTATATGGGATGGGTGGATTATAGGAGTTGTAGTCTATATGGGATGGATGGATTAGAGGAGATGTAGTCTATATGGGATGGGTGGATTATGAGAGCTGTAGTCTAAATGGGATGGGTGGATTATGGGAGCTGTAGTCTATATGGGATGGGTGGATTATAGAAGTTGTAGTCTATATGGGATGGGTGGAGTTTAGGAGTTGTAGTCTATATGGAATGGGTGGATTATAGGAGTTGTAATCTTTATGGGATGGGTGGATTGTAGAACTTGTAGTCTGTATGCAATGTATGAGTTATAGAAGTAGTAGTCTATATGGGTTGGATGAATTATAAGTGTCGTAGTCTATAAGGAATGGGTGAATTATAAGAGTTGTAGTCTATATGGGATGGATGGATTATAGGAGTTGTAGTTTATATGGATGGGTGAATTATAGGAGTTGTAGTCTATATGGGATAAGTGGATTATGTGTTTTAGTCTATATGGGGTGGGTTGATTTTAGGAGTTGTAGTCTATATGGGATGGGTTGGTTATAGGAATTGTAGTATATATGGGATGGGTGGATTATAGGAGTTGTAGTCTATATAGGATGGGTGGATTATATTAGTTGTAGTCTATATGGAATAGGTGAATTATAGGAGTTGTAGTCTGTATGGAATAGATGGAATTATAGGAGTTGTAGTCTATATGGGATGGGTGGATTATAGGAGTTGTAGTCTATATGGGATGGGTGGATTATAGGCGTTGTAGTCTATATGGGATGGGTGAATTATAGGAGTTGTAGTCTATATAGGATGGATTATAGGAGTTGTAGTCTATATGGAATGGGTGGATTATAGGGATTGTAGTCTATATGGAATGGGTGGTCTATGGGGGTTGTAGTCTATATGGAGTGGGTGGATTATAGGCGTTGTAGTCTATATGGGATGGGTGGATTATAGGAGTTGTAGTCTATATGGGATGGGTGGATTATAGGAGTTGTAGTCTATATGGGATGGGTGGATTATAGGTGTTGTAGTCTATATGGGATGGGTGAATTATAGGAGTTGTAGTCTATATGGGATGGGTGGATTATAGGAGTTGTAGTCTATATGGGATAGATGGATTATAGGAGTTGTAGTCTATATGGAATGGGTGGATTATAGGAGTTGTAGTCTATATGGGATGGGTGGATTATAGGAGTTGTAGTCTATATGGGATGGGTGGATTATAGGAGTTGTAGTCTATATGGCATAGATGGATTATAGGAGTTGTAGTCTATATCGGATGGGTGGATTATAGGAGTTGTAGTCTATATGGGATAGATGGATTATAGGAGTTGTAGTCTATATCGGATGGGTGGATTATAGGAGTTGTAGTCTATATGGGATAGATGAATTATAGGAGTTGTAGTCTATATGGAATGGGTGGATTATAGGAGCTGTACTGGTAAAACAAACTGACTGTAAATGATTCCCGGGTGGATTTGACCTTCTTACCTCCTATATCGCTCTCCAGGGCAGATCATTCTTGGCAGGTTTATAAGCTATTAGAGGCTGAGAATTCTCCAGAAACATTCATCATCCTGACATTGAGTAGCTTTGAGACTTAACCCCTTCAGGGAGTCATTAAATATGACATTAACTAATTCATGGCCCACCCACCGTGCCCCTGCCAGGGCTCTCCGCTTCCACTTTCCTTCTATTCCCATTGCTGGGATGAGGCCCCATCCATCCATCCATCCATCCATCCAATAATCTCATTGGAACATTTCTGGGAGATTTAGAATACAAATCCCTGATAATAGAATCCCGGTTTATTTTTCTATAAATGCTGGAAATCCCAATTTTGTGAGTATTACAATTTTAAAGACCTGAGAAAATTCCTGCAACAAACTGAGAACAATACAAAGTACTGGAATGAAGAATGCAGAGGAAAGATTGAATGGGAATTCATTATAAACCTTCGTCTTCCTCTTTCCAATCACAAGCAGGAACTCCTACATATGGAGCAGATTATTAAAGCGTATCCACCTTCACAATGTCATATCCTATCTTCATTTCCACATTGCAGATTTATGTCACTTTTATTTATTTATTTTATTTTTTCTAGTAATGGCGGCGATTTTTAGCGGGACTGCGACATTGCAGCAGACAGAACGGACCCCTAACTGACATTTTTGACACTTTTGGGGGGGGGGACCAGTGACATTACTACAGTAATCAGTGCTAAAAATATGCACTGTCACTGCAATACAAAAAGAAAGGATGGCGCACAATGACTGCGCTGGTATCCCTCCTGGACTAAGAGGTGACAGACCGTATGAGTGTAAGTAAAAGTATTTTTATTCAGTATACAAAAGATTAAAAACATCCATAGATAATTAAAGATGTAAATTCACATTGGTGACTATTAAAACAACAATACTAACAGTACCCATTGAACATCATACACCAGTACCGCCGCTTGGGACAATACCATAGACCATGAATGTACCGCCGCTTGGGACAATACCATAGACAATGAATGTACCGCCGCTTGGGACATTACCATAGACCATGAATGTACCGCCGCTTGGGACAATACCATAGAACATGAATGTACTCCCGCTTGGGACAATTCCATAGACCATGAATGTACCGCCGCTTGGGACAATACCATAGACCATGAATGTACTGCCGCTTGGGACAATTCCATAGACCATGAATGTACCGCCGCTTGGGACAATACCAGAGGCGTAACTAGAGCCTTCAGGGCCCCGATGCAAGAAACCATGAAGGGCCCCCCCCAGATCCCTGGCCGGGGCCCTTCCCTTCAAGCCCAGGGCTCTTCCCACTAATCCTGGGGCTCTTTATTCTCGTTGCATGGCCTTTTATTACGGTCCCGCAGCAGGATCCTTTCACAAGTTCTGCAGTGGGCTCCCTTCCTGCAATCTTGGGGCCTCCCCACAGTGGTGCAATGCCAGGGCCCGGTCGCAAGTGTGACTTTTGCAATCCTGGAAGTTCACCCACTGGTTTGCTACTGGGCCCCCTGGAGCATGGGGCCCGGGAAGCAATCGCAACCCCTGCAACCCCTGTAGTTACACCCCTGGACAATACCATAGACCATGAATGTACCGCCGCTTGGGACAATACCATAGACCATGAATGTACTGCCGCTTGGGACAATTCCATAGACCATGAATGTACCGCCGCTTGGGACAATACCATAGACCATGAATGTACCGCCGCTTGGGAAAATTCCATAGACCATGAATGTACCGCCGCTTGGGACAATTCCATAGACCATGAATGTACCGCCGCTTGGGACAATACCATAGACCATGAATGTTCTGCCGCTTGGGACATATCCATAGACCATGAATGTAACACTACTTGGGACAATTCCATAGACCATGAATGTACCGCCGCTTGGGACAATTCCATAGACCATGAATATACCGCCGCTTGGGACAATACCATAGACTATGAATGTACCGCCGCTTGGGGACAATACCATAGACTATGAATGTATCGCCGCTTGGGACAATTCCATAGACCATGAATGTACCGCCGCTTGTGACAATACCATAGACCATGAATGTACCGTCATTTGGGACAATACCATAGACCATGAATGTACCGCCGCTTGGGACAATACCATAGACCATGAATGTACCGCCGCTTAGGACAATACCATAGACCATGAATGTACTGCCGCTTGGGACAATTCCATAGACCATGAATGTACCGCCGCTTGGGACAATACCATAGACCATGAATGTACCGCCGCTTGGGACAATTCCATAGACCATGAATGTACCGCCGCTTGGGACAATTCCATAGACCATGAATGTACCGCCGCTTGGGACAATACCATAGACCATGAATGTTCTGCCGCTTGGGACATATCCATAGACCATGAATGTAACACTACTTGGGACAATTCCATAGACCATGAATGTACCGCCGCTTGGGACAATTCCATAGACCATGAATATACCGCCGCTTGGGACAATACCATAGACTATGAATGTACCGCCGCTTGGGGACAATACCATAGACTATGAATGTATCGCCGCTTGGGACAATTCCATAGACCATGAATGTACCGCCGCTTGTGACAATACCATAGACCATGAATGTACCGTCATTTGGGACAATACCATAGACCATGAATGTACCGCCGCTTGGGACAATACCATAGACCATGAATGTACCGCCGCTTAGGACAATTCCATAGACCATGAATTTACCGCTGCTTGGGACAATTCCATAGACTATGAATGTACCGCCGCTTGGGACAATTTCATAGACCATGAATGTACCGCCGCTTGGGACAATTCCATAGATCATGAATGTACCGCCGCTTGGGACAATACCAAAGACCATGAATGTACCGCCGCTTGGGACAATTCCATAGACCAAGAATGTACCGCCGCTTGGGACAATTTCATAGACCATGAATGTACCGCCGCTTGGGACAATTTCATAGACCATGAATGTACTGCCGCTTGGGACAATTCCATAGATCATGAATGTACCGCACCTTGGGACAATACCAAAGACCATGAATGTACCGCCGCTTGGGACAATTCCATAGACCATGAATGTACCGCCGCTTGGGACAATTCAATAGACCATGAATGTACCACCGCTTAGGACAATTCCATAGATCGTGAATGTACCGCCGCTTGGGACAATACCATAGACCATGAATTTACAGCCGCTTGGGACAATACCATAGACCATGAATGTACCGCTGCTTGGGACAATTCCATAGACCATTAATGTACCGCCGCTTGGGACAATTCCATAGACCATGAATGTACCGCTGCTTGGGACAATACCATAGACCATGAATGTACCGCCGCTTGGGACAATACCATAGACCATGAATGTACCGCCGCTTGGGACAATACCATAGACCATGAATGTACCGCCGCTTGGGACAATTCCATAGACCATGAATATACCGCCGCTTGGGACAATTCCATAGACCATGAATGTACCGCCGCTTGGGACAATACCATAGACCATGAATGTACCGCCGCTTGGGACAATTCTATAGACCATGAATGTACCGCCGCTTGGGACAATACCATAGACCATGAATGTACCGCCGCTTGGGACAATTCTATAGACCATGAATGTACCGCCGCTTGGGACAATTCCATAGACTGGCAAGAATGTGTAGATGTTGAATTCGTCTGACATGTTTCGGACTTAGAATTTGTGTCAAGTCCTTCAGAAACGTATCAAAAGGGTACTAATTACTTTCTGAAATAATAAATATTGGCTATTAATCATCATATTTTATATATTAACATTCAGATTCATGCGTATCATATCTTACCAATAGTATAGTACAATGAAACTCAAGCCATAATGAGCTAAAGAGTATACTCACACAATAAAGACAACAATCCTGTATACAATGTGAAATGGAATGCAAATAGTGCCGGACGATTAGGATATCTACCTGAGCCAGAATCGGACTTGGAATCAGAATTCTGGCACTAGTGGATATCCTAATCGTCCGGCACTATATGCATTCCATTTCACATTGTATACAGGATTTTTGTCTTTATGGTGTGAGTATACTCAGAATGGTAGTTTGGATGTTCCCCATGCGCTCTATAGGGTCCCGGTATGGCCTCAGGCTACCAGTAGTGACACTGACCCTAACCAAATGCAAAACTAGTGAAAAACAGTCAGAAAAGATGAGTAGGTAAAAAAATTTCAGTAGCCTTCACCAATCAAATCATTCCTGTTTTGGAGGTCATCTCATTGTTGCCCATCTAGCAGTGGGGGCTGGTGCTCCATGGGGTTGGGGGGGGGGGGGGCGCAGACCACACCAGCTCGCACACCATTCCCCCCCCCCACTCACCCTTGACTGATGCGGACGGCAGGCAGCGGCGGCAGCGGCTTCCCCTGCGTCTCCTCCCTCCTCCTCCTCCTTGGCCAATAGCATGGCCTCTCTATTCGGCCAATTGGGAAACGGGTCTCAGGACCAGATTCCTGATTGGCTGGGAGGAGAATCAGTGTGATAATAGCAAATATTCATTCAATATTGTTACACAACTGGGTGGGCTCAGAGTGCAGTGCTCTGCACCCCAATACCACCCTTTTTTGAAGCCTATTAGAGCCTCTGGCTCTAATCATGTGCTTAAAAAAAAAAAAAAAAACCCCATTGGAATCCATGCATCCGGCGCCCTGCATGTAGATTAGGGGGCCGGACACATGGATGGGGGGGCAGAGCCCCTGTGCCCCCAATGGACGGGCCGCCACTGCCATCTAGTGCACCTGTTGTTAATTTCGTTAACACCAAAGAAGCTGAAACTGATTAACAACCCCCTCTGCTACTTAACTGACCAGATCAATATCCCAGGAGTTTAATTGACTTCATGCTACACTCTTATTAAAAAGTGTTCCTTTAGTTTTTTTGAGCAGTGTATAATGCTGGCCTCACATTCTTAGAATATAATATTGATTTGCTGTGGGCCCCCTGGCCATGATCAATTCATATTTCAATCATCAGCGATAAAAAGAAGACGACGATTCCATTGAATTTTCCACTCCTGATTACTCAGCTACTAAGAAGACAAATAGATTTCTACAACACTGTGATCTTGCTTGTCATGTGACCGATTCCCCTTAAAGTGACGCGTTGTGTGTAACCTTATCTGACGGCATCATCACTTCATATGGATCAGGAAACAGAAGATCCCTGAGCGGATTTTACTGCGGCGCCCCTCATTGTGTGAATGTGAACTGCGCCTCGGAGGAATTTATGAGTTTGCTTTTCAGTATTTGGCTGTTTATGTAGACGTCCCGTGGTTCTGCGGACGGCTGTTTATGATTCCTTTACGGTTTTGTATTTAAACGTCCATATGGCGGTGTTTGCGTTTATACAGAAACATTTTGTTACAATTGCTGGCCGACTATTTAAAAGGTATTCTGTTATTTCCATGGGGGGGGGGCTCCATTACTAATTAAGTCCATCTGGAGGGTGAAGTCTTTACTATTCGCTCTGTATATACATCGCTGTAATGAGGATATCTGTATACAGTGATTGGTAGCACTTACATAATATCCTCATCAAAGGGGATCAAAGGAAATACCATCACTGAGGGGGGGGGGGGGGCACCATCACTAGGAGGACTCTATTACTGGGGGACTCCATCATTGGGAGGACTCCATCATGGGGGGGGGACACAATCACTAAGGGGACTCCATCACCGGAAGGACGCCATCACTGGGGGGGGGGGGACTCCATCACTTAGGGGGACACCAAGTGATGCAGTCCCCTTAGTGATGGTGTGTCCCCATGATGAACTCCATCACTGGGGGGGGAGTCCTTCACTGTGGAAACACCATAATTGGGGGGATGTCATCACTTAGGGGACTCCTCTCTCTGTATATACATCCCTGTAATGACGATATCTGTATACAGTGATTGGCAGCACCTACATAAAATCCTCATCAAAGGGGAACATAGGAAACTACATCACTGGGAGGACGCCATCACTGGGGGAATTCCACCACGGGAGGAACTCCATCACTGGGGGGGGGCACCATCACCGGGGGGGGGACGCCATCACTGAAGGGACTCCATTACTGCGGGATGCCATCATTGGGGAGGATGCCATTGCTGGGCGAGGATGTCATTACCTGGGGGGATGCCATCAATGTAGGGATGTCATCATTGAGGACGCCATCACTGGAGGATGCCACCACTGGAGGAACTTCATCACTGGGAGATGCCATCATTGGGGGACTCCATCACTGAGGGGACAACATCACTGGGGAAACCATCATTGGGGGGACACCACCACTTGGGGGACACCATCACTGGGGGGAATGCCATCACTGGGGAGATGCCCTCTTTGGGGAAATGCCGAAATGCCATCAGTAGGGAGACTCCACCACTGGGGGTATTCCATCACTGTGGGGACACCATCACTGTGGGAATTCATCACTGCGGGAATGCCATCACTTGGGGGATTATATCACTGGGGGGACTCTATCACAGGGGGGACTCTATCACAGATGGGACTCCATCATTGGGAGGACGCCATCACTTGGGGGACTTCATCACTGTGGGGATGCCATCACTTGGGGGATTCCATCACTGGAGGGCTCCATCATAGGGGGGACTCTAACAACGGGAGGCAAAATATATAAGAAGAAGCCAAGGGAATTTGAAAATTGATAAAGAAGAAATTGTATATAATATGTATTTAGAAGATTGATTCCTATAATCTCAAAAATCACCACACTTTCCCAGCAATTGCTACTAATGAAGAGAGATTGCTACATTGTATCAACAGTTCATTCAGTTAGATTCCCCTATAGGATTCTTCGATAAAAACAAACAAACATTTATTTCTACAATATTAAAACAAACCAATAAAAAGCAACAAAATATTTCTTATGTAATAGAGGTAACTTGGGTTACCCGCACTGTGCTCCGGTATTAAAGAGCCCTAACAAACCAAAAGGGAGAACATTTTGAGAAGTCCATCATTGGAGTTTGCACTTTGAATCTGCCATGGCTACACCCTACACCAGCCTTTCTTAACATTTTCAACACAGAGGAACTCTTGAAAGAATTTTCAGGTCTCAGGGAACCCCTGCTGAAAATGACTTTATTTACAACTCATGATAAATTAGTGTGATAGTCAGTGGAATAAATGCTCCTTACACTTGTGGACATTGGGAAGAATTTCCCCCCTTACAGATAGCTAAAAAAGATCAAAGGTGACAGTGGGAACTTATCTAAGAGGCAGAAACTGCCCATTGCTCAAGGAACCCCTAGCAACCTCTGAAGGAACCCTAGGGTTCCACAGAACCCTGGTTGAGAACCACTGCCCTGGTGTCAGTGGGAACTTATCTGAGAGACAGAAACTGCCCATTGCTCAAGGAACCCCTAGCAACATCTGGAGGAACCCTAGGTTTCCACGGAACCCTGGTTGAGAACCACTGCCCTGGTGTCAGTGGGAACTTATCTGAGAGGCAGAAACTGCCCATTGCTCAAGGAAACCCTAGCAACCTCTGGAGGAACCCTAGTTGAGAACCACTGCCCTGGTGTCAGTGGGAACTTATCTGAGAGGCAGAAACTGCCCATTGCTCAAGGAACCCCTAGCAACCTCTGGAGGAACCCTAGGTTTTCACTGAACCATGGTTGAGAACCACTGCCCTGGTGTCAGTGGGAACTTATCTGAGAGGCAGAAACTACCCATTGCTCAATGAACCCCTAGCAACCTCTGGAGGAACCCTAGTTGAGAATCACTGCCCTGGTGTCAGTGGGAACTTATCTGAGAGGCAGAAACTACCCATTGCTCAAGGAACCCCTAGCAACCTCTGGAGGAACCCTAGGGTTCCATGAAACTCTGGTTGAGAACCACTGCCCTGGTGTAAGTGGAAACTTATCTGATAGGCAGAAACTGCCCATTGCTCAAGGAACCCCTAGCAACCTCTGGAGAAACCCTAAGGTTCCATGGAACTCTGGTTGAGACCCACTGCCCTGGTGTCAGTGGGAACTTATCTGAGAGGCAGAAACTGCCCATTGCTCAAGGAACCCCTAGCAACCTCTGGAGGAACCCTAGGGTTCCACAGAACTCTGGTTGAGAACCACTGCCCTGGTGGCAGTGGGAACTTATCTGAGAGGCAGAAACTGCCCATTGCTCAAGGAACCCCTAGCAACCTCTGGAGGAACCCTAGGATTCCATTGAACTCTGGTTGAGAACCACTGCCCTGGTGTCAATGGAAACTTATCTGAGAGACAGAAACTTCCCATTGCTCAAGGAACCCCTAGCAACCTCTGGAGGAACCCTAGGGTTCCATGGAACTCTGGTTGAGAACCACTGCCCTGGTGTGAGTGGAAACTTATCTGAGAGGCAGAAACTGCCCATTGCTCAAGGAACCCCTAGCAACCTCTGGAGGAACCCTAGGGTTCCATGGAACTCTGGTTGAGAACCACTGCCCTGGTGTCAGTGGAAACTTATCTGAGAGGCAGAAACTACCCATTGCTCAAGGAACCCCTAGCAACCTCTGGGGGAACCCTAGGTTTCCACGGAACCCTGGTTGGGCACCACTGCCCTACACAGTGAGATAGAATAGAACAAGAACAATGAAATGTAGCCATAATATTTTTTCATTACCAAAGATCCAATCTGCGGAATTCTGGGTATATTTTATGCCTCTCACGTCTGATGGATTAATCTATTTCCCGTCTCCTGTTCTGCCCGGCCCTCAATAAATACAGGAATGTGACGGACACAAAGTTACTTTCCTTATGTAATAGTTTACATTTTGTTAGCACATGGAAATCTGCGGCCAATATGTTCCCCTCCAGGGCACATGCGTTACTTTCTGCGTTTGATGTTCCAGCTTTCACCTCTTTTAAATCTGCTTCCCAACTGTCCGGAGATCGTCCTCCCTCGCCGGTGACTTGGTGCTCGGCTTTGATGTATGACGTATTCGGAGGGGCTTTAATGTCCTAAATGCTGCATCAGTCAGCTGTCAGAGCTGCGGCATCTGTGGCCCCGCCGTCCCCCGATCCCAGGGCGATCGTCAGGCTTTGTAGGACATCGTTTATAATTATCTCTTGTTGACCTTTTTGTTAATTAAAGTCAAGTTACCTCCCAATGGGCATTGTGAAGGAACGCAGCGGTGGCACTCAGTCTATTGTTAGGCGCGGGAATCTGCCGCTCGAGAAGAGAAAATAATGATGCAGAGATTCTTTTAAGGACCCGATTATTAGACACATTACAGAGATTCTTCAAGGGTCCCGATTATTGGATACATTACAGGGATTCTTCAAGGGTCCTGATTATTGGATACATTACAGAGACTCTTCAAGGACCCGATTATGAGACACATTACAGAGATTCGTCAAGGACCCGATTATTAGATACATTACAGGGATTCTTGAAGGGCCCGATTATTAGACACATTACAGGGATTCTTCAAGGGTCCCTATTATTGGATACATTACAGATGTTCTTCAAGGGTCCCGATTATTGGATACATTACAGAGACTCTTCAAGGACCCGATTATTAGACACATTACAGGGATTCTTGAAGGGCCCGATTATTAGACACATTACAGCGATTCTTCAAGGACCGATTATTAGATACATTACAGGGATTCTTCAAGGACCCGATTATTAGACACAATACAGAGATTCTTCAAGGACCCGATTATTAGATACATTACAGGGATTCTTCAAGGACCCGATTATTAGACACATTACAGGGATTCTTCAAGGACCCGATTATTAGATACATTACAGGGATTCTTCAAGGGCCCGATTATTAGACACATTACAGGGATTCTTCAAGGACCCGATTATTAGACACAATACAGAGATTCTTCAAGGACCCGATTATTAGACACATTACAGGGATTCTTCAAGGGCCCGATTATTAGATACATTACAGCGATTCTTCAAGGACCCGATTATTAGATACATTACAGGGATTCTTCAAGGACCCGATTATTAGACACAATACAGAGATTCTTTAAGGACCCGATTATTAGATACATTACAGGGATTCTTCAAGGACCCGATTATTAGACACATTACAGGGATTCTTCAAGGACCCGATTATTAGATACATTACAGGGATTCTTGAAGGGCCCGATTATTAGACACATTACAGGGATTCTTCAAGGACCCGATTATTAGACACAATACAGAGATTCTTCAAGGACCTGATTATTAGACACATTACAAGGATTCTTCAAGGACCCGATTATTAGACACAATACAGAGATTCTTCAAGGGCCCGATTATTAGATACATTACAGGGATTCTTCAAGGGTCTGGATTATTAGACATATTACAGAGATTTTTCAAGGGCCCCAATATTAGATACATTACAGAGTTTCTCCAAGGGTCCGGATTATTAGACACATTACAGAGATTCTTTAAGGGTCCAATTAGATACATTACAGAGGTTCAACAAGGTCCCAATTATTTGATATAATACAGAGATTTTTCAAGGGCCCTATTATTAGACACATTACAGAGATTCTTCAAGGATTCAACATTACAGAGATTCAACAAGGGTCCGAATATTCAATACATTACAGAGATTCTTTAAGAGCCCAATTATTAGATACATTACAGATATTCTTCAAGGGCCTGGTTATTAAATACATTACAGAGATTCCACAAGGGTCTAAAGATTTAATACGGGGAATCTTCAAGGGTCCGATTATTAGATACAATACAGAGATTCTTCAGTGGTTTTATTATTAGATACATTACAGAAATTCTTCAAGGTCCAGATTATTAGAAATAATACAGAGATTCTTCAAGGGTCAGATAACTAAATACATTACAGAGATTCTTCAAGGGTCCAATTATTAAATACATTACAGAGGTTCCTAAAGGGTCCAATAATATTTGAATACATTACAAGAGCCCAATTATTATATACATTACAGAGATTCTTCAAGGGTTTGATTATTAGATACATTACACAGATTCTTCAAGGGCCCGATTATTACATACATTAAAGTCATTCTTAAAGGGTCCAATTATTAGACACATTACAGGGATCCTTCAAGGGCCTGATTATTAGATACATTGTAGAGATTCTCCAAGGGCCTGATTATTAGATACATTGTAGAGATTCTCCAAGGGCCTGATTATTAGATACATTGTAGAGATTCTTCAAGGTCCAGATAATTAAATACATTACAGAGATTCTTCAAGGATCCTATTATTAGATACTTAACAGGGAATCTTCAAGGGTCTGATTATTATATACAAGTAGCACTGCTCCCGCAAGGACTGCCAAATGTACACTTTTCGGGGTCCCCCTGAGTTACCAACAGCAACCTTGACATGAACAGTTTCTCACACTTTCTCCTTGGCTCACTCCAATAACCAGTCCAGGATTAAATTAGGGATAGGAGAAGGGAGTAGTGGGATACTCCGAATTAAGTATGCACAACGTTGGAGGACTTCTATCTTCATGTACAGCCAGGCTGTTGATTCACCCCTCCACTAAAGGTGAATTTGGGTTAAGCCTCTTTCCTAAGATGACTTGGTGAACTATAGGTTATCTTCAGGACACTCTCCTCAGCATCCTCTCTTTATCTTGACGGCCGACACCCGTCCACTGACTACTCTACTCCTGAGGTGGCCACCCTCAGGTCAGGCCCATTGACACGAGTCCCTGTACTCACTATACTGTTTTTCCAGGGTCTCCAGTGTCTCTCCTTTAGTAATCTCTCCTGGACTTCTGGGTTCAGCTCCGTTCCTCTGGCCCTCAGGACAACCTCCTGCGACTACGTGCCACTGCTACAGAGGAGGAGGCAGCCGCCCCCTCCCTCCGGGACTCCGCTCTCCAGCCAAAGACCCCGCAGCACATGTGCTCCTGCCTTTTATACAGTATCCCAGAATGCACTGAGGCAACTTGCCACTGCCAATCACCAGGATTGTACCAAAACCCATGCATTCATTCGTCAGGTTTCCTCCCACTGTCCAACATGCCTCCCTATTGGACCAGTGTGAAACACTCGCTAGGCACAATGAATCGCATGCTGAGCAGACCTAACTCACAGATCCTGCTCTCTGGTAAGCAAAGAGCAATATAGATTTACCTGCAGTCCCTCTAATAAGTAGACAGAGCCAGAAACTATACTCTCTCACTAGCACCTACCTAGGAGGGTGAGACACACATTACAGAGATTGTTCAAGGGTTTGATTCTAGGGATAGACCAATATGGTTTTTTCAGGGCCAATACCAATATTTTGGTCACAACGTATTTCTATCGGCCGATATTTTGTACATTTAAAGTTTTGAAAAATAAAGACAATTTTTGACACAAATCTGGTACTGAACATGTTCATTTTTGTTTAATGCTTAATGGCTGACTGTCTGGCACCCTGTGGTGGGTGGCTGGCTTGCTGGCACACTGTGGTGGGTGGCTGGCTTGCTGGCACCCTGGGGTGGGTGGCTGGCTGTCTGGCATGCTGTGGTGGGGGGCTGGCTGTCTGGCACCCTGTGGTGGGCGACTGGCACCCTGTGGTGGGTGGGTGGGTGGCTGGCACAGGGGCTGTGGGTGGCTGGCTGGTACAGGGCATGTGGGGGATGGCTGGTACAGTGCCTGTGGCTGGCTGGTACAGGGCCTGTGGGTGGCTGGCTGGCTCGCTGGTACATTGCCTGTGGCTGGCTGGCTGGTACAGGGGCTGTGGGTGGCTGGCTGGTACAGGGCCTGTGGTTGGCTAGTACAGGGCCTGTGGGTGGCTGGCTCGCTGGTACATTGTCTGTAGCTGGCTGGCTAGTACAGGGGCTGTGGGTGGCTGGCTGGTACAGGGTATGTGAGGGGCTGGCTGGTACAGTGCCTGTGGCTGGCTAGTACAGGGCCTGTGGGTGGCTGGCTGGTACAGGGCCTGTGGGTGGCTGGCTGTCTGGCACCCTGTGGTGGGTGGCTGGCTGGTACAGGGCCTGTGGGTGGCTGGCTGTCTGGCACCCTGTGGTGGGTGGCTGGCTGTCTGGCAGCCTGTGGTGGGTGGCTGGCTGTCTGGCAGCCTGTGGTGGGTGGCTGGCTGGTACAGGGCCTGTGGGTGGCTGGCTGTCTGGCACCCTGTGGTGGGTGGCTGGCTGGTACAGGGCCTGTGGGTGGCTGGCTGTCTGGCACCCTGTGGTGGGTGGCTGGCTGTCTGGCAGCCTGTGGTGGGTGGCTGGCTGGTACAGGGCCTGTGGGTGGGTGAGTGGCTGGCTGGTACAGTGCCTATGGCTGGCTGGTACAGGGCCTGAGGGTGGCTGGCTGGCTTGCTGGTACAGTGCCTATGGCTGGCTGGTATAGGGCCTGTGGGTGGTTGGCTGGCACCGGGCTGCTGTGGGTGGGCGTATGGCTGTGATACACTCCCGCGAGACTAGTCCCGACTCCAGACGAGGCTGTCCAAGGCGAGGGAGGCGGCCTAAGAAGGCAGAATGACGTCACAAATATATCGGAAATATTGGCAAGTTCCGGGGCCAATACCCATATATCTGCAAAAGTTGATATCAGCCCCCCGATAATCGGCTTTGCCGATACGCGGTCGATCCCTAATTATTACATACATTAAAGTAATTCTTAAAGGGTCCAATTATTAGATACATTATAGGGATTCTTCAAGGGACCAATTATTTGATGCATTACAGAGATTCTTTAGGGGCGAGGTGCTTCAAAGATGTACCTTCACCTCCTCTGATGGACCTCATCACTGCGACAGGAGGTCTAATATAATTTTAAAAGAAAGGCTCCACAGATATAAATCCCCAATCAAACTCTTCCTCCAAGGGCATAGAAGGGCATACACATGTTTCTCCCCTCCGGACCTTTGGTAAAGTCCAGAGGGAGGCAAAGCGTCTGATGGGTGGGGCTTATCGACATTATCACGCTGGGAGGACCCTTGATGTGATTGAGTCCTCTCTTGCTGGTAACAACTACAGATTGGTACTTATGATGTGCAAATGCTAACCTACACCATGTGTGATGCGATTTTATCTTATCTGCAATAAAAGTCTGCAAGTTTTACACTGTAGTGTAGAGCTTCTTTTTCTGTTTTTATGAATTTCTATCCTTCTATGGAGGAAGAGTTTGATTTATATCTGTGGAGCCTTTCTCTTAAAGCGATATTAGACCTTCTATTGCAGTGGTGAGGTCCATCAGAGGAGGTAAGAGCACATCAGTGCCGGTTCACACTATAGCGATGTCAGATATCGCATGTGATTCCCACTGCAAATCCCATGCGATGTCTGAGTGATGCCAATTCAGCCATACAGGTTGTATAGTTCACACCCATGCAATGCGATTAGTTGTGGAGAACAAAAAGGGTCCTACAACATTTTGGTGCAAATGTGATGCAGTTTGAGCAATACAAAATATATGGCTTAAATGGCATTGCACAGACATCACGTGATGTGCACAGGAATGCACGTTTTTGGTGCAAATCACATGCGGTGTCCAGCATGCACCAGTGTGAACCCAGGCTATGTTCCATCAACGACACCTCCAAACAGAACCCAGGCTTAAATAAAGCCTGAAAAAAAAAAATGGCCTGCTCATTAACCACTTGCCGACTGCCGCACGACTATTTACGTCGGCAGTCAGCCCCTCACAGGCAAAGTGACGTAGGGCTACGTCGCTAACCTGTAAGGGGTTTGGGAGCGAGCGTGCGCTGCCAGATGCGCGCTCCCGCTCCAGCGTGGTCACGGACCCCCCCCCCCGCGCGTGTGCCAGGCGGACCCGATGTACGCCGGGCACTCGCAATCGTCCGTGACAGCGGGAGAAAGGCAGGCGGCTAATGTAAACAAAGCCGCCTGTCATTCTCCCCTGTGTATGAATGCTGATCATACGGTTCTACTATGTAGGACCGTTGATCACTGTTCTTACACATCAAGCCACAGCCAATCACAGTTAGAATCACGCCCCTAGGACACACTTAACCCCTCCCTCTCCAATACAGTTAACTCCTTCACTGCCAGTGTCATTTTTACAGTAACAGTGCATATGTATAGCACTGATTACTGTAGAAATGTCACTGGTAACCCCAAAAGTGTCAAAAATGTCAGTCAAGGGTCCGATCTGTCCGCCCCAATGTCGCAGTCCCGCAAAAAAAATCGCAGATTGCCGCCATTACGCGTTAAAAAAAAACAACAAAAATTACAAAAATCTTTCCCTTAGTTAGTAAACGCAATCATTTTTGTGCAAACCAATCAAAATACGCTTTTTGCGATTTTTTTTCCAAACATATGGTAAAAAAAAAATTTGGCCTAAAATGTTAAAAAATTTTAATTTTTACATTTTTTTGGGGAATTTCATATTAAAAAATTTGAAAAATATTGTTATTTTTGCAAAATTGCCGCTCTTTTTTTGTTTATAGCGCATGATCAAAAAATTGCACAGGTGATCAAATACCACCAAAAGAAAGCTCTGTTTGTGGGAAAAAAAGGACGCCAAATTCGTTTAGGTACAGCGCCGCACGACCGCGCAATTGTCCGTTAAAGTCTCGCAGTGCCGAATCGCAAAATAGGCCCTGGTCAGGAAGGGGGTAAAATCTTCCGGAGCTTAAGTGGTTAAGGGGGTAAATCCTTCCGGAGATGAAGTGGAAGTGCCATCACGGGATGTGGTGCTTTGCCGCCCCATCTTGGCACCCTCTGCCCCCGGCCAAGTAGTGGAAGAAGCTCACAGCACGCAGTCATGTGACCACAATAAAAAACCTTCCAAATGGCAGTTTATTAGATTTTTATTACTATTCTCCTTTGCATGCCAAGCTCAGTGAAATCGCACAGCTTACATCGATAAGATTTGATGGTCATATGGCAGACTGTGAGGATCAAAGAGCGCAGATTTATTATAGAGGTACACATGGGCGCAGTATGGAGATCAGACACTGGGGCTCTCTGCACATCACCCGCACTCCCAGCTGGTTATAATATATCCACAAAGCACAGACCTTCCGGCTATGACAAACATGTCAATTAGAGGTGACGGTGCAGGGGGGGGGGAGTTTTTATGTCTCATGTCTCCGGTCCCTTATAACTCTCCTTGCTGGGGAGAAATGTGCCATGACCGGTTAGCAGTGACGGGTGAAGGGAGCGTAGAATGGGAGGGATGGTCGCACAAAGCGGGTGCAGAGCTCCTAATTTTAGTATTTATATAGTGACAACGGTTGGCGCAGCACTTTACAAAACAAATTACAAGACAAGAGGGTTGGAGGGGGGGGGGGGTCCTGCTCACAAGAGCCTACAATCTAAAGGGAGGGGCAAAAGATACATAAGGTGATGACTGTAGAGGAGGGGTGAGTTTATCGGATATGCGATCAATCCAAATCAAGATCAAGAGCAAAGAGGTGCAGGAGGAAAGGGCGTCGGTAGTGGCATTCCTTTAACCACTTCTGGACCGGAAGGATTTGCCCCCTTAATGACCAGGCCATTTTTTGCGATTCGGCACTGCGTTACTTAAATGGACAATTGCGCCGTCTTGCGACGCTGTATCTAAATAAAATTGATGTCCTTTTTTTCCCACAAATTGAGCTTTTTTTTTTGGTGGTATTTGATCACCTGTGCGATTTTTATTTTTTGAGCTATAAACAAAAATAGAGCGACAATTCTGAAAAAAAAAATATATATATATTTTTCACATTCTGCTATATAACATTCCCCAAAAAAATTTAAAATCAAAATGTTTTAACATTTTAGGCCAATTTGTATTCTGCTACATATTTTTGGTAAAAAAAAAAAATCGCAATAAGCATATTTTGATTGGTTTGCGCAAAAGTTATCGCGTCTACTAAATACAGGAAAGATTTATGTCATTTTGATTTATTTATTTATTTTTTTACTAGTAATGGCAGCGATCTGCAATTATGGGACTGCGACATTGCGGCGGACAGATCGGACCCCTGACTGACATTTTTGACACTTTTGGGGGAACCAGTGACATTACTACAGTAATCAGTGCTAAAAATATGCACTGCTACTGTAATAATGACACTAGCAGGGAAGGGGTTAACCCAGAGGCGATCAAAGGGTTAAATGTGTACCTAGGGGCGTATTTATAACTGTATGGGGGCGGGGCTTGGGAAATGATCATAGAGACCTGTGATCCTATATAGAAGGACGGTCAGCTGTTGTAAAATTCTTCCAGTCAAGGTCAGAATTTATACTTAATAAAACATAAAAGTAGACCAATCACATCCACATTTCAAATAATAGAATATAGAACCACCTTAGATAAGGTCTCTTCATCAGAGTGCCTCCTTACATCAGGTGACCCCCATCACAGTGCTCCCTTACATAATTTTTTCCTATCAGAGTGCCCCTTACATCATATGTTCCTATCAGAGTGCCCCATTACATCAGGTGTCCCCCATCAGAGTGCCCCCTTACATCATGGGTTCCTATCAGAGTGCCCCCTTACATCAGATGTACCCCATCAGAGTGCCCCCTTACATCAGATGTACCCCATCAGAGTGCCCCCTTACATCAGGTGTCCCCCATCAAAGTGCCCCTTTAGATCAGATGTACCCCATAAGAGTGTCCCTTTAGATCAGGTGTCTCCCATCAGAGTGCCCCCTTACATCAGGTGTCCCCCCCATCAGAGTGCCCCCTTACATCAGGTGTCCCCCCCATCAGAGTTCCCCTTACATCAGGTGTCCCCCCATCACAGTGCCCCCATGCATCAGATTCCCCCATCAGAGACTCACTATAGCTTAGCAGAGTCCATTACAGCCAGGCAAGCCGGGGGTGGGAGCTGGGAGAAGGGAGCTGCAGGTGGCGGGTCACACACATGACGTCATTGGTAGCTATGACGCCAGCGGCCCTAGCAGCCAATGATTGAGGCTTAGTGGGGATTCAGCAGAGCAGAATGGTGGGCTGACGGTCCAGACTGGGCTGTTAGTCGGTCTGCATCTGGACCGCGGACCGCCATTTAGTAAAGGCTGGTTTAGGGGGTGGACATAAGCATTTTATTGCTGATCAGACACACTTCCTCCCCTACGCTACAAGTGTATGGGACAAGGTTAGCACTGCGGGGTGTGGCTGGGGTGAGGGGTTTAGCTGTGGTGAGGGGCCTGGCTGTTACTCACATCCACATTTCAAGTAAAAGAAAATAGAACCACCTTACATAAGCTGTCTCCCATCAGATTGCCTCCTTACATCAGGTGTCCCCCATCAGAGTGCCCCCTTACATCAGATGTCCCCCATCAGAGTGCCCCCTTACATCAGATGTCCCCCATCAGAGTGCCTCCTTACATCAGGTGTCCCCCTTTAGAGTTCCCCTTTACATCAGATGTCCCTCATCAGAGTGCCCCCTTACATCAGGTGTCCCCCATCAGAGTGCCCTCTTACACCAGGTGTTCCTTATCAGAGTGCCCCCATACATCATGTCTTCCTATCAGAGTGCTCCCATGCATCAGATTCCCCCATCAGAGTCTCACCATAGCTTAGCAGAGTCTATCAGAGCCGGGCAGGCAGGGGGCGAAGCTGGGAAAAGTGTGCGGCAGGGGGTGGGGCGCACATGTGACATCATTGGTTGCTATGATGCCAGCGGTCCTAGCAACCAATGACTGAAGCTTAGTGAGGATCCAGCACAGCAGAATGACGGCTGATGGTCCAGACTAGACTGTCTTTCAGTCTGGATCTGGACCGTGGTCCACCATTTAGTGAAGGCTGTTGGAGGGGGTGGATATAAGCATTTCTTGCTGGTCAGACACACGTCTTGTATGCGACAAGGCTGGCGCTGAGGGGGTGTGGCTGGGGTGTAGCTGTGATGAGGCTGTTATTCAGCTCTGCCAGCACGGAGCACTATAAGGGGGGGGGGGGGCAGGAAAAAGCATTTTCATGAGTATTTAATGTATTCTTAGCAAGAATCATCCACAGTCATGTAAGGTTAATGGACTATAGGCAGATAAAAAGGTTTAGGGCTTCAGCCCCGTACCGGAGACTACAGGGCCAATCTGTAAGCACTGAGAAGTGGAGAATGTCAGAGCTCCAGCCTATGTAATGGTGATAATAGTCGAGGATCAGGCAAATCGTTGTCCTGATCCCGATAATTACAACCCTAAATCCTTACTTGACTTGGAGCAAAATCCCGGAACTTTCATAAATAACATTAAGGAAACAAAGTATCTGATGTCATATATAGAGCTATGATTAGGTAAATGCTGTATATATATTATATGATATATGATTAGGAGGCCGGGAACAGGGCCGGATTGGGAATAAAATTCAGCCCTGGAAATAAATTTATACCAGCCCCATAGCATTATTATACCGACCCAACAGCATAACGTCATTAATTTCTTGTTCATAAAAGGGAAAACTATGCATTTTAAAGAACATTTGAAGAGTGTATTATATATAGATAAGACAGATATGAAAGCATATAGGGCTTTATAAATATATATATATATATTTTTTTTCAGTTAAAAGTGGTAAAAGTGCGGGCATGGTACAGGAGATGTCATAGACTGTGTGGGCATGGTACAGAAGATGTCAGAGGGTGCGGGCATGGTACAGCAGATGTCAGAGGCTGCGGGCATGGTACAGCAGATGTCAGAGGCTGCGGAAATGGTACAGGAGATGCAGAGGCTGCGGGCATGGTACAGGAGGACATGTCAGAGGCTGCAGGCATGGTACAGGCGATGCAGGGGCTGTGGGAATGGTACAGGAGAGGAAGGGGCTGCAGACATGGTACAGGAGGACGTCAGAGGCTGGAAACATGGTACATGGTACAGGCGATGTAGAGGTTGTGGGCATGGTACAGGAGTTGTCAGAGGCTGCGGGCATGGTAAAGGAGATGCAGAGGCTGTGGGCATGGTACAGGCGATGCAGAGGTTGCGGGCATGGTACAGGAGATGTCAGAGGCTGCGGGCATGGTACAGGAGATGTCAGAGGCTGTGCGGGCATGGTACAGGAGATGCAGAGGCTGCAGACATGGTACAGGAGATGCAGAGGCTGCAGACATGGTACAGGAGATGCAGGGGCTATGGACATGGTACAGAAGATGCAGAGGCTGCGGACATGATGCAGGAAATGCAGAGGCTGCGGGTATGGTACAGGGGATGCAATGCTGCGGGCAAGGTACAGGAGATGAAGTGCTGCAGGCATGGTACAGGAGATGCAGTGCTGCAGGCATGGTACAGGAGATGCAGTGCTGCGGGCATGGTACAGGAGATGCAGTGCTGTGGGCAAGGTACAGGAGATGCAGTGCTGCAGGCATGGTACAGGAGATGCAGTGCTGCGGGCATGGTATAGCAGATGCAGGTCTGCGGGCATGGTACAGGAGATGCAGGGCTGCGGGCATAGTACAGGAGATGCAGTGCTGAGCCTGCGGGCATGGTACAGGAGATGCAGTGCTGCGGGCATGGTACAGGAGATGCAGGGGCTGCGAAGGGGCTGCCCGGCACCATCACGTCACTGCGCATGCGCCATCTGCCCGAGAATGGCCGAGTGTGTATTGGGTTTCCTGAGCAGGGGTAGCGCATACGCAGTGTACATGTCAGGCCAGCCGCAACCATTTTTTTTACGGGTGCCGCTGACGTTCAGGCAGCCCCAGAGCAGGGGGACTTGCCGGCCTACCAGGAAATTTCCCAGCATCTCAGTAGGCCAGTCCAGCCCTGGTCAGGAATGGTTAATAATGGGTTGGAAGGTGAACTGAACTGATTGCAAACTCAGAGAATATTTTCTGTTTCTTATTGTGTTTTGTGTATCATCAATTCTATCCTAATGCACCATACACACGTGCAGATTATCTGCAGACTTTTGTCTGCAGACTTACCAAAACCATATAATATGAGGTCAAACCTAAACACTTTCAATTTGTATGCAATCCGGCAGGCCCTTGCACTACATAGAAAAGGTAAGTCTGCAGACAAAAGTCTGCAGATAATCTGCACGTGTGTATGGGGCATTAAATTAACTCTACTATCTTCCTGTCGTTTGAAAGGTCATTTACAGTCTTTTTCTTTAATCTAATATTCCCTGGTGATCCTTTTGCTGTGGTGGCAACGCTCTGTTCCTGTCCTCTAATTGTGCTCTGGTGTTGTCACACTGGCTTCCCAATAGGGACTACAAGTGGACATTTTAGCACACATTACACAGGGATGGTCCACTGTTGTCTCCATCCGGAAAATCTGTCCTGAGAAATGCAGCCATTGCTGGAGTGTAGACATGAAGTGGCTGCAAAGAGGACGCAAATCACATGCAATGTCTGACATCACTATAGTGTGAACCAGCATTAAAAATATATCTTTGTTCTTATACTGAATATGGGAGTTTCCTCCTGCTGTCGGATTTCATAGACTTACCTAAACATACCTTGAGTTTTTGGCAGTGATGCCCTTATAATGAGACAACGTTGGATGATATAAATCTGGAGGAGTCATTGGAAAAGTTCAAAGGTTAAATGTAATGATGGCGTGTACATATAAATCTGACCCGTCAGGATCACCAATGAATAATGAGAACCATACGATGGTCCTGGTGTACGCTTCTCCCGAATACCGGCTTTATGACATAATCAATTAGACTTTAATGTAGCGTCTCCGGAGTCACATCAAGCGGCTTTTACCCCGGGAGATTTCAGGGATGAATATGGAGAAAGAATGATACAAAATAACAATTAACCAGTTCCCACCGCATATATACATCAGCAGGGTGACCCGGCTGCGCAGAATCACGTACAAGTACTTGACTTTGTGCAGGTGATGTAGGGGGCGCGTGCACGCCGCCGGAGCGCCGCTCCCGCCGGGACCCGCTGTTCTGACCGCTGTTCTACCAGGGAGGAAAGGACAGATCTTGTGTTTCAGCTAAGCTGAAACACAGATCTCTCTTTTCCTCCATTTCATCCACTCCCCCCACAGTTAGAAAGCACTCCCTAGATGCGCACTTACCCCCTTGATCACCCCTGATTTTAACTCCTTCCCTGCCAGTGTCATTTATACAGTAACAGCGCATTTTTTTTTTTTTTTTTTTTTATCACCGATCACTGTATTGGTGTCACTGGTCCTCAAAAAGTGTCATGGGGTGTCAGATTTGTTCGCTGCAATGTTGCAGTCCTGTTAAAAATCGCTGATCGCCGCCATTATTAGTAAAATCAATAGAAAAAATAAAAAATCCATAAATGTATTCCATAGTTTGTAGTCGTTATAACTTTTGCGCAAAGCAATCAATAAATCACACTTATAAGGATTTTTTTTTTACCAAAAATATGTAGCAGAATACAAATTGGCCTAAATTGGTGAAAAAATTTGATTTATTTACATTTTTTTGATTGAGAATGTTTTATAACAGAAAGTAAAAAATATATATATTTTTTTCAAAGTTGTATTTTTTTTTGTTTGTTTATAGTGCAAAAAATAAAAACCGCCCAGGTGATCAAATACCACCAAAAGAAATCTCTATTTGTGGGGAAAAAAGGACATCGATTTTTTTATGGTACAGCGTCGCACGACCGCGCAATTGTCTGTTAAAGTAACGCAGTGCCAAATCGCAAAAAATGGCCTGGTTATTAAAGGGGGGAAATCTTCCGGTGCAGAAGTGTGTTCAGTATGGGACTGGATTGGCCTCAGTCTTGGCTCCTCCCAGGCCAGAAAGACTATCTATGACCTGTATGCAGGGCCGATCCTGGGCTGGTGCATGGGGTGCACTGCACCCAGGCGCCGCAGGAGGAGGGGCGCCGAAGCTCCGGCAGTAGCAGAGTCCTCCCCTCCTCCAGCACTAGTAATCTAACTAATTACTGTTTCCCGATGCTGTTACTATAGTGGCAAGCAGTGTAACATCCATCCGCATCCAGTGATGATTGGTGGGCAAGCAGGGGGAGGCTACAATCACAGTGAGTGGAGCTGTCAAAATCAAACATTGATGTCGGGGTGGGCGGAGCCGTATACGGGGAGGGTCCCGGGGTAAGGAAGACTTTTTAGGGGAGTATCTCTGTGTTTGAGCCATTGCCATAGAAACATTTGTAAAGGGGAGGAGTTAGTAAGATGACCACGCCCATGTGGGGGCGCCAGAAAAATTTCTGCACCCAGGCACCTGTGACCCTAGGATCGGCCCTGCCTGTATGACTAAGCACTTTGGGCGGAGCAAAACACGTCTGCTGGCCTTCATAAAGAGGACCTTTCACCTGCCCTTGCTATCATATGGGGTGGGCTTTTTAGCTGCTTTGTGTCACACTTACCCCTGGGGCAGGTGGTCAGATACAATAGCTGGCTTCTGTGTTCTTCACCCATAGTAGTCCCCTTTCCCATAAGGCAAGCAGGCCTACCTGTACAATGCTATAGTGCCTGGCCACCACGCCGGGGCAGGTGTGAACTGAGCAAAGCAAACAGCTACTTGCAGTTGGCAGACATGCGGAGTGTGTCAGGGCTGGGCTCCTGCTACTTAACGAGCAGCTTTTTTTTCAGTGCTAAGAAGCTGCTCAGCTGTCGGTTAATTACCAGCAACTCGTGGTTAACATTTACCTGCCTTATTAGTCCAGCCTACAGCCAGCCCTTTTTTGCTTTTTAAGCAGCTTAGCTCATTTCCTCCTTGCCCTTGCATGGTCTATGATCTCTAAGTGCTTTCCTTCCTGTGTTCCTGTGTATGACTTGGTCTGGCTGACTTCCCTTCCAATTTTTGTTCCTGATTTTTGCTCCTGACTACGCTGACTTCTGGATTCCTGACCACAGCTTTTCTGAATACCTGCTCTGGCATCCAAACCCTGGCTTCTGTTTTTTGACTACGTTCCTGAACTGTGTTATTTTTGTAATTTCATTAAGGTTGTGATTTTTACTGCACTTTCTGTCTCCGTCTGGTTTATGGTTCCAGACAGAGAGGTTCAATGACAGTCCAGGTACACGGCGGGCAAGGTTCAGAATAGTCAGGGTCAAATCTATAGTCAAAAGGCAGGCTGGGTTCTGAGCATATTCGGTATCCAATCCGGAGTCGTCAACAATGGAATCCAAACTAGCAGACAAACAGGGAGCTTGGAACTCGTGTTACAAATGCAATATCACAAGCATAAGACTGCAGGATTGGCTGGCTTAAATCAGGTTTGTTCTCCACCCAGAGACTTCCCAGATCAATCACCTTGCAGGTGGATGGGCAGACAGGGAGAATGCATCACAGCCAACCAAAAATATGTAGCAGAATACAAATTGGCCTAAAAGGATGAAAATGTATGATTTTTTACATTTTTTTTGGGGGGGGGGGGGAATGTTATATAGCAGAATGTAAAAAATATATATGTATATATATATTTTTTTAGAATTGTCGCTTTTCTTTTTTTGGTTTATAGCGCAAAAAATAAAAATTGCACAGGTGATCAAATATGACCAAAAGAAAGTTCAATTTGTGGGGAAAAAAGAACATCAATTTTATTTCAGTACAGCGTCGCTCGACCGCCCAATTATCCATTAAATTAACAGAGTGCTGAATCGCAAAAAATGGCATGGTCATTAAGGGGGGCAAATCCTTCAGGTTCAGAACTGGTTAAAATAAATAAAAATAATAATAAAAAAAAAAAATGAAAAGCACACGCGATATTCTGACACTTTGTAATAGTAAAAATGTTAAATGAAAAAAAATAAAAATAAAAATAAACAAAGTGCAAAAAAAAAAAAATTTAAATAAAAAAAAAAATAAATAAAAAATAAAAAGCACACACAATAACCCCTTCACATACACACAAAAAACATGACCGCGCCACACATGTGAGGTATCCCCGAAAATGTTGGGAGGGCCGTAATTCACAGATAATTCTAAACTGATAATCTGTAAAAGCTTTTAAAGCGTCACAGAGGAAACATCTTAGTTTTTCGCCATTTCACAGGCGAGCAGTTTTGAGCCTTGACATGTTTGGTATCTATTTACTCAACGCAACCCCATCTTTTATGTTTTACCATCTCATCACTTCTCAGGTTATAGTGGAAGTGGTGACACAAAGTCATACTCTCTTTTAAGACAACCTTGTATTTTGAAGTGACGCACTGCGTATTGTTGGCGGTAAGGAATGCTGCAGTTTGCTGATATTTCTATTGTATCGCATTCAGCAGTCACGGCAGACTGCCTCCTTTAAGCAATTTTGGTCCTTCATGAGTCTTTTTGGTACGTCATTAGTCTTAATGGACAATTAGTGACACCACTCAGCGTGTCATGGTGGTGGGTGACGCGTATTTGTTTATGGCTATACAGATACATAAGGTGTATTGTTTGCTGTATTTCCTCACATGCTCTTCAGAGTTATTTAAGTCCTAACTGTCCGCGCTCGGCTTTCAATGACGGCAGCAGATTGTTTGTAACGGGCGGCGATGACACACGATGGCGGCCGTACAAGCGCTGCCATATGTGTGTTTCTTACATCCTACAAACGGCTATATCTCTACTACAAGGACGATCTACGTTGTCTCCTCTTCTTATTCATCAGGTTGCACCCATAGAATGTATACGTTCTTATGGCCGTGATGGAATTCTCCACCCTCACCCTGGCGTGGCGTGCGACAACCTGGAGACTTTCTGTTGTCACCGTCTGATTTCCTCTTTTTCATCATTTTCTTATGAAGGAAAGCAGATTTCTTTTGAACTCCGGAACAGATTGCGTGTCCAAAAATAATTTCATTGTACCCTCGTGTGAGTTCCCAGCTGCCCCGAGACAAGTCTGGAAAGCTGCTGGGACCGTTCAATGACAGTTCTGGGCGGAGAATTACAGAGTCGGGCAGGACTTGTAAAATACAATCATGAAAATAAAAAAGTTACAATATATACAACTTGTATCGTAAATGAAAATAAAAAGTTACAAAATATGAAGATCTATAAACAACTTGTATGTTGATTTATATTATCAAAGATTATATTTAAAAAAAAGTTACAAAATACACAACTTGTATCTTAAATTATAATAAAAAAGTTACAATACACACAACTTGTAACATAAATGAAAATAAAAAGTTACAAAATATGAAGATCTATAAACAACTTGTATGTTGATTTATATTATCAATAAAAATTATATATTAAAAAAGTTACAAAATATATAACTTATATCTTAAATAAAAAGAAAAAAGTTACAATATATGCAACTTGTATCATAAATGAAAATAAAAAGTTACAAAATATATAACTTGTATCCTAAATGAAAATAAAAAAGTTACAATATGCACAACTTGTATCATAAATGAAAATAAAAAGTTAAAAAATATGATAATCTATAAACAACTTGTATGTTGATTTATATTATCAATAAAAATTATATATTAAAAAAGTTACAAAATATATAACTTATATCTTAAATAAAAAGAAAAAAGTTACAATATATGCAACTTGTATCATAAATGAAAATAAAAAGTTACAAAATATATAACTTGTATCCTAAATGAAAATAAAAAAGTTATAATATGCACAACTTGCATCATAAATGAAAATAAAAAAAATTAAAAAATATGATAATCTATAAACAACTTGTATGTTGATTTATATTAACAATAAAAATTATATTTAAAAAAGTTACAAAATATACAACTTGCATCTTAAATGAAAATAAAAAAGTTACAATATACACAACTTGCATCATAAATGAAAATAAAAAGTTACAAAATATATAACTTGTATCCTAAATAAAAATAAAAAAAAGTTACAATATATACAACTTGTATTATAAATGATAAAAAATTTGAAATATATATAACTTGTATCATAAATGAAAATAAAAAAGTAACAATATTTACAACTTGTATCATAAGTGAAAATAAAAGGTTCCAAGAAATACAACTTGTTTCATAAATGAAAATAAAAATTTACAATATATACAAATTTTATCATAAATTAAAGGAATTGTGAAGGCAGAAGGTGCATTCTTTGCATTTACAGTAGATAAAAAGCTTTCTGTGTGCAGCAGTCCCCCCCTCAGCACCCCCTAATACTTACCTGAACCCCATCTCTATCCAGCGATGGCCACGAGAGCCTCAGCCATCCGGGACTCTCCAGCCTGATTGGCTGAGACACAGTAGCGGCGCCATTGGCTCCCGCTGCTATCAATCAAAATCAGCCAAAACCCATTAGCCAATCAGGAGAGAGAGGGGGCGGAATGGCAGCTCCATGTCTGAATGGACACAGGGAGCTGCAGCTTGGGTGCCCCCACAGCAAGCTGCTTGCTGTAGGGGCACTCAACAGGAGAGTGTAAAACCGTCATAGAAGGACTTTTTTAAAAAAATAGAAAACTTACATCCTTTCTGCAGTTTACAAACGATTCAAGTACAAACGGTGTGATCATAAGTAGTATCCAACAGGTGCAATGACATGGGGAAAACTGAGTACAAACTGACGCGTTTTGTCCACACTGACATCATCTAAGGGTCCAGGTATCGCCTCATGCTACCAGTAGTGACACCGACCTTAGTCAAATGCAAAACTAGTGACAAACAGTCAGAAAAGAGGAGTAGGGAAAAAAATGTCAGTGGCCTCCACCTGTAATACCATTCCTGTTTTGGTGGTCATCTCATTGCTGCCCATCTAATGCACCTGTTGTTAATTTCATTAACACCAAAGCAGCTGAAACCTATTAACAATCCCCTCTGCTACTTAACTAACCAGATCAATGTCATAGGAGTTTAATTGACTTGATGCTGTACTCTGATTAAAAAGTGTTCTTTTAACTTTTTTTTAGCAGTGTTCACTATAATAGGGACCACAAAATCTATATACATATCATAGTAGGTGAAACACTATACAGTCTCCAGGTGGATTTCACCCAGGGGCGGGCTGGGCTGGGGGGCAGGGTGGCAATTTCCCCCCAGGCTGCCCTATCCTAAATTCAAAACGCTGCCCACTGACAATTTCTTTTTGTGAAGGAAGGAGACCGGGGCATGGCTGCCAACTAACTGTAGGCAGAGGGGGGCCCATGGCTGGCAGTTCTATGAGTCCCGCTCTAGGCTGCCTCAGAGGGGAAGGGGTAGGGGGACAAATGCTGCTGGATTACACAGAGCATGGGATCTCCCTCTTATCCAGTGGCCACTGTCATATGAATTCCTGCCCCCTGGACCGACTCCTACGATAGACAGCACACTGGTAATGTCTTTCATAGGAGCCGGTCCAGGAGGCGGGACTTCGTATGACAGTGGCTACGCTTGCTAAGCGGGAGATCCCTTGCTCTGTGTAATCCAGCGGCTCTCCTCTCTCTGCATTGCAGGCTGCATTGGATGGACACTGGCGAGGCTGAATTGGATGGGCAATAATCAGGCTGCATTGGATGGGCACTGGTGAGGTTTCATTGGATGAGCACTAATCAGGTTGCATTGGATGAGCACTGGTGAGGCTGCATTGCATGGGCACTAAGCAGGTTGCATTGGATGGACACTAATGAGACTGCATTGGATGGGCATTGATGAGACTGCATTGGATGGGCACTGATCAGGCTGCATTGGATGGGCACTGATGAGGCTGCATTGAATGGGCACAGGTGAGACTGCATTGGATGGGCACTAAGCAGGTTGCATTGGATGGGCATTGGTGAGGCTGCATTGGATAGGCACTGGAGAGACTGCATTGTATGGGCACTAAGCAGGTTGCATTGGATGGGCACTGGTATGGCTGCATTGAATGGGCACTGGTGAGGCTGCATTGAATGGGCACTGGTGAGGCTGCATTGAATGGGCACTGGTGAGGCTGCATTGGACTGGCACTAATCAGTCTGCATTGGATGGGCACTAAGCAGGTTGCATTGGATGGGTACTGGTGAGGCTGCATTGGATGGGCACTTATAAGGCTGCATTGGATGGGCACTAAGCAGGTTGCATTGGATGGGCACTGATGAGACTGCATTGGATGGGCACTGATCACGCTTCATTGGATGAGCACTGGTGAGGCTGCATTGGATTGGCACTAAGCAGTTTGCATTGGATGGGCATTGATGAGACTGCATTGGATGAGCACTGATCAGGCTGCATTGGATGGGCACTGGTAAAACTGCATTGGATGGGCACTGATTAGGTTGCATTGGATGGGCACTGGTGATGTTGCATTGGATGGGCACTAATCAGGTTGCATTAGATGAGCAGTAATCAGGCTGCATTGGATGAGCACTAATCACGCTGCATTGGGTGAACACTAATGAGGCTGCATTGGATGGACACTAATCAGGTTGCATTTGATGGGCACTGATCAGGTTGCATTGGATGGGCACTGGTGAGGCTACTTTGGATGGGCACTAATCAGGCTGCATTGGATGGGCACTAAGCAGGTTTCATTGGATGGGCAATAAGCTGGTTGCATTGGATGGGCACTGGTGAGGCTGCATTGGATGGGCACTAGTGAGGCTGCATTGGATAAACACTGGTGAGGCTGCATTGTATGGGCGCTGGTGAGGCTGCATTGATGGGCACTGATCATGCTACATTGATTGGCACTGATCAGGCTGCATTGAGATCCACTGATCATGCTGCATTGAAGGGCGCTGGTCAGGCGGCATTGAAGGGCACTGATGAGGCTGCACTGATGGACACTAGTGACGATGCATTGATGGGCACTGATGAGGCGGAGCTGATGGGTACTGATAAGGCTTCATGGATGGGCACTGGTGAGGCTTCATTGATAGGCACTGGTGAGGCTTCAATAATGGGTACTGGTGATGGGCATTGATGGGCTCTACTGAGGCTGAGCTGATAGGCACTAATGAGGCTGCATTGATGGGCACTAGTAAGGCTGCATTGATGGGCACTGATCAGGCTGGATTGATGAGCACTGATTAGGCTGCATTGATAGGCACTGATCAGGCTGAATTGATGGCCATTGGTGAGGCTGCATTGATGGGCACTGTTGAGGCTGAATTGCTGGGCACTGATGAGCCTGCATTGACTGGCAATGATGAGGCTGCATGGATAGGCACTGGTGAGGCTGCATGGATAGGCACTGATGAGACTGCATTGATGATAGTAATCAGGCTGCCTTGATGGGCACTGGTGAGGCTGCATGGATAGGCACTGATGAGACTGTATTGATGGGCACTAATGAGGTGACATTGATGCATTATTTTTGTTAAACCTCTTTTGTTGCTATTAACATTAAATTATGTTACCATGTTGTATCATATTTGTCTTGCTTCATAACATCAATATCTGTTATAAAACCAGGTGGGCATGGATGATGAGCTGATTCGGTGGTCACTTGACTGAACCTGCCCCCCAGGCCTAAGGCTGCCAGCCCTCCCCTGATTTCACCAGTCATTAGTAGTATACAAATGTCCAAGTACAGATTTTCCACAGGGACCACCGGGACTTCACATGCATGGCTTAGATGTGTAACTTATATGCATCTCAAGACTTCAGATGTCTGCATGCGGACATTCATACACTACTAATGACAGGTTAAATCCCCCTGGAGGCCGGATGATGGTGCACCAACTATACAAGCCATGCATATAAGTTACACATCCCGCCTCCAGGTGGATTTAACCTGTCATTAGTAGTTTATGAATGTCCGCATGCAGACATCTGAAGTCTTGAGATGCATATAAGTTACACATCTAAGCCATGCATGTGAAGTCTCGGTGGTCCCTGTCGAAATCTGTACTTGGTCAATTGAATACTACTAATGAGGGGTGAAACCCACCTGGAGACTGGATAGTGTTGCACCTACTACTACATACAATATATAGTCTCAGTGCTTCCTATTAATATGTATCTATAACCTTGAGGCTCCATTCACACAAGCATATAGTTTTCAGGTGTTTTTTATGGGCGTTTTTGGGCATTTTTTCAGGCGTTTGTTTGCAGGTGTTTGGAGGCAGGCATTGACACAGGGGCGTAACTACAGGGGTTGCAGGGGTTGCAATCGCTACCGGGCCCCATGCTCCAGGGGGCCTGGTAGCAAACCAGTGGGTGAACTTCTAGGATCTCAAAGGTCACACTTGCGACCGGGCCCTGGTATTTCACCACTGTGGGGAGGCCCCAAGATTGCAGGAAGGGGGCCCACTGCAGAACTTGTGAAAGGATCCTGATGCGGGACCGTAATAAAAGGCCATGCAATGAGATTAAAGAGCCCCAGGATTAGTGGGAAGAGCCCCGGGCTTGAAGGGAAGGGCCCCGGCCAGGGGTCTGGGGGGCCCTTCATGGTTTCTTGCATCGGGGCCCTGAAGGTTCTAGTTACGCCTCTGCATTGACATCTAACAAAAACGCCTGTAATCTGTCAAAAAGGAAGCTCATATACATTTTTGAGCTTCAGGTGACAAAACGCTCATATGTGAACAGGGGCCATTGAAATGAATGGGATTTTGCTTTTTGGGTGTTTTGAGACTTCAGAGATGAGCGTTTTACGAGCTGAAATATGCTCAGGTGTGAACAGGGATGAAGACCTTGCTCACACCTGGAGCATTCATGTTTTTTTGGATAATGGCATTACAGCATCCATAGATCGGCTATGTAACCTCGATGCGCTGGTTTCAAACTTTTGATGTGCTGCATCCTCAGCAGCATAGGAAGCTTTTACTGAGCCCTCTTGGAATGCGATCTAGATGATATATCTACAAGGCTGCCATCGGGGAAGGGGGGGGGGGGGACGTCAGCCCAATGAGATTGAGTTGTTGCTGTTGTACTAACTAGCAATTGCTAAAGCAGGGTGGCCGCAAAGTAAGCTGATGCAGCCAAAGGGATGTCTCTTTGGTGGATTGGGCTCTTTGCTGAATATTTGAGGCCATCTCTCTGCTGGATTGGGATGTCTCTTTGCTGAATATATCAACCTGTGGTTGAGCGGCAACACAGCGTAATCCGTCACTTCCGGTTAGGTGGTTTCAGTCCGTGGAACGCGGAAGCGCCGGACGGCCGAACACCTGGGAACACCCGATGAGCTGATCGTGAACTTCCTAACAGTGAGTCTATACTCATTTTCCCCCGATATACAGTTGTACTATGCCATGGAAGCCTTTCTGTTTTTTTGTATACTGACTCCCCAGACGATTATCACTGAGCAAACTGCGAACAAACGAGCCTAATACAGGAGCTCCATAGGTGCAGCAGAAACAAACAGGCAAAGTGATACAGTGGGAGAAGTAACAACCGAGCCCTTTTGGAACAAGGGAGGCAGTCTGGTAAGTGCTTTACCACGGGCAGTGGGGTATTTTGGTTTTGTGCTGCCCTAGGCAAGACTAAAATTGGGTGCCCCCTCTCCCCCTCCTATGTAAATTTGCCCCACTCCTACCTTTTTAATGGATGTGACTCTCTCCAAAATTGAAGGACTACAAGTCCCAGCATGAACCCTTGAGATCTCACGAGAGGGGGGGGGGGTGAGAGAGAGAGAGAGAGAGAGAAAGGGGGGTGAGAGAGGGGGATGAGAGAGAGGGGAATGGGTGAGTGAGGGAGAGAGAGAGGGGGGATGAGAGAGAGAGAGAGAGGGGGGGTGAGGGTGAAAGAGAGAGAGGGGGGGGTGGTGAGGGTGAGAGACAGAGAGAGAGGAGGGTGTGAGAGAGAGAGAGGGGGATGGGAGAGAGAGGGGTGGGAGAGAGGGAGAGAGAGGGGTGGGAGAGAGAGAGAGAGAGGGATGGGAGAGAGCGAGGGGGATGGGAGAGAGAGGGGGGATGGGAGAGAGAGAGGGGGAGTGGGAGAGAGTGAGAGGGGGTGTGAGTGAGTGAGAGACAGAGAGAGAGGAAAGGGTGAGAGAGAGAGAGGGGGATGGGGATGGGAGAGAGAGGGGTGGGAGAGAGGGAGAGAGAGGGGTGGGAGAGAGAGAGAGAGAGAGAGAGAGAGAGAGAGGGATGGGAGAGAGCGAGGGGGATGGGAGAGAGAGGGGGGATGGGAGAGAGAGAGGGGGGTGGGAGAGAGAGAGGGGGGGGTGAGTGAGTGAGAGAGGAGGGGGTTGAGTGAGTGAGAGAGAGGGGGTTGAGAGAGAGAGAGAGAGAGAGGTGAGAGAGAGGGTAGTGAGAGAGAGGGGAATGAGAGAGGCGGCTCTAGCAACCAGTGGCCAATAGAGTCTCAGGTGGAGGGGGCGGCTTTTTTGCTGCCCCCTGCAAAGTGCTGCCCTAGGCCTGGGCCTTGTTGGCCTAGGCCAAAATACAGCACTGACCACGGGTACTAGCACTTGCACTCCCAGCAGGCGCCAAACCGGCGCCACTCACACACAGATTGAAATTGTATTTCTTCTTTGATCACAGTTATAAGTTTCTCACCCCCCAATACGGGGACATCACAATAAATGTATTTATAGCAACAACTTTTTATTCACTTATTTATAGCACTTTGGCACTTATAGTAAGCAGCACTAGCCGGTTGTTTTACAATCTGCACCCGGCAAACTGGCACACAGATTGGTTTACAAAGCACAAGTGCACTTTAATTAATTTTTGCTTCAAATATAACTGAATAGAACAGATCATTTTCAGCAGCACAAAGCACTTTCTGTTTATTTCTTGCACATTTTTTTGCCTAAGGGCTAAACCACTTGAGCACAGTGCACTTTCAATACCATTTTAAGATTATTATAATCCACAACTTTTGCACAAATTGGTTTGTGCAAGGTGGTAGCGCCCCAAACCAACAAATTCTCAAACCCCAATTATCTTTTACCCTAGTGGTCAGTTGGAGGCAGCACAACCAACTGTTTTATTTATGTTCAGGTATTAGTGTTGTATACACATTCCATAGCGCAGGTACACCCTACCTTATTCACTGAAATTATTAACTTAACAAACGAATCCGAAACAAAACAATTTTTTTCCATTGTGCACATCTCTACTAGTGATTGTAGGATTAACCATTTCACTCACAGAGCCATTTAAGGAACTATTGCTATTCTGGGGGAGTACCGCCACTATTGTTATTTGATTATTACATCCTTATCTGTATATTGGATAGAAGATTTTTGATTAATTGATTTATGCTTCATGATGTATTTACAATATATATGTTTTTAACCACTTGCCTACTGGGCACTTATACCCCCTTCCTGCCCAGGCCAATTTTCAGCTTTCAGCGCTGTCACACTTTGAATGACAATTGCGCGGTCATACAACACTGTACCCATATGACATTTTTATCATTTTTTTCACACAAATAGAGCTTTCTTTTGGTGGCATTTAATCACCTCTGGCTTTTTTATTTCTTACAAAAAAAAAGAAAAAAGACAGAACATTTTGAAAAAAAAAAGTTTTTCTTATTTTCTGTGAGTAAATTTTGAAAATAAATAAATTTTTCTCCTTCACTGATGTGCGCTGATGAGGCGGCACTGATGGGCACTGATAGGCTGTACTGATGAGGTGGCACTTATGGGCACTGATGAGGTGGAACTTATGGGCACTGATGAGGTGGCACTGATGAGGAGGTACTAATATGCCGCACTGATGAGCACTGATAGGCGGCACTGATGAGCACTGATAGGCGGCACTGATGAGCACTGATAGGCGGCACTGCTGGGCACTGAGAGGTGGCACTGCTGGGCACTGAGAGGTGGAACTACTGGGAACTGAGAGGCGGCACTGACGGGCGGCACTGATGGGCACTGAGAGGCAGCACTGATGGGCACTGAGAGGCGGCACTGATGGGCACTGATGGGTGACACTGATGGATACTGACGGGTGGCACTGATCAGCACTGATGGGCAGCACCATCAGTGCCCACACTCAGTGCCCATAGTGCTGCTAGTCAGTGCCCATCAGTGCCTAGATGAGCAGGCACTGATGGGCACTGACTGGCAGCACTATGTGCACTGACTGTGGGCACTAATGGGGGGGCACTGATGGCGGGCACTGTGGGCAGTTGTGGCATTTTTTCCCCTCTTGTGTAATCAGGGCACTGGTGATCAGTGCCCTGATTACATTCCTCTGTGTCCCTTTACCGCCGATCGGCTCTCCTCTTCCTCACACTGCAGTCTCCGTGTGAGGAAGAGAGCTGGCGATGAGAGATGATCTCATATGTTTACATATGAGATCATCTCTCATTGCACGGTCCGATCACATGGTGAATGGCCGCTGTGATTAGCCATTCACCACGATCTGTGATTGGCTGTGTCCAAGGGACACGGCCGACACAGATTTTCCCCAATGCGCGCTCGCGGGAGCGCGCGGGGAGCCTGTTACTCGGAGGCCGTATAAAGACGGCCTCCCAGAAATTAGAGCCCGCGCTGTAGCCTTACTTCGGTTATAGCGCGGGCCGGAAGAAGTTAAGATCTTTTTGGCAGTATCTTGGGTCCTAGTAGGTATAGTAGGTTTTGCTTTCTGTCTGTGTGTCTTTATACTTTCTATGTAATAAAATGTATTTGTTATACAGTTTTCTGCATCAGAGTCAGATATTTTTGTTTTTATATATATATATATATATATATATATATATATATATATATATATATATATATATCAGAATGTCTGTGGAAGTCATATAAAAGTAGATATTTGTACAGACATTGTGTCTTGAGGTTTTCTGCTATGGGCTCCGGACAGTTTTGGCAAACTATGCAAGGTGTGGGCTTGGAGGTCTGTTTTCAGATTTGGTTGTTGTTCGTTTCATCGAAATGATGTAATCTGAGTTTCGCAACAATTTCAGGGAAATGAAAACTCTCACTGTCGCTCATCCAACCAAGTAATGCTTCCAAACATTCCACCAGGTATGACCAAATCATGAAATGTAGATGAGGTAAGGCATAGAAGTGACACTCCACTTGTAATGTCTAGAATAAAAATGAGCTTGCTTCATCATGAGAAGTTGACGCGTTTCTACGCTGCAAAGGACCGCCTTTCTCAGGGAATAAAAACTGAGTTGAAATGAAGTTTCAAAAGATGAGGATTTCAGCTTATGTGAGGATTATTTTTGTTCTAGTTTGGCTTTAGAATAGAAGGATTTCTTAGAAATTCAGAGATTCTGTAGCATATGCACTGCTTTGATCCTTTGGAGGGAGGAGACCTTGACATCCTCATTATTATCTGACTCAGACTTAGATATTGTGGACATTTTATTGTACCTATCAATATGCTATGGGAGAGAGAACACCCCTAAAATTTTCATCTTACCCCCTTCATTCCTCCTCACCTCACCCTTCTCTCCCTTCTAAACTCTCAATATCCATCCCTTTCTATTTAGTTACAGTACTATATGTCTATATTCCTCTTCATTCAGAAGAGGAAATAAACACAGGGATAGGCTCACAATGACTGATCGCTGCGATAGCCAATCAGAGGCAATCACAGCGATCGGTTGACCTGGTGTCAAGGTCTTATCTTGCCCTCCTGTTGGCAGCCATCTTGGACATGTGCAGACTGCTGCCTCTAATAGACTCTGATTGCATCATCACTTCCTGCTGCCTGGGTGTCGCACATTGATGATGTCACTCACCTGACTATATCTATCTCCTGCTGGGTTGCAATCATTGCCCTTGTGTTTGTGCACCAAGGTGCATCTCTGGTAGCAGAATTTTGTTCTTTGTGTTCCCCCGTGCATGACCTGGCTTGGCTGACAACTCTCCTGGCTCTCGACCCGGCATTGGCTGATGACTCTCCTGGCTCTCAATCCAGCATCGACTGACGACTCTCCTGGCTCTCGACCCGGCATCGGCTGATGACCCGGCTTTGGCAGACTACCCACTTCTGGATCCGACCCCGGCTTGGGTTACTACCTGCTTCTGGACTTGACCCTGGCTTGTTCCTGCTCTCATTTTCTCACTGTCGCTGTGCGATTATTATTGTTGTTGTTTCCTCCAATAAACTGATCCATTTTACCTGCATTCCCGTGTGGTCTGGTATCCTGGCACCCTGACACCTGGAACTGATATTCCCGATCATTAGTATGAGACTCTGGGCTTTTGGTGAGAGCCCGGCCTCTGTGCGGTGCGATCCCAGCACAAAGGGAGATATGCATATATGCAGCCCCATGGGAAAAAGCCTACTTCCTTGAGGCCGCATATATGTGTTACATCAATGGGAAGATAATAAAATGGCAATTAAAGCTTAATTTCCCACATCTGCTGCTTTTAAAATTGCATTTAGAATTGTCAGTTTATAGAAGAACTGTCAAAAGACCTGCATAACAAGGTAATGGACCTTTATTAAGATATAAAAGGATATAAAAAGATATCTAAAGCCTTGAATATGCCAGTCAGTACTGCTCAATCACTTATAAGGAGGGGAAAAATTCGGGGATCTCTTGATCCCAAGCCAAGGTCAGGTAAACCAAGAAATATTGCAGCCACAACTGCCAGAAGAATTGTTCGGGAAACAATGAAAAACCCCACAGGTAACCTCAGGAGAAATACAGGATCTTCTGGAAAAAGACAGCGTGGTTGTTTCAAGGAGCACAATACGATAATAATAATACTTGAACAAAAATGAGCTGCATGGTTGAGTTGCCAGAAAGAAGCCTTTATTGCGCAAATGCCACAAAAAAGCGGCTGCAATATGACCGACAACATCTTGATACGCCTCCCAGCTTCTGGCACTCTGTAATCTGGAATGATGAGATCAAATTAGAGCTTCATGGTCTAATGTTTGGAGAGGGGTCAACAAGGCCTATAGCAACAAGAATACTATCCCCTCTGTGAAGCATGGTGGTGGCTGGATGATATTTTGGAGGGAGTGAACCAGTGGCAGAAGTACTAGGGTCACAAAGGTTGCACTTGCGACCTGGCCCTGGAGTTCTGCCATTGTTGGGAGAGGCCCAAGAGCCAACACTGTGGCCCCCAGGCTTACAGTGTCCTGAGCTGCTAGTGTAACAGCCCAGAGCCAGCACTGACAGTTCACCCTCCACTGGCAGGGGAGGAGAGAGAGAGCTAATCAGCTTCTCCTCCTCCCGCTCTCTTCTCCGGTGTCTGCCCTGCCCACACTCCACGGCAGTGCTATGCCTCAGAGAAGGGGATGTGTGTGTAGGAAGTTTGAAGCCCGGCAGCCAGAAGGGAAAAGGTGCCAATAGCTGATTCCTCTCCATCCATTCACTGTGAAATCTCCCCCATCCCTCCCTTCTCTCTCCTGCCTCTCCGTGAGTACTCTAATGTAAGAGGGACTCAGATGTAAGGGATGCTCTGTGGACTCTGATGTAAGGGGAGCTTTGGTGATCAGAGACCCCTTTACATCAGAGTTCCCCTTTACACCAGATTCTGAAGAATTCCACCTTACATCAGAGCCCCACTTGAATCAGGGTTCCCCTTTACATTTCAGAGTTCACAGAGATTCCCCATACAGTGTAAGTGGAAATTCGGTGCTCTCTGATGTAAGGGGGCTCTGCAAACTCTGATGTAAGGGGAGCTCTGCGGACTCTAAATGTAAAGAAGTGTCTCTGCAGACTCTGATGTAAGGGGTGCTCTGTGGACTATGATGTCAGGGGGGCTTTGGTGAGCAGATACCCCTTTACATCAGAGTTCCCCTTACACCAGAGTCTGCAGAATTTCCCCTTACATCAGATCCCCACTTAAATCAGGGTTCCCCTTTACATTCCAGAGTCCACAGAGATTCCCCATACAGTGTAAGTGAAAATTCTGCGCACTCTGATGTAATGGGGGCTCTACGGACTCTGATGTATGGGGGACTCTGGGAACCCTGATTAAAGGGGAATTCTGGGAACTCTGATTTAAGTGGGGGCTCTAGTTACCAGGGACTCCTTTATATCACAGGTCCCCTTCACACCAGAGTCCGCAGCTTTCCTTCTTACATCTGTGTTTCCCCTTAAATTAGAGTCCCCTGAGTTTTTCTTTTACATCATAGCCTGTCATGTTGCCCCTTACAGTGTAAGATAGCTTCAGATGTAAAGGGATCTCTGCAAGTTCAGTATAAGACAGTAAAAGAGAACTCTGCGGATTCAGATGTAAAGGTCAACTCTGCGGATTCAGATGTACAGGGGAACTCTGATGTAAGGGGGTACTCTTGTGATTAAATCTATATGATTAGAAATGTTATTTAATCACAAAATATATGTATAAAGTATACTAAAAAAATAAATAAAATGCTGTGTGCTGCTAAAATGTTCAGGTTTGGCTTAAAGAAAGGGTGGCAACCAACCTAAGAAGGCAAGAAGAAGGCCCGCTGTGGGACCATAATAATGAACCCCACAATAGGTATAAAAAGCCCCAGGATCAATGGGAAGGGCCCTGCACTTTGAGGGAAGAGGGGGCTCAGGGGAGCCCATCATAAATACTTGTATTGGGGCCCTGAAGGTTCTACTTATGCTTCTGGTGTGAGCTCTAAAGGCTCGGGAATCTTATGAAAATTGATGGCAAGATGAATGCAGCATGTTACCAGAAAATACTGGCAAACAATTTGCATTCTTCCGAAGAAAAGCTTCATGGGACAGTCTTGGACTTTCCAGCAAGCACAAGACCAAAACGGACCTCCAGTGGTTTCAGCAGAAAAAGATGAAGGTTCTAGAGCACAAGTGTCAAACAGAAGGCCCGCGGGCCGAATCCGGCCCTCCAGGCTATTTTATGTGGCCCTCGCACCTCTCCTGCAGCTGCGGTACCCCTAATACAGCCTTGGAGAGGCTAATCTCTGCCCTCCTGTCTCAGCAGTCAGCAGCACAGAGGAGGAAAGAACTCCTTCTACAGATCCTGTGTCTCTTTATACAGCCCCAGCACCTCCTTGTCTCTGCCTCCCCTTGTCTCAGCATTCAGCAGACTTCAGCCCTCCTCCAGACCCTGCACTTTTTTGCCTCCGAGATCTGCCCCAGCTTCTTCCCAGCAGCAGCACAAGGTAAGGGTTGTACACTGTGATGTAAGGGAGGGTCGGGTCTCTTGGTTTCTGATGGTGGTGGGTGGCTTCTTTATATCTGATCTAAGGGGGAGTGAGGTGCTCTCGACATCTAGTCTTACAGATACAACCGGCCCTGAGGGCAACCATAATGCTGATGCGGCCCACGATAAAATTAAGTTTGGCATCCCTGTTCTAGTGTGTCCTTCACAGTCTCCTGACCTTAATATCATCGAGCCGCTCTGGGGAGATCTCAAACTTAGAAAGAAGAAAGCTGCGCTCAATACATTAACCAGAGTGAAGGCTGCCAGTACAATAGTATAATCAAACCATAAAGCAATTGTGTTCAAGTACGGCGCCACATAGAAAAAAGTACCCCAAAAGGTAAAGGAAATGAACAAAGTCCAAAAAGTCCGTCTAAGGCTGATACTCAGGTGCAGAAAAATATACACATAGATTCCAACACCATTCGTGCAGATGCATTCCTGACGATCACATGTGCGTTGTCAAAGGCGCCTATGGTAGGACGAAACGCATCAGACACGCCAGCCCCCATGCAGACACGCTTATAGCCGCGGTCAACTTTTGTTACTACATGCCTGTATCAAGCAGATAACATGTGAGTGTTTTACCTTCATTTTATGAAATAAATTTGTACATACTTCACCATGTGAGCCCCCATTTGTATTTTTGGAGGAACATCAATGTTTATCACTTGGAGTTTATGAAGTTGACAAAGTCCATTGTCCTGTTTGAACATTCAGTGGAGGATTGGAGGCTGATCCGGAGTGGACCCTTCCTTGATGATCGTTTTACACCTCATGCTCGGTAGACCTTCCTTAACAGGGGGTCTATATTTCTGGTATGGAGACAACCTTATTCATGTATGTGGTGATTGTCAGGAATGCATCTGCACGAATGGTGTTGAGATCTCAAACTTGCACTTCATGCATGACGACCAGACTGTGCATGACCTAGAGGCATTTTGCCAAGACAAATGGGCACCTATACCACCTGCAAGAATTTGGGGCCTCATAGATACCTATTACAGAAGACTGCACACTGTCATTGATGCTAAAGGGGGCAATACACAACATTAAGAACTAAGGGGCTGTAGACTTTTGAACAGAGGGGCATTTTATTGGTTTACTTGTTGCCATGTTTTATTTTATGGATTGTGCCATTCTGTTATCGCCTCCAGTTACAACAGAATATGAATCCCATAATAAAAGAAATGGGTTTTGTCTGCTCACTCATGTTTTCTTGGTAAATACTTTATATTACCAATTCTTCGGGGGTTCTAAAACACATAGAAATTCCAGTTTATTGTTTTATGTCCAGCCATTGGTAATGGTGTAAGACTAAATACCCACTCAGTTAGTCTGTAAAGGTTCCCATGAATGCAGGTCGTGGTCTATCTAGTAGTTGTTGGTCACATCCACCTGGACTTGTTCTGTAATGTTGAAGACATTTCAAAGCTTCTCAAGACACTCTTTTAGTTCTAATGAGTGTTAGGAACACACCCAAACATTGATATCCACACAAGTAGCACCAACACCTTCATCCAATCACCATGGAATGTGTCAAAGCAGATGTTGGTTGTTCACGAACATCAGGGTTCTCTGTGAAAGTTCTTATGTATCCAGGTCATGATATAGCTAGTAGTAGTTGGTCACCTTCAACTGGACTTGTTCTGTAATGTTGAAGACTTTCTATAGCTTGTCCAAGTCACTTCTTCCATTCTAATGAGTGTCAGGAGTAAACCCCAACATTGATATCCCCAAAGGTGGCACCAACATCTTCATTCATCATGGAATGTGTCAAGGTAGATGTTGGTTATCCAAGAACAACAGGGTTCTCATGTAGCCCTGTCAAGATACACTTTATTACCGAAAGTATTGGGACACCTACCTTTAACCGCACATGAACTTTGTTGGCATCCCAGTCTTAAGGGCCATACACACTATGAGATTTTCTGAAGACTTTTTCCTTTAGACTTACCAAAACCATATAATATGAGGTCAAACCTAAACACTTTCAATTTGTATGGAATCTGGCAGGCCCTTGCACTACATAGAAAAGGTAAATCTGAAGCAAATCTAACCACAAAAGTTGGAAAGTGTGTATCCAGCTTTAGTCTGTAGGGTTCAATGTTGAGTTGGCCCACCCTTAGCAGCTTTAACAGTTTCAACTCTTCTGGGAAGGTTGTCCAAAAGGTTTAGGGGTGTGTCTATGGGAATGTTTGACCATTCTTCCAGAAGTGTACACTCCAGAAGTGTATTTGTGAGGTTAGGCACTGATGTTGGACGAGAAACCCTATTTTCCATCTGTCGGGAGAAGAGGATCGGATGAAAACGAACAGTCCATCTCCCATTGAGGAGAGTGGGGATTTGACAGCTCCATCTCTGCAAAGTAGGCGGAGACGGAGCTGTCATCCGCCTGCTCAGCGGGGATTGGCGGATCAATCCCCGCTATGCAAAACGGAGTCCACTGGGCGCACCGCTCGTGTGAAAGGACCTATCTCACCAAAAAATTACATTTTTGTTGCAGGGGATGCCAGAAACCTGACTTGTATCTTAGGCAGACTTTTGGGAAAATTGGTGAGCCAATCACACAAGCGAGAAATTATGTTTCTGGGGTGTGGTCAGTATACATTCTGTGTACAGAACACCTCCAGGTTGCCATATTGCATTGCATTTTCAGAAAATTACAACAGCTGCAGATTGAAAAGGAAAGGGAATTTTTAATAACATTCAATTACAATATGATTTGTGTCGCAATTGTATACGCTATATTGTTTTTTCTTTATTTTCTGATTTTTTTACCCATGAAAGTGGAGTTACCTTTTAATGATTGTGGTTGTGATGGGAGTCACTTTGGTTGGGGGGCTTGTGGAACCCAGATTACTTTAGAGAGGTTGGGAAACTCCTTGTCCAGCTTCCCCCTCCCCTCCTTTGTGTAGTCACCCTGTGTCTATTAGGGGCACAGGGTGACGAAGAACCCCAGTCTGGTCTGCACTAATTAGACTCGCTGTACAACCACACTGGACTCAGCCCTTCCTTTTGCCCTGGTTATCCTGGGTTCTATACGTGTGGTTTGTGTTGAAAGAGTGAAGGGCTCTTTCACTTGGGACAATAATATTTCTGAACAGTGTCCCTCAGGAAATATATGAAGATGAACGGTATGACTTTTCAGAGTTCTAGAATATTGCAGGAGTGTCTCATAGACGCTTGCTAGATAGAGAAGTGGGTGGGGTTTGTTATTGTTAAGTACCTGCATTCCATTGTTCTATTGTTGTTCTGTCTGCCTTAAGATCAACTTATTATGGGATGTATATGTATATGTGGATTGGCTGCTAGGGAGGAGGGGGTTGTCCCACAGTTTATATCTGTTTGTGCCTAAGTTTCAATAAAGAGTAGGTTGCTTTCAGATCCATACAAGCTAAGTTCAGGCTAGTTTTTTGTATAGGGGCGGCTGGAATCTCTATCTATGTTCAGACTGTAGGAAGCCGTATACTGACAGAAGCCATCAAGTACAGTGTGGGTTGAAGTCCTGTTACAATGGTAATTATATATTACATCCCTGTGTGCAGTTTGTATTGTTAGGATATTATGATCAGGAGGGCGATGTCCTCCTGTGGGGTATATATTCTGTGTGAGTTTGTTCAATAAAGTGTTTCAGATCTCATACAAGCTATTTGTCTGCTAGTCTTGTATGTTATGTGGCTGTAATATCTGATATCTATGTTCAAGACTGGAGGAAGCAGTATACTGATGGAAGCACACAAGCACACGCAGTCTCGGCTAATCTTAACCCTCAATCTGTGCGCATTGAAGATACACCACTGACCCTTTCTGTGGGCCTGGATGTGCCCGTGGGTGGTAGTTTGGTGACCCCATGCCCAAGACTATATGTACATTGCTTTTGGAAGTCATGCTTTTTTTCGGGTTTTACACATCACTCTTTTATTTCTGTTGTCTTCCAGCCATCATGAAGGAGGATCTTTTGTTAATCCCCAAAACATTTTGGATCGTTACTAGCCCGTCATTGGTTAATACATGATCTTTTACATTTGGACCTTGAAAAATTAGTATGCAGATCTTGTTTCTGCAATCCACACATTTACTATGGAAGTAAAACAGCAAACTGACCAATAAAACTTCACCTTTCATCAAACCAATGCTGACTGCTTTAGTACAAAGGGGGCTCAGAGCCAGCTGTATGTGACATTTTACTGGTGTTGGTATAAACTTGCATGAAATAATGGTAGACAAAACACAACTTCGTCTCTGATAAAATAAATTAATTTTGGAAAAAAGTTTCAGTGAATCAAAAGTAATAAAACAAACGATGATAAATCTAAAAGTCAAGTTCAGCATTCATAATGTAGTAACAGAGGCTCGTCCTATTGTCTCCGCACGCCATCCAACTTCCTCCCTACAATGGCAGGAACACAGCGCAGAAGGGATCAAGGCGGTTCCGTGCTCATCATACAGAAATCCCGAGTCACAATGTATAAAACAGGCCAGTGTTTATTATATCGATTCATCCACAGGAGAGAATTCACTGCACGTTTTGGGCTTAAACGCAGAGAGAAACATAGTTACATTGTCATTTACAGGTATATACAGGCGGACAATTTCTCTATATATGGGAAGAGCAAGGGGACGATACCCTAGTGATTTGGTTATTGTTCTTATTTATTTCAGTTCTTACTTATAGAGAGATCAGCACAGAAAGCACAGAGTCCCCGGGGAGCAGAGACAGGGACGTAGGGACAGGAGCATAGAGTCAGGAGTGCAGAGACAGAGGTGCAGAACCAGGAGAGCAGAGACAGGAGTGCAGAGACAGAGGTGCAGAACCAGGAGAGCAGAGACAGGAGTGCAGAGACAGAGGTGCAGAACCAGGAGAGCAGAGACAGGAGTGCAGAGACAGTGGTGCAGAGGCAGGGGTGCAGAGACAGGAGAGCAGAGACAGGGGTGCAGAGATAGGGGTGCAGGATTGGGTGCAGAAACAGGGGTGCAGAGATAGGGGTGCAGAGACAGGGGGACTGGAAGCTCACATGCCCAATCCTCTATGAGTCCTCCTCCATCATGGACATCATTACATGCTGGCCCCTTCTAATACACAGAGATAGGGATGCACTGACCTCTTCTCCTACTACAAAGATATCAGAACATACTGACCTCTCCTCCTAATACACAGATATCGGGGCACACTGATCTCTCCTGTCCTCTTATACACAGATATCAGACACATTGACCTCTCCTTCTCCTAATACACAGATATCAGACACACTGACCTCTCCTCCTCCTAATACACAGATATCAGACACACCGACCTCTCCTCCTCCTAATACACAGATATCAGACACACCGACCTCTCCTCCTCCTAATACACAGATATCAGACACACTGATCTCTCCTCCTCCTAATACACAGATATCAGTCACACCGACCTCTCCCCCTGCTAATACACAGATATCAGACACACTGACCTCTCCTCCTCCTAATACTCGGATATCAGACACACTGAACTCTCCTCCTCCTAATACACGGATATTAGAACACACTGACCTCTCCTCCCCTTATCCTAATATACAGATATCAGGGCAAACTTACCTCCCCTCCTAATAAACAGATATCTCGACTCACTGACCCCTCTTTCACCTGTGGGAATCATAACCGGAACCCCCTCGCCCCTTCCCTGACCCATATTAGAAACTTGTATCTTTTCCCTTGTACTATCCAAGCATAAAACTCAGTACATAGATAATTCTTTTAAAGATCCAGCAATGTATAAGAAAGGAAGACTTTTGTCTTGCAAGACCCCCTTATATTGCTCCTCCCACATAATGCACAGTCCCAGACGCACGCGCCCAGTCCGAGATCGGGCACGTCCAGACGCCATGTAGCAGAAAACATCCAATTTTTTTGATAAAGTGCAGGCGCTCATCCATGCAACACTGACATCTGTAGCACATTTGTACAATGGCAGATCATTTCTTTTTTTTTTCTTTTTAGGTAGGCCATTGAAAATATGTATTTTTTACATGAATAATTCTTCTAAAACAACATAAAATAATGGAAGCTTTCAAAATATGATATTTGTCACAAATGTCTGGAGCTGTGTCTGCGGCTCAGTCCGCTCAGTGCAGCGATCGTCCTTCCTTTCGCAGTGCAGTCAGATATTCCATCTAGTTCGGGATTTATGTACAGAAATAAGACGCAACTTTCTACTGCGTAAAGGAGCATGGTAAAACTCACCGGCGGCGTCATGATCAAACCACAGAATGTTTGTCAGCAATTTTTTTTTTTTTGCTTAAGGAATGTCCTGCAGAGCAGTGGTGATGGTCAGCACGCTATGCAGTGGTTATAGGCGATGCTCTGGTCATTCAGTCCGAAGTGGGTAGTAAAGGTGCAGTGCGCAGCAGAGTATGGAAGCGGAGATGTTCTGCAGGCCGGTCAATCCATTGGTGTATGGGTAATGAGCTCTCGGACTTGGGATAAAGTATACAAGAGAGAAATTTGAAGAATAGCAAATACCCAGAGAAGTCTGTCCTCGTCTTCTCCAAACTGGGCATTTCAGCGCCTCCCAATAAATAAAGTCTGAGAGACCCATGAAAAGGCAACCTCTCCATCTTTTCCTTATATATATATTTATATATAAATTTATATTTATATATTTATAGTTTTTGTTCTCCTTGATAAAAAAACAAAACAAAAGTTCAGGTGAAAATAAAATAGGGGTTAGTCTGAAGGAGATGCGATGCGTTTGGAAGTAAGGGAATGGTATAAGGAAGTCCCAATGGCCAGGGGTTCTCATGTCTGTAGCTCCTCTGTGGGCGGGTGGTTCCTCCGGTTCCTCGCCCGTTTCTGATCCTGAAGGTCTTTTGTTTCACTGAGGGCGGACCCGGAGGGGCGCCAGTATCCCTGGCAGTACTGGTTGATGAGTCCCATCTCCGGCTGGGAGAGAAGTTGCACTAACTCATCGTAAGCGCCTGGTGCCCCGGCGGAATGCGATGCCAGGGCAGATGGATTGTCTGGATGAAGAAGAGCTGCCGTGACGGCCTCGCTGCTCAGAACATGTAGCCGCACTCTCATGACCGTATGTTTGAAGCTGTTCTCGGTAGCTGTGCAGTGGTATACGCCAGTATCAGAGAGCTGAAGGGAGCGGATAAGCAGACCCTGGTCGGTCTTCAAGAATCGTCCTTCCGATCGTAACTAGAGGAAGAAAAAAGGGTCCTGTATCAGAATGAATATCTAACTTATTTTTTTAGCTGCATTCATGCATGTCAACACACTGTGCAACATCATGCAATGTATGCACTTATAGATGCTTACTCATTCATTTAAAACATACTCGTATTAGAGAGCCTCAGGAGCGGTCCCTGCGGCCCACTACTAGAGATCACATTCAGTACAACCCCTTTACAAGTCAACATATAATATTTTTGTATTATTTTAAATTTCTTTCAGTAAGATCCATTATAAAAAAAACTCGGAGGAGAAACGCAATTTAAAAAGAGCAAAGTAACAGACAACACAGCAAAAAGTAAGATACTGTGCCCGGCTAGCTTCGTCGGTAGAGCATGAGACTCTTAATCCTAGGGTCCTGGGTTTGTGCCCCACATTGGGCCCCAAAAAAAAAAAAAGTAAGATACTGTGAGAGCTGCAACGTTAAAGGCTATGTGCATCCCTTTGTTCACAGCCTGGGCCCTGGGGATTTCAAGTGTATGTATAGGGAAGGGTTAAAGGCCTTCAGGTTACCCTTTGCTGCCTATGACGTACTGGGGAGATTTTTCTACACTTCCTGACCTGGAGACACAAAAAAAATGAAAGGAAATCACTCAAAAAGTGAAAATAGTTTCCCTGTCAGATAGATGTCATCAGCACAGGGACTTCCTCTGATTTTGAAGATTCCCCCTCACTTCTTGCTATGATGACTGTTGGAAATACATACAGATCCCGGACAAGCCCCCACTTGTTTTGCTAATTCTTGCTTTTTAAAGGAAACAAACCAGCAGCATATTAATGAGCCTTCACTAAATATGAAAGCTGCATCTACAAACTGTTTACAGGAACATGTCTTTATTTGTATTTCTGTATTTGTAGTTGCTTGAAATATCTCAATTCCTGTTTGCCATGGTAATTTCAGACCAGCTATAACAGAATCAAATTGACTTTTAGTGTATATCCCTGTTGCAGACAGACTAGTGCATTGTTTAGAAAATGAAAGGTAGCATGTGCATGTGTGCACATTTGTAGCACTCTGTATGTCTTGTATAGTATTCCTGTAACTGTAGTTTGTAGACACAGAAGTCTTGTTTACTCAAGGCACACTAATATACTGGGTTGTTTCCCTAAATACTGGGTTGTTGTTAGAACTAGACAAATAGCAAGAATTAGCAAAATTATTTGAATCTCTTCTCTGGTGACAAATAGAGGTATGAATCTCCCTAATACCATTTGCACTCTTTGATACAGGATGCGTCTTACCTCTTTCTTTCGGTCTGAGTTGTCTTTCTGGAAGATCCATTTTACGGTGGCCTGGGGTGAGCGTGGCTGACATTCCAGGAAGGCAGAACTACCTTCCACTCCATACTGCACTGAATCCATCCCATTCTTATTGGCTGTAACAAACAATAAAGATAGTCTATGTGTTATAGAGGCACCTTATACAAAAGAGGCATTCTAGGTTAGCTGAAAGTCTGTATTAGGCTTGTGATGGAGTACCTGCTTTTTAAGCTAATGGTCAGGAAGGGGGTGGATAAAAGGCCTACCAGAAAGCTGAAGATGGGTGTAGCTAGTGAAGTGTTGGATCATTATTAGTAAAACATACAGGAAAGGAGGTAGTGGCACAAACTGCAGGACTGCTCAACTAATATATTTACATCACCTTTTCCTCCAGAAAAGGAAAAGAGCTACACTATATTACCAAAAGTATTGGGACGCCTGCCTTTACACGTACATGAACTTTAATGATATCCCAGTCTTAGTCCGTAGATTTCAATATTGAGTTGGCCCACCCTTTGTAGCTATAACAGTTTAAACTCTTCTAGGAAGGCTGTCCACAAGGTTTTGGAGTGTGTCTATGGGAATGTTTGACCATTCTTCTAGAAGCGCATTTGAGAGGTCAGGCTCTGATGTTGGACAAGGAGGCCTGGCTCTCAGTCTCCACTCTAATTCATCCTAAAGGTGTTCTATTGGGTTGAGGTCAGGACTCTGTGCAGGTCAGTCAAGTTCCTCCACCCAAAACTCGCTCATCCATGTTTTTATGGACCTTGCTTTGTGCACTAGTGCGCAGTCATGTTGGAACGGGAAGGCCCAACCCCAAACTGTTCCCACAAAGTTGGGAGCATGAAATTGTCTAAAATGTTTTGGTATGCTGACACCTTAAGAGTTCCCTTCACTGGAACGAAGGGGCCAAGCCCAACCCCTGGAAAAACGACCCCACACCATAATCCCTCCTCCACCAAATGATTTGGACCAGTGCACAAATCAAGGTCCATAAAGACATGGATAAGCGAGTTTGGGGTGGAGGAACTTGACTGGCCTGCACAGAGTCTTGGCCTCAACCCGATAGAACACCTTTAGGATGAATTAGAACGCAGACTGCCAGCCAGGCCTTCTCGTCCACATCAGTGCCTGACCTCACAAATGCGCTTCTGGAAGAATGGTCAAACATTCCCATAGACACACTCCTAAACCTTGTGGACAGCCTTCCCCAGAAGAGATTAAGCTGTTATAGGGGAGGGCCAACTCAATATTAAACCCTACGAAATAAGACTGGGATGCCATTAAAGTTCATGTGTGTGTAAAGGCAGGCGTCCCAATACTTTTGGTAGTATCGTGTATCTGATAGTGGAAAATGTACTTAGCAATATTGGCGAGCGTCAAAGAAAAGTGGCATTGATTTGAGTTCTTATTCCTGGTACTTTAATACCAAGACCTTACCATTGGAATTGTACCCTCTGCACTGCCTCATAGGATTTCCATGTCTGACATCCTGGCGGCGGCTTCGTCTGTCCAGGGTAAGAGTCGCAAACAGACAGAGGAGAAGACATGGTGGGAAAAAAACGGGGCAAGAGAAGATAAAACATACATTTGTTAGATTGATAATTATGACGGGAGCTCTGTATATCATATTCTTCCCTGCCAGCCAATCCCCGGCTCACCCCTCTGCGTACCGCTTGGAAGATGCTGAATAGCGGGAGCACGTCTTCCCATCCCAGGCGCAGTATGGGTCTCTGGCGAGGCAACAATCGGCGCAAGCTTCTCCGTACACATCGCAGCGATGGAGGGCCAGGTGCGTCACACCAGACTCGGACGCCACATAGAGCTGTTGCTGTAAAATGAATAAGGAGGATTCTAAGTGAGGTACAACTAGCAGATTGAACTGGACCACAACTAGTTATCAATTTCAGTAATATATGTTAAACCTGCATTAGAAAGCCTAAATATCAAATAAAATAACAAAACAGCAGCACTCAGCGATGTTCAAACAGAAAACAAAAATCTAAATACACACTGTATATACAAAAATGTGTTGCGGTGTCTCTTTAAATCCATCAAAATTATTCATGTACATGCACACATGCACATGCTACCTTTCCTTTTTTAACAAATGCAGTAGTCTGTCACTAGTCTCTTTAAATCCATCAAAATCCAAATACATTAATTATCCTCAAAATAACTATAAAAGCATAACAATGTGCAAAAAAGAGATAGTGATATTATACACAAAATGTGACATCACACCGCACAATGTACCTCATGCACAGGAAAAGAGCAAGGAGTACCGCATAGTCTAGTAAATCCTAACTTTTTATAATTAAACATTCAGGGCATTTACCTACAAACAAGGGAGAAATTCAAACATATCATGGGCACTCGCTGGTCATCCAGGCAGATGTGATGATGTTACACAGCTAGGCTCCTCCCTACACATTTCATCATATGGGACGTCATCCAAGGGGCATCAGATCCTTGCCCTTTTCCTGGGCATCAGGTATATTGTGACAAAGTTCCATTTAGTGTGTAACAAGTGAAAAAAAGTCCAGCGTGAACAAAATGGTTTTCTTCTCTGCCTCCACCAGTTTCGTGCACTAACCACGAACATACACAGCTGCTTACCGGAAGCTTAGACCTCAATACACAGGAGGTCTTACAGCACTTTGAGAACAATGCTCAGATCCCACATGGATGGATGGCTCTCACCCTCACTCCAAAAAGCAGTACCCGAACTTTATACCATATGCACAGGAAAAGAGCAAGGATTCGATGCCCCTTGGAAGATGCCCCGTAGGGCGAAACGCATAGGGAAGAACTTTGTGGCATCATCACGTCTACCTGGATGACTGGCGGGTGCATGGTACATGTTTGAATTTTCTACATTCCCTAAATATTTTAACCACTTGCCGACCGCCGCCGCAGTTTTACGGTTGCGCGAAACGATGTAGTACTACGTCGGTCGCGTACGTGGTGCTGGGGGGGAAAGTGCGCCTGCCTCCACTAGGTAGCAGCAAACCGTTCTTCTCTCTGAAATGATCACAGAGTGCCTGTGATCCTCCTATATAGGATCACAGGTCTCTATGGTCATTTCACAAGCCCCTCCCCCATCCTCCGCACCGCCACCGCATCAACATCATCATGATTAAAAGAGGCACATCTAAGAATGCAGGCATCTGGGGTAAAGCTGTCCACATAGACCAACCTCCGCACCGCCGGCTCTCACCGCCATCAGTCTGTAATCGTTACCGGGAAGACTACCCTGCAGTAGCAATCTAAAAGCGAGGCTTGATACGCTCGTGAAGCGCAGTGTGGAAGGGATGATGTTGATGCGGTGGCGGTGCGGAGTATGGTCTACGTCAGTGATGGCGAACCTTGGCACCCCAGATGTTTTGGAACTACATTTCCCATGATGCGCATGCATTCTGCAGTGTAGCTGAGCATCATGGAAAATGTGGTTCCAAAACATCTGGGGTGCCAAGGTGCACCATCACTGACGTAGACCATACTCCGCACCACCACCACATCAACGTCATCCCTTCCACACTGCACTTCACGAGCGTATCAAGCCTCGCTTTTAGATTGCTATTGCAAGGTAGTCTTCCCGGTCACGATTACAGACTGATGGCGGTGAGAGCCGGTGGTGAGGAGGACGGTCTATGTGGACAGCTTTACCCCAGATGCCTGCATTCTTAGATGTGCCTCTTTTAATCATGATGATGTTGATGCGGGGGCGGTGTGGAGGATGGTCTACGTCAGTGATGGTGAACCTTTGCACCCCAGATGTTTTGGAACTACATTTTCCATGATGCTCATGCATTCTGCAGTGTAGTTGAGCATCATGGAAAATGTGGTTCCAAAACATCTGGGGTGCCAATGTTCGCCATCACTAGTCTATGTGGACAGCTTTACCCCAGATGCCTCCATACTTAGATGGAACTGTTTTAATCATCAGCCATGTGAGTTGCTAAATGTTGCACCTTTATTAAATGTAACCATATTGCTACACTCAGAGCAGAGGTCTTCAAACTATGTTGTTCGGGAACTACAATTCCCATCATGCCTAGTCATGTCTGTGAATGTCAGAGTTTTACAATGCCTCATGGGACGTGTAGTTCCGCAACAGCTGGAGGAACGTAGTTTGAGGATCCCTGACTTAGAGGCACCTCTCTTCTCTTTTATACTTGTGACATGATGCTACTTGTATATTAAGACATCACTTATTTATCAAGTCAAAATGTATTTAAAAATTTAGCTTGTCTTGCAAAACGCTCTCAAACCAAGTTACTCTCAATCCAAGGTTTTACTGTACTTTAATTTCTGTTCCCATAAAACATATTAAAAGGAAATCCAAGTATAGAGAATTGCATGCATGTTACATAAGTAGTTTTCTCTTTTCTCTACATATGTTTATCCCAAAATCCATTGACCTCCAATCGTCCCAAACACCTCCAAGTCCACACATACAGATTATCTATATATTACAGACATTAAAGTTTCCAGCTGACGGCTGCACAGGGAATTGTCCTGGAATCAGATTCCATCACAACAGGAAGTATAATATTCGGAGACGCTGGAACATTGCTCCTTCTAAAATGAGCCTTGGAATAAAACTTCACCTCTCTATGAGCTTTGGTGGTATATACATGGAAAATACGGCTTTTCGTTATATTTGTCCTTTTTCTTCAGCCACTGATGGATTTACTTTTTTTTTGCCTTTAGGAATTTTTAATATTGGGAATGTGTCCGCTGAAGGAACTGCAGACAAGGTTTCCACCAATGGTTTCCTCAGTGATCACACCTACTCCTCCTGTCCGCTTTAAGTTTTCTTGGATGTCTTGTAACAGACACATGAATCAATATATCTTTGGCATCATAGCCTCAAAGTGCTTTATCTGCTGCTGGGGCAGATGGCAAGGCAGCCATCATGGGAACTTAGTAAAATTTAGACAGGTGCCAAATAGCCTAACAGTATGCTTTTGGAGTGTAGGATGAAATCGGAGTACCCGAAAGAAACACACACAAGCACAGGGAAAACATGCAAACTCCATCAAGTGTCTTGGTTGGAGCTCAAACCAAGGACCTTAGCATTGGCGTCGCTATGGGGGTGTGGGGGGTGCAGACTGCACCCGGGTGACACCCGCCAGAGGAGTGCAGTCTGCACCCCCCACCTGACTGCGATGGGGTCATCCAAACTGGACACTACTATGGGCTTACTAGCAGCTTACGTGATGTTCGCCATGCTCACTTGGGGCAGTACCAGGGCTTAGGGACAGCAGTGTCATGGCTGGGTGGATGCTGTCGGCAAGTACCAGGATCCCAGTGTCCAGAGGACTTAGACACGGTGGATGCCACATCTGCTGTGGCTCGTGTATACTGGGCTACTGCTGTGCAGCATCTGATTCCAGGCTGGAGCAAGGCGGTTGTACCAATGATTTGGAGCTGGAGGACACTGGGGTCACTGCATGTGAGTAAGCCTGCTGGGGGCACCTACTGTCTGTACCCTGGACTTCTCCATCACTGATCCCACTGCCAACTGTGCCCCAACTTCCCCATCATTGATCCTACTGCCAACTGTCCCCCTAATTTTCCCATCACTGATCCAACTGCCAATTGTACCCCAAACGTGCATGTCATTCAGCCTGCTGGAAACTGTACCCCAACTTCCCCATCACTGAGCCTGCTGCCAACTGAACCTTCACTTACCCATCACTAATCCTACTGGAAACTTTACCCCAACTTTCCCATCACTGAGCCTGCTGCCAACTGGAGCTTCACTTACCCATCACTGATCCTACTGGAAACTGTACTCCAACTTCCCCATCACTGAGACTGCTGCCAATTGGACCTTCAGCTACCCATCACTGATCCTACAGAAAACTGTACCCCCAACTTCCCCATCAATGAGCCTGCTGACAACCGGATCTTTCACTTACCCATCACTGATCCTACTGGAAACTGTATTCCAACATCCCCATTGCTGAGTCTGCTGCCAACTGGACCTTCACTTACCCATCACTAATCCTACTGGAAACTGTACCCCAACTTCCCCATCACTGAGAATGCTGCCAACTGGATCTTTACTTACCCATCACTAATCCTACTGTAAACTGTACCCCCAACTACCCCATCACTGAGCCTGCTGCCAACTAGATCTTCACTTACCCATCACTGATCCTACTGGCAACTGTACCCCAACTTCCCAATCACTGATCCTACTGCCAACTGGACCTTCACTTACCCATCACTGAATTTACTGCCAACTGTACTCTAAATGAACCTACTGCCAACTGTACTCTGACTTGATAGTTGTTAATGGCACTACTATTGTCACTATATGCAGTGATAAATAGGAAAAAAAATATTGTGGGGGGGGGGGGGAGAGGGGTGACACCATGTTTTACTGCACCAGGTGCGGTTAACACTGGGCCCAGTGTTGCAAGGCAGAAGCACTAACCACTAAGCGACCGTGCTGAGACGGGTAAACATTTGTTGAAGAGAAACACGTAAGAAAAACATGTGGATCAGGTGATACCAATAAATGTGTCCTGGACTCTTTGAAGCTGAGTGACTCCGCTCATGTGTCTCTGCTTTCGGTAACTAAACAATGCATGTGTGTGCTCCAGCATTGTACTAAACCAGCATCAGAACCACAAAAAAGGCACCGCTCACTTATTGCTGAAGCACAGTTCATTTATAGATTGCCCAGAACCCATAAAAGCTTTCTCTATGCTGACCATGACTAGGAATTCAATCACTGCAATGGTCCACCCACTCTTTGCCTCAACGGCTAATAGGGAGATGGGGGGGGGGGGGGGGGGGGAGTAGTGGGTCACAGTGACTGGTTGCTGTCTGCTTAACAGAGTGAATGTGGTTACCGGGGTTCCCGCTAATCTAGAAATTCACTTGGTTGCACACACTGGGGGATCCCCACATCATCATTCTGGTGCTGCTCTAGCACATCACTGGAGCCCACATCCTTCCTTTTAATGTCATATATATCTACTCCATATAAGCCATGGTCTCCATATACGGCACTGATGATGGCCATAAAGCCTGAAACAGCTGTATGAAGTTTGAAGTAAATGGCTCAGTCATATTTTGCTATATTTGCACTGTACACCAGTGACATTGAAGCACTTTCTCCAATTCCACTTCCCCTGATATGTTTGTTTATTGTGTGTTTTTTTTTTTGCGCACGTACACAGGCACTTACCTCAACTAACAGAGTGTAGGTCCTAGGACTTGCCCTGAAAAACTAGGACAGGGGGGTTGGGTGGGGGGTATGTGGTCTTTGGAGCAGGTTCTCCCCCTCCCATGGGAGCTCCACCTAGTATGTGAGTAGGTCTTGCTTCGGCAGGCCGCTTGAAGAAAGGGATCTGCCCAGTTTGGCCAGAGTGGACCACGAGTACTCCACTCCCTGTCAGGAGCCTTGCCCCCTGGGAGATCAGGGTCAGGGTGCTTTCTCTTTGACCATATATGGTCTTTGGAGCAGGTTCTACCCCTCCCATGGGAGCTCCACCTGGTGCTTGGATAGGTCTTGCTTCGGCAGGCCACCTGAAGAAAGGGGTCTGCCCAGTTTGGCCAGAGTGGACCACGAGTACTCCACTCCCTGTCAGGAGCCTTGCCCCCTGGGACATCAGGGCCACTTTCTCTTTGACCATATGTGGTCTTTGGAGCAGGTACTCCCCCTCCCATGGGAGCTCCACCTAGTGCTTGGATAGGTCTTTCTTCGGCAGGCCGCCTGAAAAAAGGGGTCTGCCCAGTTTGGCCAGAGTGGACCACGAGTACTGCACTCCATCAGGAGCCTTGCCCCCTGGGAGATCAGGGCCTGGGTGCTTTCTCTTTGACCATATGTGGTCTTTGGAGCAGGTTCTCCCCCTCCCATGGGAACTCCACCTAGTACTTGGGTGGGTCTTGCTTCAGCAGGCTGCCTAAAGAAAGGGGTCTGCCCAGTTTGGCCAGAGTGGACCAGGAGTACTCCACTCCCTGTCAGGAGTCTTGCCCCCTGGGAGCTCAGGGCCAGGATGCTTTCTCTTCGAAGGAGGACAATGTGTACAACCTGTGCACTTTTTTGTGTTTTTCACTTTTATGTGCTCACCTTTTTTGCACCTGGTGTTTGGTTTTGAGTGTGCTCACTGCAATGTGGATCTTCAAAAGATTAATAAAAATTAAAAAAAGTGGTTCTGGATGAGCACTTAGCTGTTGGGTCATTAAGGAATGATTGCTCAGCCCACTGTCCTGAAATGAGGACTAATCCTCCTATTTTGGGATATGAGATGGAATGAGACCTGTGAATATTTTTAGTTCTAGAAAGCCCTTACTAAGCTATTGCACTGATTTGGTTGGAGGACTTTTTAATTCCTTTAAACCATAACCATATAGTTAAATTGTGTCATTGCTGACCATTACAATGGTAAATGTGAACTTTGTCTCCTTTGCAAAACCTAAAAGGTTTACACATCAGAAGTACGGAAATCAAATAAATATCACATTACGGAGAATCAGCACTTTGATCGAATATGAATGCAGCAATGGACTCACCCGTTTCGAAGAGATTTTCATGGATTTTATGGATTTCGGTTCCTAAGAGATAAAACTAGTAAGTTACATTGGCAGAAGGTAAAGTACAGAAAACTGAATACAAAGATTAATAGAAATGTAGTGCAAACCCTCAGACTTAAGCCAGCCATAGATGATATGATTTTCTTTCCTGCCACCACGGGCTGCAGGAAAGAAAAACACTTGATTCCTCCATCAACACAGACAGTGTTGATGGGGGAATCCCTCCCGTGGAGCTATTGTGTTCTCCCAGTTAGGGAGTGAGGGGAGCTGGTTATACCCAAGTTGATCAATGGATTGTCTTGAGTACAATCAGCCTGCCCATAGAGGGTTCAAAACCTTTGAGCCATCTATGCCTGTTTTAATTTGGGGGTCAATAAAAAAAAAAAAAGGAACCCCCTGCAGTGGTGCTCAAAATGCCACAGCTAAAAAGATAATTGGTGTCATGCTCCTAGCATAGTCCTGGAACTTGGAAGGTTCTATCAAAAGGAAGGTCAATCACGCACAGCTCAAAAAACCTCAGAGGATCCATAATGCTCCATGGAACCCTGACTTAGAATGGCTGCCCTTATCGAAGGTTTTATATGGATTCTATATTTTTCAAAGTAAAAGCTAATGATCTTACATTCACGTGGGTTGGAGGGGTGTAGACACAGTAATAGTTTATTATTAGATAGATACAATTGTAATTAATTCATACCATAGGAAGACAGTCATTTTCAGCCAGGGTTCCTTGAAACAGTAGGGTTCCTTTAGAGGTTCTAGGGGTTCCATAAGCAATAAGCAGTTTTTATATATTCTTATATATAGTAAATATACATTGCCATCTGAGATGTTTCTAGCTATCTGCAAGAGAAGTATTCATCCCAAAGACCAGCAGTGTAAGGGACATTCTTCCCACTTACCACCAATGTAAGGGACATTCTTCCCACTGACCTCCAATGTAAGGAGCATTCTTCCCACTGACCACCAATGTAAGGGACATTCTTCCCACTGACCACCAATGTAAGGGACATTCTTCCCACTGACCTCCAATGTAAGGAGCATTCTTCCCACTGACCACCAATGTAAGGGACATTCTTCCCACTGACCACCAATGTAAGGGACATTCTTCCCACTGACCATCAATGTAAGGGACATTCTTCTCACTGACCTCCAATGTAAGGAACATTCTTCCCACTGATCACCAATGTAAGAAGCATTCTTCCCACTGACCATCAATGTAAGGAGTATTCTTCCCACTGACCATCAATGTAAGGAGCATTCTTCCCACTGACCACCAATGTAAGGAGCATTCTTCCCACTGACCTCCAATGTAAGGAGCGTTCTTCCCACTGACCTCCAATGTAAGGAGCATTCTTCTCACTGACCGCCAATGTAAGGGACATTCTTCCCACTGACCTCCAATCTAAGGAACATTCTTCCCACTGATCACCAATGTAAGGGACATTCTTCCCACTGACCTCCAATCTAAGGAACATTCTTCCCATTGATCCCCAATGTAAGGGACATTCTTCCCACTGACCTCCAATGTAAACAGCATTCTTTCCACTGACCTCCAATGTAAGGAGCATTCTTCCCACTGACCACCAATGTAAGGAACATTCTTCCCACTGACCACCAATGTAAGGAACATTCTTCCCACTGACCACCAATGTAAGGGGCATTCTTCCCACTGACCACCAATGTAAGGAACATTCTTCCCACTGATCACCAATGTAAGGAGCATTCTTCCCACTGACCACCAATGTAAGGAACATTCTTCCCACTGACCACCAATGTAAGGAGCATTCTTCCCACTGACCCCCAATGTAAGGGACATTCTTCCCACTGACCTCCAATGTAAACAGCATTCTTCCCCCTGACCACCAATGTAAGGGGCATTCTTCCCACTGACCACCAATATAAGAAGCATTCTTCCCACTGACCACCAATGTAGGGGACATTCTTCCCACTGACCTCCAATGTAAGGAGCATTCTTCCCACTGACCACCAATGTAAGGAACATTCTTCCCACTGACCTCCAATGTAAGGAGCATTCTTCCCACTGACCACCAATGTAAGGAACATTCTTCCCACTGACCGCCACACTATCGTACTGTGAGCTACAGATATAGAACATTTTGGCAGGGGTTTCCTGAGACCCTAAAGTTACTTCAAGGATTCTATACTACTAAGGATGCACATTTATAAAATATGTTTCTTTTTTGAGGTTGCTGTCCCCAGTGTATGAATTATCGTGTGATATTCTGTATCCAGTTTTATACAAACCAACTTGATACTTTTTTCTATATATGGTGTGAATGGCAGTATGCCAAGCAGATTGTGTATCTTTGTAATTATACTCTTTGCAATTATGTAAGCTAATTGATTACAGCTGCTTTGGGTTAATCTATGTTGAGAACTTCTCCACCTGTTCTTCTCCTACTCATGGAGCGAAATGCGTCAGTCTGCCTTGCACTGGGCCATTCATTAAACTCTTAACCATGGCTTTTTAACTTGAAATTCAGTGACCTTTCCTTTTGCTAGGACTAAATCCTATAATGGATCTGTCCCACAGCTCTGCCTTGCTGTGCAGCAAAATTGATGAGCGTCCCCCCCCCTCCCGGTGTCTATCCTAATTCAGACATTTATCTTGTCTCTCACCCCTCAGGAGGAACTGCAAGTTTCTGTTGCCAATAAAGTACCCAAGAAGAAAAATAAGAAACTTTGATAGAGCTGGTAAAGTTGGATGGAAGTCTCGAAACTTCATGTCATACCTTAAACACTTCCACCTCTTCCAGGATCAGCTCTTCTGTCTCCAGGTCATCTTTCGGCAGGACAATCACCTTCTGCACTGTACCCTGATCTGAGGAGGCAAAGCAGCCGGTAAAGTCTCTCTCACAATAATGCATTTCATTTTTTATATTACTTTACTTCATCTAAGAGATACTCCAAGCATTCTCCGACACAATGCCCCATGCTGAGGAAACCTCAATGAACACATCCGCCTTTGAGAGCCAGAAGCCAACACTTCGCTCAGCTGCTGTCTCTCAATCCCAGTTCACAGCCACGGCACCTGCCGACGTTCAGGAACCAATCAGAGCTATTCCCAATCATGTGATCACTATGACAGATCCATCATAATCATCAAATGCAGGCTGGAGGCTTTATTAATGAAAAAAATATAATATATATTAACCACTTGCCGACCTGTATGGCGGTTCGCAGGAGCGATCCTGGGGGTGCGCGCCAGCGGGAAAGCCAATCCACGGGGCCGGGCACCCGCGATCGCTCCCTGTGAAGAGAGAACGACGGTCTGCTGTTGTAAACACAGCAGACAGTAGTTCTCTCAGCTATCAACAAAGAGCTTCTGGGACATATCATGGGCACTCGCTGGTCATCCAGGCAGACGTTACACAGCTAGGCTCCTCCCTACACATTTCGTCATATGGGACGTCATCCAAGGGGCATCAGATCCTTGCCTTTTTCCTGGGCATCAGGTATGTTGTGACAAAGTTCCATTTAGTGTGTAACAAGTGAAAAAAAGTCCAGTGTGAACAAAATTGTTTTCTTCTCTGCTTCCACCAGTTTCAGTGCCCTAACCACGAACATACACAGCTGCTTACCGAAAGTTTAGACCTCAATAAACGGGAGGTCTTACAGCACTTTGAGAACAATGCTCAGATGCCACATGGATGGATGGCTCTGACCCTCACTCCAAATAGCAGTACCCGCACTTTATAACATATGCACAGAAAAAGAGCAAGGATTCGATGCCCCTTTGAAGATGTCCCGTAAGACGAAACGCATAGGGAAGAACTTTGTGGCATCATCACGTCTACATGGATGACTGGCGGGTGCATGTGACATGTTTGAATACCCTCCCTTGTTTGTGGGTTCGTTCCCTAAATATTTTAACCACTTGCCGACCGCCCGCCGCAGTTTTACTGCGACAGGCTGGCTCGGCTGCGCGAAATGAGGTAGTACTACGACACATTGCCCCGTGCTGAGGACACCTCAATGAACACATCCGCCTTTGAGAGCCAGAAGCCAACACTTCGCTTGGCTGCTGTCTCTCAATCCCAGTTCACAGCCACGGCACCTGCCAACGTTCAGGGACCAATCAGAGCTATTCCCAATCATGTGATCACTATGACAGATCCATCATAATCATCAAATGCAGGCTGGAGGCTTTATTAATGAAAAAAATATAATAAATATTAACCACTTACCGAACAGCCGCCGCCTATATACGGCGGCAGGTTCCCACGAATCGCCGTACCTGTACGGCAGTTTGCAGGAGCGATGCTAGGGCGCGCGCCAGCGGGAAAGCCAATCCACAGGCCGGGCACCCGCGATCGCTCCCCGTGAAGAGAGAACGACGGTCTGCTGTTGTAAACACAGCAGACCGTTGTTCTCTCAGCTATCAACACAGAGCTTCTGTGTTCCTCCTATTTTGAAAAGGTAAGCCTAAAAAGGGACCTATGGGGACTCCGACCTGCTCTAAAGGGGGATCTATGGGGGCAAAAAAGGCAGAGCATGGGTGACTATAAAATGATGCCCCCCCCCCCCCCTGAAAAAAGTTCTGCAGACGCCCATGGTGGCTGAATTATCATTATTATTCATCCATAGTTGTTTCTCTCTAATACAGGAGGTGTGTTACTGATTAGATCACCAGGGGAAAACAGAGGAAATAAAGCCTAAAAAGAAAACGAATGCAGCCACTGCATCTAATGATTGGTAAGCTGCATTATATTACATTTTTGGTTTTGGGTTTAATGCTGCTTTAAACAGTATACCAAATAAAAACCTTATATATTCTTAAAAACAAATATTTTAGGTATGAAAATTATTCATAGAGTTATTAAAATAACTAACACATGCTGATGCTGCTAAATGTGGTCTGGGCACGGAGAGTACAGCATGGATTCTGCTTACTTATCCGGGCAGGCACAGACACTAAATTATTTACACTGTCTGGTTCAGGAGAACACCTGATTTTCAAATTAGCAGCTCTTCTTACTTCTCAAACTAGGAAAGAATTTCTCAGCTTCTCATTATTATTTTACCTATATATTATTTCTTAAATAAAAAAAAAAATTCTAACAAATATGCATCTTAAAAAATCTCAATACATAACAACCACATAAAAAAAAAAAAAAAAAAAAAAAAAAATGAACGTTCTAGTTTATTACATCCCTCTGGTGCAAAAAAAAACAAAAAAAAAAACAATGGTTTAATTTATTTCAAGCTTAGCTATTGAAAAATCAAATGCTCTAGTCTCAAATTCATATTGATAACTATAATAAGCTTTTTCTATAACGAATAATAATAATCATAATAAAAATAATATGAATGATTAATATTAATAATAGCAATAATAATAATTTTATTAATAATGATAATAATAATAAATAATAATAATAATAAGCAGAAGAAGAAGAAGAAAAAGAAGAAGAAGAAGAAAAAGAAGATCTAATAACTAAAATTTAATTTTGAAAAATAAATGAAAAATCTATTTCTCTAGTCTCAGATTCAAATTAATAACTATAATAAGCCATATTTGGAAATCTAAAAAAAAAAAAAAAAAAAATCTGTCTTTAAAAAAATATAATTTTTTTATTACTGGAACTGCTTTATATTAAGGTTTATTTTTAGTGAATTCAAACAAATGTTAGTTTTTAGGAAATAAAAATTAATAAAAGATACGTCCAGACACTTTTAAAAAAAGTGGGTCAGACGGCATTTACGAGGTGCTAATTTCCAAATTCTCTATTTCACGTCAGTGACCCTGTTTATCTGATAAAAAGCCAACACTACAGACTGCCTATCATTTGCACCACACCAGTAGAAGATATCCAATGATAAGTAATGATAAGCAGACCCAACATGCAATTTAATTGGAATTAAATTATATTTTTTTTGCTGTATCCCCTGCTATATTATTATTGGGTATGCAGAAGGTGTAAATGTGATTAGTGTATATAAATAAACGTATCTGTCTTAAAGTATATTTGTTTTTAATTATTTTCTGTATTTTTGTCAGGACTTAAAAAAAAGAAAAAAAAATGTTCTTTTTTTAAGGTAAATAAGTAATATTTCACAATATTTTGACACAGTCTTCTATCCAGCCAGCAGGTGGGGTTGTCACCCTCTTTTTACATGTTCAGCTATTTTAGCTTTCAGCTCTGCTACATAAAGAACTTAATAAATAATTAGAGCAAAGACTTTGCCCTTATCAGAGGGTTCAGTCTGAGATTTCAATTAGACAAAGAGAGCTGCAAAGCAAGCTGTGTCGTCTCTCTAGTTAAACCAATGTGCTTTGTGAATCCTTTGTTAGGTATTAGATGGTTATTTGTATAAACATGATTGTATGCTGTATATAAATTATTAAATAAAGGATCAACAGGTAGTAAATTATAACACAGGGTAAACAATTATGATACTGACACTGACTAAAGACATCTGTACAGCTGAATTTGCTTACTACATGGACTCTACCCCCTGATGGTGCACAGAGACTTGCTGTTCGTGTTTGTGTACCCCCCTCCTGTAGTCCTCTGATTTGCAGGGTTTCCATCTCCATTCCTTAGTGAGAATCACCTCCACTCTTCTGTCTGCAGCGGATCTGATTCCAGCATAACTTAAATTGGACTCATCAAATCAACAATCAGCTATTGGAGTCACCAATCAGGAGACGGTGCCGACTGAGATCTCAGCACTGACTCGTGATTTAACCTTCTTTGATACTTACAAATCATCATCAAAGATACAAGACAGAGAAGATGCCCCTTGATTAAACTGTCCTGATGAAGAGGGAGCTTTGTGGAGTCAGATTATTAAAGTGCTATGAAAAAAAATTACCTGTTCCTAAAAAGAGAACCTCGTATCTCCCATCCGCCGCGTCCACCTGGTCCACCGCGATGGTTGTGAATTTGTAGTTGACGTTCGTTCGCACAAGCAGCGGCTGCCGGTGCACCGGGTACACGGGGTTGTACATCACCGGGTGGGTTCGCATGAAGTTTATCACTTCGTCGGGGTAATCTTTTGTGGATTTCATGGAAGGCGTGAAAGTGCCTCCTGGACACTGCACAGGAAAATGTCCGAAAAATGGAAGAAAATTCAGCACGAGAAACATTGTTTATAAAAAGAAACATAAATAGAACCTAACCCTAGCCATAACACTAACCCTTGTATAACCCTAGCCATAATCCTAACCATAGCCATACCCCAAACCCTAGCCATAACCCTAACCTAACCCTTACTCTAGCCTAGCCCTAGCCATAACCCTAACCTAACCCTAGCTTAACCATAGCCATACCCTTAACCCTAATCCTAGCCAAAACCCTAACCCTTGTATAACCCTAGCTATAATCCTAACCATAGCTATACTCCAAACCCTAGCCATAACCCTAACCTAACCCTTACCCTAGCCATAATCCTAACCCTTGTATAACCCTAGCCATAATCCTAACCATAGCAATACCCCAAACCCTAGTCATAACACTAACCCTAGCCATAATTCTAACCATAGCCATAACCCTAACCCTAGCCATAACCCTAACCTAACCATTACTCTAGCCTAACCTTAGCCATAACCCTAACCTAACCCTAGCTTAACCATAGCCATACCCTTAACGCTAGCCATAACCCTAACCCTAGCCATAACCCTAACCCTAGCCGTAACCATAACCCTAGCCATAACCCTAACCCTAGCCTAACTTAACCCTAGCGATAACCCTAACCTAACTCTAGCCATAACCCTAACCCTAGCCATAACCATAACCTAACCCTTACCCTAGCCTAACCCTAACACTTGCCCTAACCCTAGCCATAATCCTAACCTAACCCTAACCCTAATTTAACCATAGTCATAATCCTAACCTAACCATTACCCTAGCCTAACCCTAACACTTGCCCTAACCATAGCTATAACCCTAATCCTAGCCATAACCCTAACCATAGCAATACCCCAAACCCTAGTCATAACCCTAGCCATAACCCTAGCCATAATTCTAACCATAGCCATAACCCTAACCCTAGCCATAACCCTAACCTAACCATTACTCTAGCCTAACCTTAGCCATAACCCTAACCTAACCCTAGCTTAGCCATAGCCATACCCTTAACGCTAGCCATAACCCTAACCCTAGCCATAACCCTAACCCTAGCCGTAACCATAACCCTAGCCATAACCCTAACCCTAGCCTAACTTAACCCTAGCGATAACCCTAACCTAACTCTAGCCATAACCCTAACCCTAGCCATAACCATAACCTAACCCTTACCCTAGCCTAACCCTAACACTTGCCCTAACCCTAGCCATAATCCTAACCTAACCCTAACCCTAATTTAACCATAGTCATAATCCTAACCTAACCATTACCCTAGCCTAACCCTAACACTTGCCCTAACCATAGCTATAACCCTAATCCTAGCCATAACCCTAACCCTAGCCATCACTGTAGCAGTTAAAGGAATTGTGTGACACCATGTATGCTATCATTGGTAAAAGCCAAAGTCGCAACAAAGTTGCATTCATCCAAAGTCACATCAAAATTGCAGCAAAGTCGCATCAAGTCGCACTGTAAATCGCACAATTTTGAGAGGTTTTGCGTTGCTATAATGCGGAGCAGTCACAATATACAGTTTGGTGTGTAATGGCTGAACTGATTGAACCCGACACTCTTGTTCTTATCAAAAAGTTCTCCATCTTTGGTTGGTTCAGAAGACCAATTCTAGACAGAACAGTCAAGCTGGATACTTGGTAACATCCATAAAATACAAATCTTTAGTGGCTACATTATGAAACTATAACTCTCCAAAGCATTTTCGGCTATACCAGCCTTCCTCATAGCTACTATATTACAAATTCTCCTACTGGATTGTGGAGACATTATAGCCAGAGCACCAGTATCCAACCACAAGAAGCTGTTTTTATGGTTGAGTATGGCCATTGCTTTCTTTCCTTTTTTATTTTGTTGTAAGGGTAATGGACAAATCTTGTAACCTCTGTTGTATTTATTTTGCGGTCTGCGTCCAAACTGTGTGAATTCTCCTTTTATTTATTGTGTAGGTGACCACACATGAAGTCAGAAGAACCTCCCAAGTGGGGACGCAGACAATGATAAAAGTCTCAAAATGTCTAAACCCAAAAGGAGCGCCAAGCAAAGTGGTAAAAGAGTCCAATAAATGTTATTATTTCATCATATGATCGCACAAGACAGGCGACACATTTCGGGAGCTCAAAACACTCTCTCTTCATCATGGCTTGAAGATTTAATGTGGTTAGAGGTTTCAGAAAACCACCAGAATATGTTAATTAAGTGAGGTATCAAATACCTCCGGAGTTTTTGAGACATTATGACGTGTATAGAGTGAGTCTGGAAATATTTAGGGAGTGTTTTGAGCCCCAGAAAAACGTTGACTGTTTTATGTGATGTCATCATGAATTTTGCCCAGAACTTAACTTTAATTTCTGAATGATTGCCCATTGCTTAACCACTTGCCTACCGGCCACTTAAACCCCCTTCCTGCCCAGGCCAATTCTCAGCTTTCAGCATTGTCACACTTTGAATGACAATTGCGTGGTCAAGCAAACCCTGCACCCAAATGAAATTTTTATAATTTTTTTCAAACAAATAAAGCTTTCTTTTGGTGGTATTTAATCACTACTGGGGGTTTTTATTTATTGCTGAACAAACAAAAAAAAAGAACAAACATTTTGAAAAAAAACAAAACAAAAGAAAAAACATAGTTTTATAGTTATAGTTTGTTATAACATTTTGCAAACAGGTAATTTTTCTCCTTCATTGATGTGCGCTGATGAGGCAGCACTGATGGGCCCTGATAGGCACTGATAGGCTGCACTGATGGGCCCTGATAGGCACTGATGGGCTGCACTGAAGAACACTGATAGGCGGCACTGATGGGCACTGATAAGGCAGCACTGATGGGTGGCACCGATGGGCAGCACTGAAGGGCACTGATAGGTGACACTAAAGGGCACTAATAGGTGGCACTCATGGGCACTCATAGGCACCAATAGGTGGCACTGATGGGCACTGATAGGTGGCACTGGTAGGTGACACTGATAGGCAGCAGTGATGATGGGGCACTGATTGGCACTGATAGGTGGCACTGGTGGGCATTGAAGGGCACTAATAGGTGGCACTCATAGGCACCAAAAGGTGGCACTGATGGGCACTGATAGGTGGCACTGATGGGTGGCACTTATGGGCACTGGTAGGTGACACTGATAGGCAGCAATGATGATGGGGCACTGATTGGCACTGGTGGGCACTGATAGGTGGCACTGGGGAGGAGAAAAAAAAGCAGCTCGCCAGCTGCTGTTTACATCACGTGATCAGCTGTGATTGGCTGACAGCTGATCACGTGGTAAGGGGCCGGGACTGGCCCCTTACTCCGATCTGTGATCAGCCGAGTCTCATGGACTCGCTGATTACAGAGCGAGCTGCGCGTGCCCTGCAGGGAGCGCACAGGCAGCTCATGCATGGGAGGATGTAAATGGACACCCTCCCGGCAATTTAGGCCCGCGCTGTAACCATCTTTCGGCTATAGCACGGGTAGGAAGAAGTTAATCTCTGATTTTCTAGCCAAGAGCCCCATGAGGATGTTATTGGGGGGGGGACGTAATGAATGTGGTCCCCAAAACAACATACTCAAGGAGGTGCTTGCATGTGTAGTCAGATGAAGAAAAACTTTTAAACAAGCTCAATAGCTGTGACAAGGTGGCTCCCACACAACAAGCCTCGTGGCAACACCATCTCCCCTTATTTACCTGTATGCCCCCGAAACGCATTGGCTGTTTTTATATGACTTTTTTTTTAACTAACAATAAAATGATCCTGGACTCTTTCATCCGATTTCAGTCTGGCACTCTGGATTTCTATGGTAATAGATGTGGTGTCAGAATTGGTTTGTGTTTCTCTGTAGTGCAGAGGAATTTCTTCCAAACCATCTCTTCATTTGTCATGTAACACAGCAGAACGCCATTTATGTCACATCATTTTTTCTATATTAGAGAAAGTTCAATGGCCCTTTATTTCTACCGAACATAAAAGCACAAAAGAAAGGGCGGTAATGTAGTTCAAACCAATCGGTACTCTTAGCCTGCGGCTCTTAAAGTATCTGTAATCCCAATGTTTGCCATGGCAATGCTTAACCCTAAATATACCATTTAAATGTCAAAAAATATCAATAAATATATTTTTTCCTTGATTTTTATACGTGCTCAACTGACCACTTGCCCCCCCCCCCCCCAGCTCAAAGGGCTGTGGGCGCAGCCTTGACGCAGCTGTCAATATCCACTTAAAGCGGAGCTCCACCCCCAAAGGGGAAGCTCCACTTGTTTGCAACCTCCCCCCTTCTGCACTTTTTTTTGGGGGGGGGGGGGGGGAGCGGGTACCTGGTTTTGACAGGTACCCGCTCCCACGTCTGGGTAAGATCGCCAAGACGATATCCGAGAATTTATAAATCCCCCCCCCCCTTCTGGGACACACGCAGATCCAAGAATATGGCAGGATCATTCATAAAGTGCAGAGCAACTTGAGCATGCGCAGTAGAAAACTGGCTATAAAGCCTGATAGTGGTTGTAAAGACAGGAGGTGCATTCTATGCCTTAGAATAGAAAACACCCCCCCCCCCTTTATCTGAGCCCCATCTCAATCCTGCAATGTTGCATGAGTGCCTTGGCCATCCGGGACTCTCCCTCCTGATTGGCTGAGACACAGCAGCAGCGCCAAAGGCTCCCACTGCTGTCAATCAAAGTCAGTTAGCCAATGAGGAGAGAAAGGGGTCGGGGCCAAACCGCGGCTCCGTGTCTGAATGGACACACAGGGAAGCGGCTCGGCTCCGGTGCCCCCATAGCAACCTGCTTGCTGTGGGGGCACTCGACAGGAGGGAGGGGCCAAGAGCGCCGGCAAGGGACCTGAAAAGAGGAGGATCCGGGCTGCTCTGTGCAAAACCAACTGCACAGAGTAGGTAAGTATAACATGATTGTTATTATTAAACAAAAAAAAAGGCAAGACTTTAATATCACTTTAAGTTCCGGTTCACACCTATGCGATGCGGGAACCCTGCAAATCCACTGGGGGTTCCTGCATTGCATTCAACTCGCAGGCAGTTCCCACTGCCATATGCGAATCACTAGGGGTGTCAATACAAAGTTAATGACACCCCCAGATCAGTTCACATATCGCAGTGCGAACTGTCAGTTCGGACATGAATTGGATGCCATTGGTGTGAACACCCATGTGATCCGATTCTGGGACCCAAAAAAGGGTGCGATTTGTGTCCAAATCTGATGCGAATTCAGCCATACAATCTGAATAGGCTCACATTTAACCCCTCGATCACCCACAATGTTAACCCCCTTCCCTGCCAGTATCATTATTACAGTAACAGTGCATATTTTTAGCACTGATTACTGTAGTAATGTCACTGGTACCCCCAAAAGTGTCAAAAAATGTCAGTTAGGTAAGTATAACTTGTTTATTATTTTCGCTTACTGCAATTTTTTTTTACCAAAAATATGTAGCAGAAAACAAATTGGCCTAAAATGTTAAAAAATTTAGATTTTTCATTTTTTATTTTTTTTGGGAATGTTATATAGCAGAAAGTGAAAAATATTGTTTTTTTTTTTCCAGAATTGTCGCTCTTTTTTTGTTAGCGCAAAAAATAAAAATCGCACAGGTGACCAAATACCACCAAAAGAAAGCTCTATTTGTGGGAAGAAAAGGACATCAATTGTATTTGGGTACAGAGTCGCACGACTGTGCAATTGTCCATTAAAGTCATGCAGTGTCGAATTGCAAAATATGGCCTGGTCATTAAGGGGGAAAATCTACCGGTCCAGAAGTGGTTAAGATGGTCGATGGCGACTTTTTTTCTTAGGTGGTAATCTTATATATTATCTGGAGTGCGCTTTATGGTGGAATGACGCTTACCGTGCCGGGGCGTGGGTAGGGGATCTTCCCTGTATACGGTATCCACTGATAGTTGGGGCCCTCCTTGTGAGCAAAGGGCCCATTGAACACCATTCGGATGTCGGCCATGGAATACACACACACCGCCGATCCCTTAAACACGGAGCTGCAGAGGGAAGAGACAATCAGAAAAGGAGGGACTTCCCCCGATGGGAGTTAAGGAAAGATCCATAAGGAGAGAATGGCGTGCTTACCCAGAAGCTGAAAAGACCGCATAGATGACCGGATTTTTACTGTCTTGTGTCTGCTGGATAAAGACGTCCTCTGTAAAAGATTCAAATAAATTATATAAAGCAGAACAGCGAATAGGAAAGAAAAACCCAACAGAAACCTTCGTCCGGAACGTTACGTACGCAGTTCATCGAAATGTGTCTCTATTCCGTCCGCACCGGGCACCGAGCAAATGAGCCGAGCTTTCAGGAACGTGCTCCATTTGTTCACCAGACAGCAGTGACCACCGTCGTCGTTCTGTAAGAGGTGACACCATACAGAAACATAGAATCAGACTCAACATTTCAATGCAAGCTTGATAGTAAACACTGCGGAGTCCGATGTATCCAATTCTTGTGTCAGATTTTTGTTTTCCGCAAAAAACAAATGGAAACCAGAGATGAGAAAATCTGTCCCTTTGATAATAATGAACGGGACTTAGGATAGGCAGAGTGAAGGCAGTTTTGGGTGGTCTACAATAATCCAATGGGCTTTGGCGGTAAAGAGAGGCACCTTTATATTGCTACTTTTTTTTTCTTTTTTGTTGAAAAACATTTTCTTACGACTTTTAGCGCCGGTTCACATACACGCGACGCTACTTCCCGGGGCGACCTCCGAGGTCGCGGTGCGAGCAGCGCGCCGCGACTTTGGAGCGGCCGCCACGGACTTCATAACATTGAAGTCTATGGCGGTCGCCTCCTGGTCGCCCCAAAGAAGCTCCGGACCCTTTTTCTAGGTCGGAGCGACTTGTGTCGCTCCTATTAGAACGGGTCCGCAGCTTCCCTATGGGAGGCGACCTGCGGCGACCTGTGAGGCGACCAGGTCGCCTCAAAGGTCGCCCCAGTGTGAACCGGGGCATAGAGCCAGTTCACACTAGCGCGACTTATCAGGAGACTCTTCAGCCTGACAAGTCGTGCTCCCTCGCGGTCCATTGACCGCTTCAGGACCCGTTCTAATAGGAGCGACACAAGTCGTTCCGACTTAGAAAAAGGGTCCTGTACTACTACGTGGCGACCTCGGAGCGACTTGCATAGACTTCCATTATGTGAAGTCCCTGCAAGTCGCTCCGAAGTCGTGGTGCAATGTAATGCACAAGTCACCCCCGAAGTAGTAAGGAGTCGTGTCGCCTCAGTGTGAACCGGCTCTTAGTTCACATGTTGGCGTAGCGGATCATGGGCAGAATCACCGCGATTCTGCCCGCGATCCGGAAATCATTGCAAATCGCGGGACGCCTGTGCGTTACCGTTGATATGCAATGGCACCCCAAACGCTGTGCGATGTTGCCGCGATTTCCGCCTGCCGAATCGCAGTAACATTGCGCAAACAAAATCGCGGGACACATGACGCCCCAAAGAAGCTCTTGTCATGCGACCCGCGATTTTGTTTGCGCGATGTTACCGCGATTCAGCAGGTGGAATTCGCGGCAACATCGCACACCGTTTGTGGTGCAATTGCAAATCTACGGCAACGCACCGGCGTCCCGCGATTTGCAATGATTTCCGGATTGCGGGCAGAATCGCAGTGATTCTGCCTGTGATCCGCAGCGCCAACATGTGAACGTAGCCTTATTGAAGTGTTACGGACACAGCTTTGTTTATAAAAAACAATAACAATATAACAGCGATTCTAAAAAATGATACATCACATCAAATGTTTTTTTTTTTATTATTTTAATAAGCCCGTGGTGTGTGAACACACTCAAACTAACACCCGGTGCATAAATAAGTGCACACACGCAAATGTGAAGTACACAAAAAGTGCACAGGGTGTGCGGAATGATCCTCCTCCGAAGAGGGTGGACCCTGACCTTGATCCCCCGGGGCGCAAGACTCCCGACAGGGACTGAGGTACTCACTTTGGTTTGCCCGGCCGAAACCTAGGGTTAGGGTTAGGGGTAGGGATAACTCCCGAAACAGCCCACCCCAAGTACTAGGTGGGGCTCCCCCGAAGGGAGACCCCATGAGAGAGGGCGAACTAAGCCAGAAGGCCATGTCCACCCCCTCCCAAGACTTTCAAGGTAGGCCCGAGGACCCACACCCTACTCATTGTGATAAAGTGAATAAGAAAGGTGACAAACTACAAATAAAAAAAAAACACACAACACAAAAGGGGAAGGGGAAGTGGAGAAGTGCAGGTGGTGTCAAGGTGCAGGACCTTGACAGGCCCCTCGGCCAGGAATAAAAAAATTCCTCTGGTCCAGGCCAAAAGGCCCGTCCCAAGAGGCAGGTGTGAAAAAAGTAAGTGTAGTGCAGTGACCAAGGTGCCAAAAACTCAAGGTGAGCTGCCCCACCAGTGAGAATTATTGCACCCCTGGGCTGCCACCCCAGGGGCACGTACACCACGGGCTTTTTTCGGTCCCGGCCTTCATGCCATAAATAAAAATGATAAAAAAAAGAAATCACATTTTTTAGTTCTGCACTTGTCTATGACCCACCCTACAATGCCTCACAGTGACACCCAGTCCCATCCAGATCCCTCCAGCATTTTATTCCATATTTTGCATTCCCATGTATTTTTTTGTGTAAGTATAAACTTTTTCCTTTACTGTTGAGGCATGGAAGGTTTTGGAAGAATTCCCTGGCTCCTGGTCTCACTTAGGTTGAGAACCCCTGTCCTAGAAGACTTACTAGAAATCAGAAATTCTCCGAAAACCCATTTCAGTGTATTAACCGGGGGGGGGGGGGGGGGTTCATTCTAACAATTGAATACACGTACGCCATATTGAGTGAGGAAAATCTCTAAAGTGTGAAATAAGTGGAGAGAATTGATTTTGGAGGAATATAGACACCATTTGGCAGGAGAGTGAAGAATTCTTTGTGAAATCATGTTAGCGCATGAATGGTGATGGGCAGGGCAGCTAAGGTAATTTGGATGTAACTGGGGCACCATAGTGTGTGAAAGAGACGGGTAGGGGAGGAAGCAGATGTTACAAAGTAACAAAGTTATTAGTGGCGTTTTAGGATTCTCACATTTTCTGCATACTCGGTGACAGTGATACAAAGTATTTGAAGATCTTAGGATTTAAAGCTTAACTCCGGGAAAACAACTAAATACAGAGATATAAATATATACACTATAAAAGGGGTCTCCAAACTTTCTAAACAAAGGGCCAGTTTATTGTTTTTTAGACTTTACGAGGGCTGGACTGTGGCTATCAGGAATGGAAATTTTCCAGGCAACGGTGGGAGTAAACATCGCCACATTTGGTATAGGGTAGATGAATAGTGCCCCATCATTGGGAGGCCTGTTGTTGGTGTCAATGAGAGAAATGGTGCTCCAAAAGTATTGGGTTGAGGTCAGGACTCTGTGCAAGCCAGTCAAGTTCCTCCACCCCAAACTTGCTCATCCATATCTTTATGGACCTTGATTTGTGCACTGGTCCAAATCAATTGGTGGAGGAGGGATTATGGTGGGCGGTTGTTTTTCCAGGGGTTGGGCTTGGCCCCTTAGTTCCAGTGAAGGAAACTCTTAACCACTTTACCACCGGAGGATTTTGCTGTCTATCGTCCAGGCCACTTTTTGCGATTCGGTGCTGTGCGAATTTAACTGACAATTGCGTGGTCGTGTGATGCCGTACCCAAACGAAATTAAGGTCCTTTTTTTCCCCACAAACAGAGCTTTCTTTTGGTGGTATTAGATCACCTGTGCGATTTTTACTTTTTGCGCTATAAACAAAAAAAGAGCGTTTATTTTGAAAAAATAACAATATTTTTAACATTTTTTTATATGAAATTCCCCCCAAAAAATGTAAAAATCCATTTTTTTTACATTTTTGGCCAATTTGTTTTCTGCTACCTATGTTTGGTAAAAAAAATCACAATAAGCGTATTTTGATTGGTTTGCGCAAAAGTTATTGCGTTTACTAACTAAGGGAAAGATTTCTGTCATATTTGGTGTAATGGCGGCGATCTGTGATTTTTTTTGCGGGACTGCGACATTGCGGCGGACAGATCGGACCCTTCACTGACATTTTTGACACTTTTGGGGGTACCAGTGACAATACTACAGTAACCAGAGCTTTAAATATGCACTGTTACTGTAAAAATGACACTGGCAGGGAAGGGGTTAATTTTATTGGAGAGGGAGGGGTTAATGTATGCCTGGTGCTTACTAACCTGTGGGGGGGGGGGAGGTGACTGAGTGACACAGGGACAGATCGCATGTTCAGCTATGCTGAACCCTGCAATCTGTCACTGTTTGTCACTTAGGAGATCCGCCCGCTTTGTTTACACAAGCGGGCGGATCTCCAAACTCGATTCCCCGACGATCGGGGAAGAGCAGCGGCGATCGCCGCTGCTCCTCCCCTGGCCCGACTCCCGCTGTGACTGAAAACAGCGGGAGCGCGCCTCCGGCAGCGCGCGAGCGCCACCTACAGGGGGAGGAGTCCAGTGACGTAGGTCTACGTCGCTGGACGGAATCGAGCCACTTTGCCGCAGTACAGTCCCAGTGACTGGTCAGCAAGTGGTTAAGGTGTCATCATACCAAGACATTTTGGACAATTCCATGCTCCCAACTTTTTGGGAACAGTTTGGGGATGGCCCCTTCCTGTTCCAACATGACTGAGCACCAGTGCACAAAGCAAGGCCCATAAAGACATGGATGAGGGATTTTGGGGTGGATGAACTTGACTGGCTTGCACAGAGTCCTGACCTCAACCCGATAGAACACCTTTAGAGATGAATTAGAGTCGAGACTGCAAGCCAGGACTTCCCATCCAACATCAGTGCCTGACCTCACAAATGTGCTTCTGGAAGAATGGTCAAACATTCCCATAGACACTCCGAAACCTTATGGACAGCCTTCCCAGAAGAGTTGAAGCTGTTATAGCTGCAAAGGGTGAGCCAACTCAATATTGAACCCTACGGACTGGGATGCCATTAATGTTCATGTGTGTGTAAAGGCAGGCGTTCCGATACTTTTGACTTTTTGCAATCTAGGGATTTTCTTTCCTTCCACCCCATCTATGGGCTGTCTAACTGCTACCCTAATACTGCATTATTTGGATTTTTTTTTATATCTGCTTAGCGTTGGGTTGTACATTTGAGGGCAAAACCAGAGCTTATAATGGTCAGCATAAGTTTGCCAAATCTCACCAGTAGATATCTTCTTACTCACCAAGCAGACGCGCCCAATACGGGAATGAATGGTGGGGCTGTGAGGGGCATCGGTGGACTTTTCCCGGAAGAAGAAATACAATTTGTCATCATTTCGCTCTGCGCTGTCCGGAATCAGCTGTACGTGGACAAAAGCGGGGTCTAAAAAAGGAAAAATAAACAGCTTTGATGTAAAGACCAGAAGCCAGATTGTATAGATAACCCATCATCAGGTGACACCGGAGACCTGTAATGTCCCCATTTGAGGTATGAACTCACCATTAAGCCAGCGAGAGTTATACTGGTCGGTTCTCATGGCTGCCTTCTTGCCCATCGCTCTGAAAATTGCCGCATCTGTGCCCATAAAGTCGATGTAGACACCAGAGTAGAGTTCCTCATCTGTAAAAGGAGGTCAGAGGTTATGTTCTAAGTTCAAGGTACCCAAAACACATCTGCAGGTCACAACTGTTGGGTCATGTTTAGATACAGTCATGTAAAGTTAGACTTGGCTGGATCAGAGCGGTATAATAGCGAGCACAGCTCTGACCGACAGTTATCTGGCTGGCACTTGGCCCAACAGCTGCTCCTGATTAATTAGAGAGTCTCGACCTTAGATTGTAACGAAAGCCCCTCAGGTGGAGGGGTAAAGGGAGGGCTCACATGGGGGGGAGAAGGCGGATTAGCAGGAATGAGTTCTGGCAGTCTTGTCTATTACTCCAGATGGACCTCCTCTTTAGAACCCACAGCTGCTCCTAAGCTGTGTCTGTACATTAACCCATCACTTCACCATCGAAACATTATAAGACTCTATGGGTAATATGCATTGAGCAATGGACTGGTAATGGGGCTCTGATGCAACCTCATCTGTATGATGAACAGGCGTCAATAATCACCCATGATGGTTATTTTTACAATTGCTGGAATCTTCTAAATTCTGGTCTCACTGGGGACAGTCTAATTAGAGACTGGGGGGGGGTCTTGAGAAAAGTTTTGTTGGGTTTGCATTTGAGGTCAGTTTGGGAAGCTTCTAAGATCAACGGTGCTTCTGTCCCTCTGACCTCCATCTAAGCTGCTAGGAGCTGCTTTTGCATTTTCATTGACTGAAGCCGATGTAACCAAAAACTTGTATTCACAAGTCCTTAAAATGACCATATGTAGGGGTGGCATGCTCAGTGGATGAACTGTTTAAGGTACTTTAAACATGCTGAAGAATAGCACGCAACATGTTGGTAGGAATCGTCTCCCTAGAGCAGAGGTGTCAAACTCAATTTCATTGCAGGCCACATCAACATTTGTGGTGGCCCTAAAAGGAGTGGTTGTATCTATAAGACTATCTATTTTCTCAGATATATGGGAGTGCTCAGGAGTATGCGGCATACAGAATGCAGGAGTGCGCTACATACAGAGTGCAGAGTTCAGGGGAGTTCTATGCACAGTGTGCAACCCCAACCCTAACCACCCTCCCCAAGCTTCCTTACATTTATACTCTATATGGATCGCCCGATTATCGGCAAAGCCGATATATCGGGGGGCCGATATGCACTTTCCCCGATATATCGGAATCGGCCCCCGAGGTTACCGATATTGCCGATATTTCGGGAAAGTGCTTGTACCGGAGTGATGCCTGCAGTTAGAGGTATCACCCCAGTACCGGCGTCCATAGCCACCGGTCGGTTGTCTTTTAATGACAACCGATGCGGCTGAGAAGCCGCTCGGCAGTCATTACAAGGAGCGGGAGGGGACGACCCCTCCCGCCTCCTTCCGCATGTCGCCCGGGTCTCCCGTCCCACCGGGAGACCCAGGCAACCAGCCAGCACGGCCGCCGAAGAGAAGACCCGATCAAAGCCGCATTCTGGTGTGATCGGGTCTCCAAGTAAAAACCCGGAAGTGATGTCATGACGTCACTTCCGGGTACTCGACGCCAAATTAAAAAAAAATGACAGCATTCAAAACAGCCATTGGCGTTTTGAATGCTTTTAAGTGCAGAGGAGGGGTTTGCGGTGTTTTAGACCCCCAGATCCCTCCACAAGAGTACCTGTAAAAAAAAAAAAAAAAAATTTTTTTTCTAATGTACGAAAATATCGCCTAATATCGGCCGATACGCGATGACCAAAATATCGCTATCGACAATAAAAAAAATGATATCGGTTGATCACTAATACTCTACCCTACTTGGCCGGCTCTAGGCATTCCCTTTGTAGGCGGCTCTACTACCCTTGTTTCCAACTCTAGTCCCCTCCTGTGTAGGCAGCTCTGCCTCGCCTTGCAGGGAGATCATTCTCTCTCTCAGATTCTGGAGAACTTTCCCCAAAGTGAGTGCGTGCAAACATCTGTTAGAGCCACAGAGAGCAAAGCTGTCCCTTGAAAAAAACAGAAGGCTTCTGTGTTTACACGTGACAGCGGAGAGCAGGAGTGGAGGGAGAGACCCAGAAGTGGCGGAATGGAGTTCCACCACCTAACAGCTGCATACCTGGGTGTGAGGGCCACATAACAAGACCTGGCAGGCTGGATTGACATAAATACCCTAAAGGGTGTCAATGAGATTTTCCAACCTTAGAATATTATTGCCCAAGTAACATTTCCAAACATTGGGTTAACCAGCTTAGCACCACATGACACGGCCTGTTTGACTCCTTCTTGAAGAGACCCTGGTCCATCTATTGGTACCATTCATGATGTATCGTTTTAACTGCTCATCCCCTTAGTCCAGCGTTCCAAACTGTGCCTAGGACAGCTTGGAAGAGGTAGCTTGGGCCACAGTTCACATCAATATGGGCACAAACCCAGAGGCGTAACTAGAACCTTCAGGGCGCTGGTGCAAGAAACCATGAAGGGCCCCCCGGACCCCTGGCCGGGGCCCTTCCCTTCAAGCCTCGGGCTCTTCCCACTGATCCTGGGGCCCTTTACTCTCATTGCGGGCCCCTTTATTATGGTCCTGCAGCAGGACCCTTTCACAATGTCTGCAGCAGGCCCCCCTCCTGCCATCTTGGGGCCTCCCCATGGTGGTGGAATGTCAGGGCCCTGTCGCAAGTGTGACCTTTGAGATCCTGGAAGTTCACCCACTGGTGTCAGTAGTTTTTATTTTTTGGTATTTTAATTGTTTATTTTTTATCATTTTATTTTATTTTTTTACAATGTGACTGACTATGACTGTCCATTCAGAAAAGGAAGGAGCTGGTAAATTACATATTTACTGACCCCTTCCTGGCTCTCTATTGTGACACATCCCTGCAGCAGCCGGCAGGAGAGGTAAGGGAGCAAAGTAGGGGGGGGGGACCAGGGGAGCACACAGGGGCCCAGAGACAGCAGAAAACAAGTGAAGGAGGAGTAGCAGGGGCAGCATACAGAGGAACCAATCTCCTCCATTTCCTTCCTGCAGCTACAGGAGGAAAAAGGAGGACAGCGATTTCTCTACATGCTGCCCCCGCCGCCCCTCCTATCCAGGTGTACAGGGGAGCCGCACAGGCCCCCTGGAGCATGGGGCTCGGTTGCAATTGCAACCCCTGCAACCCCTGTAGTTACGCCCCTGCACGAACCATGCCCGATCACAGAAGTCTCATAGATCATTGAGCACCCATGAAGAACAGAAGCAACATCAGTGTAGTCTGGTTGGCAGAGGTGATGATGTAAGCATACCGCACAATCCAGAAGGAGAGTTAGGAGGGGGGACAATCCTATTCAGACATGGTTCCTATCAACTGTGTCCAGTGGGAGTACACTCTTAAGTGGCTCTCTCAGTGCTTCCTGATGTTTCTGTATATCCTTGACAGGGCAAATTGTAACAAAGTACATTGTCAGTCCATCACAAAGTGTCATTCTCAACTGACAGCGTGTTTACTGGAGGAACTGATAAGAATCTAAAGTAGTTTATTCCAAACAGTCTATGTTTTCACTAGATGGGCTGATAAGAGTGTAGTTCAATCCACCGGAAAAAGGCAAAGAAAGTGCATGGTTAAAAAAAAAAAAATACAAAGTAGCAGTTTCTGTCAATCTTAGGCTCCATGCACACTAGCGTAACCAGTTCTGGACCGGAAGGATTTGCCCCCCTTAATGACCAGGCCAGTTTTTTTTGCGATTCGGCACTGCGTTAATTTAATGGAAAATTGCGCGGTCGTGCGACACTGCACCAAAATAATATTGACGCCCTTTTTTCCCCACAAATAGAGCTTTCTTTTGGTGGTATTTGATCGCCTGTGTGATTTTTATTTTTTGCGCTATAAACAAAAAAAGCGACAATTCTGAAAAAAAAAAAAAAAAAAAAACAATATTTTTTACTTTCTGCTATATAACATTCCCAAAAAAAAAAAATGTAAAAATCAAATTTTGTTTTATCCTTTTAGGCCAATTTGTATTCTGCTACATATTTTTGGTAAAAAAAAAATAAAAAAATTGCAATAAGCGTATTTTGATTGGTTTGCGCAAAAGTTATCACATCTACAAACTAGGGGAAAGATTTATGTCATTTTTATTTATTTATTTATTTTTTTTACTAGTAATGGCGGCGATCTGCGATCTTTAGCGGGAATGCGACATTGCGGCGGACAGATCTGACCCCTAACTGACCTTTTTGACACTTTTGGGGCGATCAGTGACATTACTACAGTAATCATTGCTATAAATATAGTTAGTAAAATCATTTTAAATCTGCGCTTAGGAGTTATTAAAAGGTGTAATTAATGTGATCAATATAGATCTATTTGCACTAAGCACCAAGCACTTTATGCATAGGTTCAGCATGGTTATTATGAATTGTTCTGATTGATTTTTAATCTTATTTATATATGCACTTACAGGGCACATTGTGATATTTTGCTATTTATACGGTATTCAGTTTTTGCACTTTATTGGATCACTATAAATTATACACTCAAGCATTTTTTTGCACATATTGACTTCATAATATGAAATGTATTAAAGAGGTTGTAAACTCGGTAAAATTTTTTTTTTTACAACCTGAAAGAGAAATACATAATGAGCTAGTATGCATCGCATACTAGCTCATTATGAAATACTTACCTTAGAACGAGCCCCCGCCGTGCCGTCCGCTCACCTCTATGACGGGCGACATGTCTAGTCGCCCGTCTTTCGGGATCGCGGCATCCGGCCATCTGATTGGCCGGAGCCGCGGTGACGTCACTCCCACACACGCCCGCGGGAGCCGACAGTCACGGCACGGGGCTCTGAAGGAACGGCACCAGCGGCCGTTCCTTCATAGCGCATGCACCAGTGACGTCACTGGATGCATCGAAGGTAAATATCTCCTAAACGGTACAAGTTTAGGAGATATTTACAGTACCTATAGGTAAGCCTTGTCATAGGCTTACCTATAGGTACAACTTGCAGAGGATGGTTTACTTCCTCTTTAAATTGATTTCGAATTTACTCATTTTGGGAGCGCTGCTTTTTTGGTTATTTACTTATAGTGCTAAAAATATTCCAGCACCTTGCATCGGCATCCCCGCTGCCCGCCTACTGGGGGTAGGACTGCGCCTACCAGTGACTCTGCAAGCTTTTTTGAAGCTTCAAGTGATATTAAAATCTCATTTTTTTGGGGGTTTAAAAATAACAAACATGTTATACTTTTGTATGGCTGAATTCGCATTGCACAGACATCGCACATGTAATCGGCACAGCAATGGGGTTCGAGTCACATGTGATGTCTGGCATTGTACTGGTGTGAACCGACCCTAAAGTTTTTTTTTTTTTTTTTTTTAAGTATTGTCTAAGCTACAATTTATCTCTGAATGTCAAGGGTAGAGGAAGGACAGTCTGATACATTGTGCCTGAGGACTGAAAAAAATTAATTATCACTTAAAACATCGCCACCACAGAAGCATTCTGGTCTAGAAGGGGTTAAATATTCGGAATAACATAATAAAGTTCAGGATGTATTCTGGTGGTGTAGATAGAAGCGTCCCACCAGACAGGCCGCTTTGCAGGAGCTCAGAAATAAAAGTATGTTTTGGCCGGATAGAAGATATGGGAAATGAGCAAGGAAAGGATTTACACCGTCTCATCCTACAATCCAAGATCGGAATAGAAAAGTGTCACTTACTGATGAGCGCAGACACGCTATCCAGTTTGGGGTCGTAAGCACATTTGCCTTTGCCTGACTCCACACGATCAGGATCCAGGTAAAAGATATAATCCTGCGTGAAAGACAAGAGGAAGAGAGATGAGGACACGTCCAGCAGCGTCACAACACGTGTGGTGCTTCACCACAACCATAACCTGCTGCCCATTTAAGAATCTGGATTCTTGTCCATATTATTGGAATGCAGAGGTAATGGATATTCTAAGATCTGCCAAGGAATGCCCAACCCATGAAGACAAAAAAAAGCTCCTTTGAAGAGGTGGAATTTGAAACATAATGAAGGCTTACTGGTGGTGACCAGAAAGGACAATGGGGGACAGTTAACAAGCTGTGCCGATACACTTATGGTGAAGCACAGACAACAAAGCTCAATGGCAAAAAGGTTATGTGTCCAGTTTACTTGCTTTACGTAGATTTTTTAGATCTTCTACATGGTGGCAACATTGACTCTTGGCTATCTCTGGCACACAAGGTTCTTAAATCCCTGCCACACAGATGGCACTTTTCCACTGCAAGAACCGGCTCGGCTCCACTCGGCCCTGCTTGGCTCTGTTGGTTTTCCACTGCATGGTACCACATGGTACGGTGTTGGAACGGTTCGGTATGGTTTGCTTTTCCACTAAAGTAAAGTGGGTGGGATAACAATGATTCTCTGACCAATCAGTGGCTAGTAGTGACAAACAGTCAAGGCTGCATGCAAAGGATTGTGGGATATGGTACCGGTACGGCCCTGTTGGAGGTGGTACTGTTTAAGCGAGCCGTACCGTTCGGTTCCATGTAGTGGAAAAGCGCCGCGTACCGTACGGAACCGTTCCTACACCATACCATACGGTACCAGCAGTAGAAAAGCACAAAAGCGAACCGAACCATTCGTTTCCATGCAGTGGAAAAGCACCAAGAGCTTACAGTCTAAGGAGCCAAAATTACATACTAAGGTGCTCAGATCTTTACCTTTTTATAAAATGAAATAAACTAAGCCAAGCAGTTTCTAAACTTACACCAAGACCTTCATCCAACATATGAGTACAGTACACTATATGGCCAAAAGAATGTGGACCCCACCATATGATTGAGGTCAAGTGTTTTCAGTGAATGGCACTGGTAATACTACAACACACCAAGAAATCTGAGTGCATTTCAACCTTGCGGTAACAGTTTGGTGAAGGCCCTTTTCCGTTCCAGCATAACTGTGTTCAAAGGCAGCTTCATAAAGACATGGCTTGACCAGTCTGGTGTGGAGGAACTTGAGTGGTCTGACCTCGACCTTACTGAATACCTTTTGAATTAACTGGAATGACAATGGTGAGCCAGGTCTATTTTTGGTGCCCAAAAAAGGCCTCATGTGTGGGCAAGGTCTTTTTTTTTGCCCAATGTGAGGCCTGATGTGTGAGCCAGGTCTTTTTTTTTTGGTGCCCATTCTTAGGTTTGATGTGCGAGTCAGTTCTTTTCATCCAACACCTGTACCTGACCTTACAAATTGGCACACATTCCAAGAGACACCCTCCAAAATCTTGTGGAAAGCTATCCAAAAAAAGACTGGAGCCTACCACAAAGGGGGGAAACTTCAAATGAATGTCCATGAGGGGACGGAAATTAACTCCAAATTAATGGCCATGTCTTTGGGATAGGATGTCCATCAAGATCATATAGGTGTGGTGGTTGAGTGGTCAGAAACCTTTGGCCATGTAGTCTACACTCCATGGCTGGTACCTCATAATGGTGATGACATTAGTAAAACAACAGAAGGATCTGTTGGTATGTGGTCTTTGGGAAACATAATTGGAGCAAATCTAGAGCCACGCTTAGCTGATTATGTATTCCCCAGTAAAGATTTGGGAATTTGGCAGTAAGTGTTGACAATGGTTCTTTGTGGTAAAATGAAGGATATAGTAACCATACTATCATATCGGGGCCTATTTATCCATATTTAAACTGCTACATGGACATTTGTGCCTTGGTCTATGATAGAAAGGATCTTGCTATAGCAAGTCAAGCAGTTTCTAAAGTAACACCAAGACTTTCAGCTAACACATGCGTATAATATGCTATATGGCCAAAATAATGTGGACCCCTTCTCCAAATGACTGTGGTCAGGTGTTTCCAGTGAAGGGGACTGTTAATTCTGCACCAGACCAAGACATTTCAGTGCATTTCAACCTTGTGGTAAAAATTTGGTGAAGGCCCTTTTCTGTTTCAGCATGATTCTGCCCAAAGGGAGCTCCATGAAGACATGGCTTGACCAGTCTGGTGTGGCGGAACTCGAGTGGCCTGACCTCAACCCTACTGAATACCTTTGGGATGAATTGAATCACCAATTTTTAGCCAGATCTTTTCATTCAACACCAGTACTAGACCTCACAAATGGACACAAATTCCCATAGACACCACACCCAAAATCTTGTGGAAAGCCTTCCCAGAAGACTGGAGGCTGCCACACAGCTGGGCAACTTCAAATTCATGGCCATGAGGGGAAGGGAAACAAACTCTATTTTAATTGCCATGTGCTTGTGATAGGATGTCCAACAAGATAATGTAGGTGCGATGGTTGAGTGGTTAGAAACCTTTGACCCTATAGTCTACACTCCAGTACCTCATAATGGTGATGGCAAGTGTAAAACAGAAGGATCTGGTGGAATGTGGCCTTTAAGAAACAAGATGAAGAGCCTTCACCAAACTGGAACAAGATCATTTAGGCGTGATGGTCAATTGGTCAGAAACCTTTGGCCATATAGTCTACATTCCATGATTGGTACCTCATAATGGTGAGTAAAGCAACAGAACGATCTGGTGGGATGTAGCCATTAAGAAACATAATTTGAGCAAATCTAGAGCCACACTTGAATACCAACACCACTGTAAAGATTTGAGAATTCGGCAATATGTATGTTGACAATGGTTCTTTGTGGTTGAAAAATAAAGATTTAGTGACCATACCGGCATCATATTGGAGCCTATTTATCAATATTTAAACTGCTGCATGGCCATTTGCACCTTAGTCTGTGATAGAAAAGGTCTTGCTACAACAATAAGGTAATCCCCACTGATGCAACTTATTGTATTGAACATTTAATGACTGTTAGTTTTGGCCTCTTGTGGGTTGTATCTTCACACAGGTTCTGCTCTATCTGTGTTGAACCGGCCTGTTGGGTAAAAGTCAAAATTTGTTTCACGTCACACTGAAAGGAGGAAAGTGGGCTAAATGTTGTCACTGCCCCAGAATCTGGATGGGGAAGGGGGGGCTCAAGGGCCCCTGGGAGTGGCCCCACCTTGTGTTCTGCTGGTGCTGGGCTGGGCGGGAAATCTGCTGCTCTGCTCCCTCGTCCTCCGGGAAGCGACATGTGCTCTGAGGCCTGAAGAGAGGAGCACGGCAACAAGAGTTAGACCTGAAGAACTTTCAGGTTAAAGTTAGGAAGAGGAACACCGCCAGGAACGAAGGGGGTGACACACGACACGGATGGTGGACACACAGGGCACAGATGGAGGCTCTAGCCCTAATCCTAGGTGTTAGTTCTGGGATGCATTGATGTAAACAGGGGTATGTGAGCTGCACAGAGTGTGCACACAGACACAGAACATGCATACATAGACACGGACTATATTCCTGGTAACGGGTCACATACAAAGAACTGGTCATGCAGCACGGAGGGGGGGGGGGGGGTCACATTCAGAGAATAAATGTTAAAATGTACAGCACATGAAAAACACGGAATCAATGATATGAGATAATCACCACAATATACAATAGAGAAATAAACTCACCTTCAGTAGAAAAATAATTTTCACACACAAACAGCACTAAATTATGGAGAGTAAAGTCACAAACCACCACACCAACCCTACAACGCTCATGCACTGGCCATACACACCACTTGCCAACTCAATTAACATGCTGACCATATACACCGCCTGCCAATGTACACTTTAGGGGTCATTTACTAAGGAGGTAGAGGCTCTACACTTTACAAAGTGGCTGTTTGTAAAATGGGATGAGCTTCAGCGGTTTGAGGGTTCTACCTACCAATGCACCTTCTCCCCATGTTGATGAGATCAAGGGCCTCTTCCCAACAACCCTGGCCCGGTGGTCATGGGGGGCTTATCAAAATCTGGAAGCCCCTTTAACAATAAGGGGGCCCACAGATACCGGCCCCTCCATGTGAATGAGAAAGAGGCACGTAGTACCTCTACTTCATCACAAAAAAATTGAAATAAAAAAAAAAAAAACACTGTTTTTGACCCCTTTGAATCCCTTCAATAACTATAATAAAAAAAAAAAGTCTCATTATATATATCCACTGACATTTATATTTGGGGACATCAATCATGATGCCCTGAAAGAAAAAATAAATCATTGCCTGCCAACATGTCTGGTATCGTCACACCACTCCCACCAAGGATGGTCCTGTGGAGGAGAACTGATATTTAAAAAAGGTTGTGGTTGCCCGGGTGACATCATGGATATGAAAATACTGTATACTGTATATGGTCAGTGATGGCACATTGATTCCAACAACGTCATTGACATTTTTTTCTACCAAATAATTGGATATTTAGACACTGTTCAGACAGGGGCGACACGACTTGCTGGGGCGACCTGTGAAGTCGCTATAACTGAAGTCACTGCAAGTCGCCTCCAGGTCGCCCCAAAGTAGTACAGGACCCTTTTTCTAAGTCGGAGCGACTTGTGTCGCTCCTATTAGAACGGGTCCTGTGCTAATCAATGGCAAGCGACCGACCGTGGTCGCCTGACAAGTCGCGCTAGTGTGAATGGGGTCTTAAAGGCTCCCCTTATTTACTAACATCCACTTTGCTCAGGGAACAGCCTCTAGTGAACCAACACCAGAACAACGTTTTATTCAAGCCAATATCATATAATTATCAACTCATTTCCAGGCCAAATGATCCAGATTTAGGGACATATTTATAAAGACACTCACTGCACATTCGCCCATGAAACATTCTTCCCATTTATGAAACACATTGGCCAGGAAGGTTCACTAGCTATCTGGTGTTTTGTACTTCTAGATTACTTATTTCTGACTCTGCATACTTATTCATGCATACAGTCATCGACAAAACTGAAGACATATTTCTAAATCAACACAAAGTTGTTTTTTTTAAACCATACATAACAAAGAAACCATTCTTCAAACCGATAATAAAAATAATAATAAAAATAATAATAATAATAATAATAATTTATTATTATTAATATTATTTCCTACAGTCACATTTTTGTCAATAACAGAAATTACAGAACAGTAAATAATAAAATTAATAAACTCTCTATGTTCTTTCTGAACACATTGACATTTTAGCAAATATATTTTTTTTATAACAATAAATAGCCACAAATTCCTTCATGTATCAATAAAGCCCATACTGTGTTTTGGATAGAGTAAAAAATTTTAACATTTTTTTTTGTTTGTTTCTTTTTACTGTCTGTGTCTCCTGGGGAGGTCTTCCTTCACTTCCGTCTTGAAGACACAACAGAAAGTCAGAGGAAATATCCCCAAACTAAGGGGAAAAACTTCTTAGTGTGTTCCTAAAAACATAGAGGAGTGACGACAGAAAAAGACCAAGTAGTCCAATGAGGCTGCTTTCTTTTTCTGTTTTTTTTTTCTAAAGTATAACTAATGGCAGACCTTTTTTTTTTTTTTTTTTTTTTTTTAGTTTTGGATAGGGTGGAGAAGAATTAGAACCCCTGTCAGTTTTTATTGCTGTCTGTGACCCTGTCAGGGAGATTCCCCCTCTCTATTTTGTCCTGTGTATCATTATTATTGAAAGTGAAAGTAAGAGTCGGTTCACACTAAGGCGGCACGACTCCTTACTACTTCGGGGGCGACTTGTGCATTCCCATGCACCACGACTTCGCAGCGAATTGCAGGGACTTCACATAATGGAAGTCTATGCAAGTCGCTCCAAGGTTGCCCCGAAGTAGTACAGGACCCTTTTTCTAAGTCGGAGTGACTTGTGTCGCTCCTATTAGAACGGATCCTGTAGCGGTCAATGGACCGCGAGGGAGCGCGACTTGTCAGGCTGACGAGTCGTCTGACAAGTCGCGCTAGTGTGAACCGACTCTTAAGGAAAATCCCAAATTTTGAGTTGTCCCCAGAAAAGTAATAAAGGGGAAATTTTCCAGTGGGTCCCCAAGAGATTCCCTTATTTTGCAGGGATTTCCTCTCACTTCATGCTTGGCTATGGGACAGGAAATGAAGGGAACTCTCTCCAATGGGACACAGATGGTGGAAAAAAAAATATGATAGGGGTTATAACCCCCCCTTACTCTATCCAAAATAAAAATAAAGTTTTGCCTTTAGTTCTACTTTAATATCTGGGAATAAATCTATGTTTGTTCCACGTATTACACTCACTTTACCGTTGACTGACTCATTACCTCTGCTGGGCGTCTAAAGTATCAATTACTGTTTTGGTAAAACAATACTTTCCAAGGTTAGTTTTGAACATGAGGTCATGTCCCCATGTTCTTGATCTTAGCTTCGGATTGATAATCCTGCCCTCCTGAACCTTATTTATACCCTTCATGTATTTAAAGGCTTCAGTCATGCCTCCACTTATCTTTACTTCTATAAGACTGGACATACAGTATTAAGTTCCTGCAGTCTCTCCTGATATGTTTTATCCATCAGACCTTTTACCATGTTTGCTTCCTGTCTCTGGACTCATTCTGTCTTATCAATATATTTTTAAAAATGAGATATTCAGAAGTGGACACAATATTCTACATGAGGCCTAACTAAAGATCTATATAGAAGAATTAGGACTTCCTTCCTCCTGCTAGTGACCCCTCTAGAGATATAAAGATCTATATAGAGGAATCAGGACCTCCTTCCTCCTGCTGGTGACCCCTCTAGTGATATAAAGATCTATATAGAGGAATCAGGACCTCCTTCCTCCTGCTGGTGACCCCTCTAGTGATATAAAGATTTATATAGAGTAATCAGGACCTCCTTCCTCCTGCTGGTGATCCCTCTAGTGATATACAGTGGCGTAGCGTGGGGGGTGCAGGGGGGGGCGGGCTGCACCGGGCGCAACATCTGGGGGGGCGCATCCGCAGTGTCATTCTGTCTGTCTGACTCTGACATACACAGTTCACACACTGTCTGCGGCTGCCTCCATCTTTAGGCTGAGAGATGTCCAGCGCGGCCGCCCTATGGCTGAAAATGGCAGGGCGGGGCGGGGCTGGACTGTGCCTCACCTGTCCATTGGTGAAGGGTGGGGTGGCATTGCAAGCCAAGCCCCGCCTATGCCGCCACTCCTCACTGCTCAGTCAGTTTGGCAGCGAGTGAGTCAGCAGCCTGGCGCTGTCACAGACTGTTTTTTTTTAAATCACCTGATTAGAGCCAGAGGCTCTAATAGGCTTCAAAAAAAGGGTTGACACGGGGCGCAGAGCAGTCCGAGACCCGCTTCCTGATTGGCCGAAAGGTGAACGCATGCCATTGGCCGCGGAGGAGGCAGGAGGACTCGAGGAGAAGCCACCACTGCAGGTAAGTCTATCTGCATTGAACGGGGCACGCTGGTCTGTCTGCATTGAAAGGGGGCACGCTGGTCATTCTGCATTGAAAGGGGGCACGATGCTCTCTCTGCATTGAAAGGGGGCACGCTGGTCATTCAAACTTGTATTTAGATGCATTTTACTTTAATTACATCAGTATTTTCATAACAAACAATACATGTGCTTAGGGGGTAAGGGTTTCTTTAACTAATCTAGTGGAAGAGACTCGAGTGCTAAAATCCCACGGGTTACGGGGTGCAAATTACTTGCCTTACCCCGGGTGCTGACAACCCACACTACGCCACTGGTGATATAAAGATCTATATAGAAGACTCAGGACCTCCTTCCTTTTGCTAGTGATCCCTCTAGTCCAGGGATATGCAAACTGTGGCCCTCCAGATGTTGCAGGACTACAAATCCCATGAGGCATAGCAAGACTGACAGCCACAAGCATGACACCCAGAGGAAGAAGCATGATGGGTAGTTATGCAACACCTGGAGGGCCACAGTTTGCATATCCCTGCTCTAGTCATATAAAGATCTATATAGAGGAATCAGAACCTCCTTTCTTCTGCTAGTGATCCCTCTAGTGATATAAAAATCTATATAGAGATATCAGGACCACCAGCAGATGATTCCTCAAGTGATTCACCCCACCATTCTATTCACTTTCCCCACTGCTTGGCCAAACTGTTTGCTAATTTTGAAATATTTCCAGTCTACTACTGATCTAATGACAATGCAGAATTTTGGATTTCCCATCATTTTGAGTCCTGGAGATAACCAAGACAAATAGAGAGGGTTGATTTTCCGTAGACAGCAATACAAACCAGGTTATAACGTTTCTCTACCCCCTCCAAAATGGAAAGCAAAATTGGCGTTAGATACACTTTAAAGTTTTCTCTATATTGTGACACAACAATCACCTCTCTACATTGTATCAATCTGGAAAACATCTACCCATCACAGCATCATGGACTACTAGACCCTAAATACAGTGTACAGGTTGTGTCCTGCCAATCTTGTATTATCATACACCAACAGTAACTACTAAGGCGGTGGTCACCTGATACCCAGAACCAACTTCCGTCCCGGGAATTTTGGTACAAAGGCGTGGTATGTTTGATAGACATAGCTGTCTCATATTACTATGCCTTCTCTAATACCAGGGGTCTCCACACTTTCTAAACAAAGGGCTTGTTTATTGTCCTTCAGACTTTAGGAGGGCCGGATTGTGGCCAGCGGAAGTGGAAATATTCCAGGCATCAGTGGGAGTAAACATTGCCACATTTGATAATAGGGGTGAGAAATAGTGCCCCATCATTGGCATCATAGGGAGGAATAGTGCCCCTTTACTGGTGCCAGTGGGAGAAATGGTGCTCCACTCTTGGTGTCAGATGGCAGAATAGTACCCTGTATCAGTTTGAGGAATAGTGTCCCAAGGGCCAGATAAAGGCAAGCAAAGGGCCACATTTGGCCCCCGAGCCGCAGTTTGGAAATCACTGTCTTATACCTTCTATCTCATGAAAAGGAAAAGACCTCTTGTCCAATTTCATGAGGTCTGACCAAGGAGGAGCCTTACATCTCATAGAAACCTCATAGGGATCATCTGCTTCCAATGTCAGGATATTTAAGCTCTCACTTCCATATAGCAACAAAGAGTTATTTTCTAGGCCACAAAGGGAGATTAGGTGCTTTTAGATTAACTCGGAGCACAGCTTTGGAATATTATGACAGGACTTTCTTATATTTCACATCAAAGACCTTCTAATGTGAACAGGTTATGGAAGCAATAGACGGAAGTGGATGGATTGAGTTCAAGTGCCCGAAATAATGAATTCAAGCCTACATTTTATTGCGTAACATTCAGTGCCACTGCGGGGGTCATGGTCGCCTTCTGAGAAAATTGTCAGACCTGGAGGGGGAATGTTCCCATAATTGTGACTGTGTCTGTTTCACAGCTGTGCGAGCCGACATTCATCATTGCATGAAAAGACAGCGGCTCCCAAAACAAAGCACATCTTAAGTTTTCCCCAGGTAGTAACCTCACCTGCAAGTTAGAACCCGCTCACTAATGCTGGCTACTTCTCAACGCCACAATCCCTTGCAGCTATCCAAAGGCAATATGTAACGCAAGATAAAACACAAAAGCTAAGAGCGCACCTCATAGCGCAGAACATTACTTTTATTAGATCTTTTATAGACTCATCTGCACTTACAATTCCAACATATAAAACAGGCACACATCAACATCAACAAGAATTTGTCTGAAAGGGTCAGTCTAGGCTGGCTTTTCTCAACTCAGGGGCGTAACTACAGGGGTTGCAATTGCAACCGGACCCCATGCTCCAAGGGGCCTGTGCGGCTGCCCTGTACACCTGGATAGGAGGGGCTGCAGGGGCAGCATGTAGAGAAATCACTGTCCTCAATTCTCCTCCTGTAGCTGCAGGAGGAAAATGGAGGAGATTGGTTCCTCTGTATGCTGCCCCCGCCGCTCCTCCTATCCAGTTCACTTGTGTTCTGCTGTCTCTGGGCCCCTGTGTGCTCCCCTGGTCAGCTCCCCCACTGTGCTCCCTTCCTTCTCCTGCCGGCTGCTGCAGGGGGTGTGTCACAATAGAGAACCAGGAAGGGGGTCAGTAAATATGTAATTTACCAGCTCCTCCCTTTTCTGAATGGAGTCATAGTCAGTGACATTGTAAAAAAAAAATAAAAAAAAATGATAAAAAATAATACAATTAAAATACCAAAAAATAAAAACTATTGACACCAGTGGGTGAACTTCCAGGATCGCAAAGGCCACACTTGCGACCGGGCCCTGGCATTCCACCATCGTAGGGAGGCCCCAAGATGGCAGGAAGGGGGCCCACTTCAGAACTCGTGAAAGGGTCCCGCTGCGTGACCGTAATAAAGGGCCCCGCAACAAGAGTAAAGGGCCCCAGTTTCAGTGGGAAGGGCCCCAGGCTTCAAGGGAAGGGCCTCTTGCCAGGGGTCCGGGGGAGTCTTTCATGGTTTCTTGCACAGGGGCCCTGAAGGTTCTAGTTACGCCTGTCTCAACTTGTTCAACGTGGAAGAAACTCTGAAATAACTTTCCAGGCTCAGGGAACCACTGATAATATTTACTATATCTACATAATTGTGATGACCACTAGGAAGACAGATCCTTACATTTGTAGCCATAGGGAAGAACCCCATCCTTTCAAAGCTCTGAAAGATCATTGGTGTCAGTGGTTACTCAATTGGGAAGCAGAAATTGCCCATTGCTCAAGGAACTCCTTAGCAACCTCTGGAAAAACCCTAGGGTTTTAATGGCAACCTCTTGAGGAACCCTAGAGTTTTAATGGCAACCTCTTGAGGAACCCTAGAGTTTTAATGGCAACCTCTGGAGAAACCCTAGTGTTTTAATGGCAACCTCTTGAGGAACCCTAGAGTTTTAATGGCAACCTCTGGAGAAACCCTCGGGTTTTAATGGCAACCTCTTGAGGAACCCTAGAGTTTTAATGGCAACCTCTTGAGGAACCCTAGTGTTTTAATGGCAACCTCTTGAGGAACCCTAGAGTTTTAATGGCAACCTCTGGAGAAACCCTAGGGTTTTAATGGCAACCTCTTGAGGAACCCTAGAGTTTTAATGGCAACCTCTGGAGAAACCCTAGGGTTTTAATGCAACCCTTGTTGAGAAAATTTGGTCTAGGCTTTTTTTTTTGAGTTGTGTGGGAATGTTTGACCATTCTTCCAGAAGCGCATTTGTGAGGTCAGACACTGATATTGGACAAGAAGGCCTGGCTCTCAGTCTCCGTTCTAATTTATCCCAAAGGTGTTCTATTGGGCTGAGGTCAGGACTCTCAAGTTCCTCCACCCCAAACTCGCTCATCCATGTCATTATGGACCTTGCTTTGTGCACTGGTGCGCAGTCATGTTGGAACAGGAAGGGGCCATCCCCAAACTGTTCCCACAAAGTTGGGAGCATGACATTGTCCAAAATGTCTTTGTATGCTGATGCCTTAAGAGTTCCCTTCACTGGAACTAAGGGGCCAAGCCCAACCCCTGAAAAACAACCCCACACCATAATCCCCCCTCCACCAAATGGTTTGGACCAGTGCACAAAGCAAGGTCCATAAAGACATTGATGAGCGAGTTTGGGGTGGAGGAACTTGACTGGCCTGCACAGAGTCCTGACCTCAACCCGACAGAACATCTTTGGGATGGATTAGAGCAGAGATTGCGAGCCAGGCCTTCTCCTACAAAATCAGTGCCTGACCTCACAAGAAGAATGGTCAAACATTCCCATAGACACACTCCTAAACCTTGTGGACAGCTTTCGCAGAAGAGTTTAAGCTGTTATAGCGGCAAAGGGTGGGCAAACTCAATATTGAACCCTACGGACTAAGACTGGGATGTCATTAAAGTTCATGTGCGTGTTAAGGCAAGCGTCCCAATACTTTTGACAATATAGCGTATGCGTAGAGTTAATATTGCCCCCCACAACAGTCCTAGTTTTTTCATGTGAACTCCTTGCAAAAAATGAATTGCCCCCCCCTCCCTGCGCTACAGGAAACACACCAACACCACAAGTGTCATCAACCAGAACATAAAATGAACATCTACATTTGAGCTCCAGGACAAGGAGCCCTGAGCGGGAAGTGTCTAGTTAGGGGTCAGTAAAGTGTTTTCAGTGAGAGAGGGGTTGTAGTACCTGCGCTTTGCGTCCGCGGTTGATGTACGTGCACACGGGGTTATACGCTCCGGTCCCACAGACGTAGAGGTGCGTCCTGTTCCAGGGTTGTATCAAACGTATAAAGTTTCCACATTCTTCCTGTGAGTGAGATGAAGAGAGAATAAAAGCAGAATCGTGATAAGAGGACAGAAAAGAGAAAGGAAAGTAATGGGAATTTTTGAGTTAACGGCGTCCAGATCCTGCGCACATTCTGCACTCCTCACATCTTCTCTTTTTGTGTCTACAGCAGCTTTTTTTTTTTTTTTTTTGGAGGATTCCGAACAATAAAGACTCGTTTTATCTCTTTCCAGCATCATCTACGTCTACTTTTTTTTTTTAAATTTTGCAGCGTTCTCGATACTCAGATGTTACATTTGATGTTTGTTATTTCCTCTTTAACTTTACTCACACTGCTGCCTTTCCCGGCCAGAACGCATTCCTCTATTCTTTGCTGCTTTGCAGGCCAGTGAATCTGCAGAGAGAGAGAGAGAGAGAAAGAGATACAAAGTTATCTCCGAATATCTCTGTGCGGATCCGTCTCATCCCTGAGGCTTCGGATGAATCGGCTCATTCAGAGATACATTAGAGAAAAAAGAAAAAAAAAAGAACACCTATTATTTCTTTAAATTGCTTTGCATGCACCATTCGGGTCTTGTCTTCATTAGAAAGCAACCGGCTTTTAATACACATCCGCATTAAGAAATGTTCTATTACCCCCCGAGCCTGTAGCAGTGCCATTGTTTTCAGTTAAATGAGATGCAGATACATTATTTTCCCATCTCGGCGTTCATGGGAAAGAGATGGCTCAAAGATCTCTAATAGTACTTTATGGAATATTCCATTTATATGGGATTGTTTTTTTTTTTCCCCTGTGGATAACTCATTACGGATGTTGGGGAGTTCAACAACAGACAAGTCAAGGCAGATGGGTATGGGTGGTGGTCTTACTATGAGTGGCTCTCGGTTGATGTCCTGCAGATCCAAGGACAAGATGTAGTCTTTGCTCCCCACGTACATCCGGTCATGATCTTCATCTTTTAGCAGAATCCGATAATCGGTCGTGTTCAGCAGGAAGTTCAGGAAGTGCGCTGTATTGGACGCTTTTAGTTCTGCAAGGACAAGGACAGAGATTGGCTCAGTCAAGGTCCTATCATGGGGGGAAAGTATAGACATATAAACAACAAATCCCACATGCCATACCGACCATCACCAGGGATAGAGCACCAGAACTATTCCATTGCAGCAATGGCTATTACATGGCAGATATGGAAATCTAATTTTCTTCAAAATGATAGAACACCAGGACCCTACCACTACAGCAATGGCTATTTAATGGCAGATATGGAAAGCTAATTTAGTTATGTTCCAATGGAAGCCTCAATGTGCTTAAATGGTAACTCCATTTTCAGGTCAATATATAAATCCAAATAATATATAAATATATAAAATATATACCAAATAATATATAATAATAAAAGAAGAATAAAAAAACAATAATAATATTAAAAATAATAATAATAATAATAGTATATATCAAACTAATCTGCTTAAATGGTAACTCCATTTTCATGGAAAAATATATAACAAATAATATATAATAATAAGAAAAAAAAAACAATAATAATATTAAAAATAATAATAGTAATAGTATATATCAAACAAATACTGAAAATAAAAAATATTTTTAAAAAAATAGCATATAATAAAATAGTAAATAAAGTTTAGCATGTATATTAAAAAAAAGAATGTAAAAATACTTCAAAATGATAGAACACCAGAACCCTACCACTACAGCAATGGCTATTTCAAGGCAGATACGCAAAGCTATTTAATTTATGTTCCAATGGAAGCCTCAATGTGCTTAAATGGTAATTCCATTTTTTTGAAAAATATATAACAAAAAATATATAAAATTGAAAGAATAATAAAAACAAAAAAAAAACAATAATACTATTAACAACAACAATAATAATATATATTAAAATAATACTGAAAATAAAAAAACATTTTTTTTAAAATGGCATATATTAAAATAGCAAATGAAAAAGTTTAGCATGTATATTAAAAAAAAAAAAAAAAAAAAGAATGTAAAAATACTTCAAAATGATAGAACAACAGGACCCTACCACTACTGCAATGCCTATTTCATGGCAGATACGGAAAGCTAATTTAGTTATATTCCAATTGAAGCCTCAATTTGCTTAAATGGTAACTCAATTTTAATGGAAAAATATATAATAAATAATAGAACAATAAAAAAAAAACAATAATAATAATAGTATATAACAAACATACTGAAAATAAAAAAAATATTTTTTAAAAAGTAGCATATATTAAAATAACAAATAAAGTTTAGCATATATACAAAAAAAAAAAGAATGTAAAAAAAAAAAAAAAACTTCAAAGTGATAGAACACCAGAACTCTACCACTACAGCAATGGCTATTTCATGGCAGATATGGAAATCTCATTTACTTGTTTTCAATGGAAGCCTTAATGTGCTTAAATGGTAGCTCCATTTTCATGGAAAAATATATACCAAATAATATATAATAATAAAAGAATAAAAAAAAAACAATAATAATATTAAAAATAATAATAGTAGTATATATCAAACTAATCTGCTTAAATTGTAACTCCTTTTTCCATGGAAAAATATATAACAAATAATATAAAATAATAAAAGAATAATAAAATTAACAATAATAATAACAATAGTATATATCAAATACTGAAAAAAAAAAATATTTTTAAAAAAGTAGCATATATTAAAATAGCAAATAAAAAAGTTTAGCATATATATATATATATAAAAAGAAAAGAATGTAAAAATACTTCAAAATGATAGAAGACCAGAACCCTACCACTACAGCAATGGTTTTATATATATATATATATATATATATATATATATATATATATATATATATATATTTAATATTATTATTATTTTTTGATTATATATTATTTGTTATAAATTTTTCCATGAAAATAGAGTTACAATTTAAGCACATTGAGGCTTCCATTGGAACATAAGTAAAATAACATATATTAAAATGGCAAATAAAAACATTTAACATATATATATATATATATATAAAAAAAAATGGAATGCAAAAATACTTCAGAAGGCTAGAACACCAGAACCCTTCTACAACAATGGCTATTTTATGGCAGATATGAAAAGTTATTTTACTTTTGTTCTAATGGAAGCCTCAGAGCACTTAAATAGTAACAAATAATATATAATAATAATAATAACAAAATAAAAAAATGCAGTGGGGTTAATGACACGTCTCCAGCCCCGGCAGATGACCTTAGACACCAGGACATGTAATTAAATTGGTTCACAAGGCTCTGGGGCCTTTGAGGAACACGCCCAGCGCTGTGCGTTCCACACCCGGAAATTGTGCTCAGAACAAAGCCAATATCTGACAACTCCGTACACCCAGAACGGGGTGACATGGATCTGTCTTTGTAATCTTTGTAAATTCAGTTCTTCTCTCCTGTTCATGTCTTTCCGGCTTTCTCCCAGGGCTGCCTGTAATAGGGTGACAACAGCATTCACAGCTTCCTATAGCCATGGTAGAGTTGTCACCCCCATTGTGCACGCTCCTGTGTATCCAATACAGCACAGCGCCCCCTTCCAGACCCCCAATTATTGCACTGTGCCACAGACGGCCCAATGGAATCTTAACCAGGGGAGTGACACCAGCAATTGTGCTTTGGCTTTGTCACACCCACAGCCCACAGTCAGATGACTGCAGGAAAAAAAGCACCTAAAAGGGGCATTTTTTTCGTTTTTTTGACAAATTTCACATAGAATGCTTGCTAATTGTCTGACCTGCAATATCGAGCTACTGTTTAATTCTCCTTATATTTCCCCTCCCCATTCATCAATATGCCAATGACTTTTTTAAATAAAACCTTTCCGTTTTCATTTCACGCCTTATTTTAGTCCCTGTGATGTCATCACTGGGTCTCTGTGCTTCTCTATTGAGTGCAAGCTGGTGGGAGGGGCTGGCAGGGTGCTGTACACAGCCTTGCGCTGTGAACATAGGAGGTCGGCCGCTGTGCACAAGCCTTTTTCAGAGAACACTATGAATAATAAATGCAAAGCATTCTCTGATTGGACGATAAAGAGGTGGCACGGTGACAATCTCCACCTTGTGATGTTTTTTCTATGCATTGGCTATGTGTAAGTAGGGATGATTGGAGGGTATTTCCAAAACAAATTTCCCCCTCCTAGCACAAATACCCTCCAATCATTCCTACTAGCTCGATCCCCTCCAACCCCCCCCCACCTAAAAAAAAAAAAAAAAAATTGCCTTACCAGCACAAATACCTTGAAGGGCAACTTTTTTTTTTGTGTGTGTGTGTGTGTGGGGGGGGGGGGGGGTTGGGGGGGGGATTGTGCTAGTAGGATTGATTGGAGGATATGTGCACTCATAGGGGAAGTTTAATTTGGGGGTGTGTGTTGGAGAGGGGATTGTGCTATTAGGAATGGATGGAGGGTATGGTATTTGTACTAGGAGGGGAATTTTTTATTTTTTTTGGAGGGGGGCAGATTGTACCTGTAGGAATAATCGGAGGGTATTTGTGCTAGGAGCGGGGATTATTTCAGGGGGGGGGGAGGGGGTTGTACTAGGAAGGAGGAAGGAAATTTGAAGTCGGGGGAAGGCAATTTGTGCTAGGAAGGGGAAATTTTTTTTTTGGGGAGGGGGGAGTGCTATTAGGAATGGATGGAGGGTATTTGTACTAGGAGGGGAATTTTTTATTTTTTTTGGAGGGGGGCGGATTGTACTTTTAGGAATAATTGGAGGGTATTTGTGCTAGGAGGGGGGATTATTTCAGTGGGGGGGATTTGTCCTAGGATGGGGGAGGGAAATTTGGAGTCGGTGGAAGGAAATTTGTGCTAGGAAGGGGACATTATTTTTTTTGGGGGGGGGGAATGTGCTAGTAGGGATGACTGGAGGGTATTGGTGTATTGGTGATAGGAGGGGAACATCTATTTTTTGGGGGGGTGATTTAAGCTAGGATGGGGGATTGAGAGAGGGGAATTTGTGCACGAAAGGGGTAATTTGTAGGAATAATTTGAGGGTATTTGTGCTAGGAGGGGGGATGTTTTCGGGGGGGGGGGGATTTGTACTAGAATGAGGGAGGGAAATTTGTGCTGGGGGGGGGGGGATTTGGAGATGGGGGAAGAGAATTTGTGCTAGGAAGGGGACATTTTTCTTTGGGGGGGGGGGATTTATGCTAGTAGAGATGATTGGAGGGTATTTGTGATAGGTGGGGAACATTTTTTTTTTGGGGGGGGGGGTTTAAACTAGGATTGGGAGAGGGGAATTTGTGCAGGGAGGGGGTTATTTAGAGTGGGAGAAGAGAATTTGAGCTGGGAGGGGGGGGGGGACTCTTTTTTTTTGGGAGGGGGGAATTTGTGGTGGGGGCATATTATGGGGAGAGAGAGGATTTGAGCTTTGGGGGATGGGGGGCAACGATTAGTGCTGGGTGGAGGATTTCAGCAGGGGGGTAGATTTGAGCAAATTTATGCTTAGGGGGTAAGCATGTACATTAGTGCTCAATTTTTTTTTTCCGTTGGGGGCGGGGGGAATTTTTGCTGACACATAATGCACATGCATTTTGGGGGGGATGGTCACCCCGGGCTCTGGATGACCGTGTCCCGGCACCGGATGGAGGTCAGTGGGATGCAGAACCTCCATGTTTATACGTCAGACTGTAAGATGGAAAAGAAGGTGTTGGCAGCGCAGGCGGAGGATCCGGCGGAGGATTGTGGGGGCTTCACACCTCCAGGACCGGCCACCAGAGCCCCGCCGCGCCGTGTAACCCCAGCCCTCTCTGGGGGCTGCCAGACATCCCAAACATCTTCATTAGACGTGTGAAGGGGCTGCAGGGCCTGCGACAGCTGTGCCAGGGTGATGTCATGTGCAACGGCCGCGGGCCGAAGATACCCTCCAAGATCCGTCTTAAGGCGCAATTAATTACACGGCTGAGGCTTACATTACACCCGCTGCATGGCGAAGATTTTCCCAAATACCAAACAAAGAAAATGAAACACGTCAGACGCCAAAAAATATCCCGGAGCACAGGGAAGGACGCGCCGCAAGTCCGATCCCGTCACCCAAATCTCAGAGAAGCTTCAACGTGCTAAAAAAGTAATTTTCAATCTTCTTAAATCTGCAGCTTTCATTAAAATCATCCCCGGTGATCCCGCCATGGGGGTCCTCGTCCCGCTACAGTGGGGAAAATAAGGATTTGATCACCTGCAGATGTTGTAAGTTTGCCCACTTACTAAGAAATGACGGGTCTATAATTGTTATCATACGTGTATCTTACACATATTACCAAAAGTATTGGGACATTGATATCCACACAAGTAGCACCAACACCTTCATCCAATCACCATGGAATGTGTCAAAGCAGATGTTGGTTGTTCACTAACCACAGGATTCTCTAATGTTCTGTAATGTTGAAGACTTTCTATAGCTTCTCCAAGCCACTTCTTCCATTCTAATGAGTGTCCGGAGTAGACCCCAACATTGATGTCCTCAAAGGTGGCACCAACATCTTCATTCATCATGGAATGTGTCGAGGTAGATGTTGGGTATCTAAGAACAACAGGGTTCTCTGTGAAAGTTCTTACGTATCCAGGTCATGATATATCTAGTAGTAGTTGGTTACATTCAACTGGATTTGTTCTGTAATGTTGAAGACTTTCTAAAGCTTTTTCAAGCCCCTTCTTCCATTCTAATGAGTCTCAGGAATAAACCCCAACATTGACGTCCCCAAAGGTGGCACCAACATCTTCATTCATCATGGAATGTGTCGAGGTAGATGTTGGTTATCTAAGAACAACAGGGTTCTTTGTGAAAGTTCTTATGTATCCCTGTCATGATATAGCTAGTAGTAGTTGGTCACATTCAACTGGACTTGTTCTGTAATGTTCAAGACATTCTAAAGCTTGTCCAAGCCACTTCTTCCATGCTAATGAGTGTCAGGAGTAAACCCCAACATTGATATCCCCAAAGGTGGCACCAACATCTTCATTCATCATGGAATGTGTCAAGGTAGATGTTGGTTATCTAAGAATAACAGGGTTCTCTGTGAAAGTTTTTATGTATCCAGGTCATGATATACCGTATTTATCGGCGTATAACACGCACTTTTTCCTCCTAAAAATGGAGGAAAAAGTAGCTGTGCGTGTAATACGCTGATATAAAAAAAAATGCCCAGAAAGCAGCACCGAGAGATAGAAGGGGGCGGGCGGCGCCGAGAGTTAGAAGGGGGCGGGCGGCGCCGAGGAGAAGGAAGGACGCGCTGTCATCGGAAGTCCCGCCTCCTATGCCGATGTCAATCATAGGCGCCGGGACTTCCGATGAGAGCGCATCCTTCCTTCTCCTCGGCGCTGCCCGCCCCCTTCTACCTCTCGGCGCCGCCCGCCCCCTTCTAACTCTCGGCACTGCTTTCTGGAGATTTTTAGTGATGTTTTTAGTGGCGCTGGCGAGGCTGAAATTATATGCGCTGGCGAGGCTGCATATATGGGCACTGGGAAAGGCTGCATGTATGGGCACTGGCAAAGGCTGCGTGTATGGGCACTGGCAAAGGCTACATGTATGGGCACTGGCAAAGGCTGCATGTATGGGCACTGGCAAAAGCTGCATGTATGGGCACTGGCGAAGGCTGCATGTATGGGCACTGGCGAAGGCTGCATGTATGGGCACTGGCGATGGCGAGGCTGCAATTATAGGCGCTGGTGAGGCTGCATGTATGGGCACTGGCGCTGGCGAGGCTGCATGTATAGGCACTGGCGAGGCTGCATGTATGGGTACTGCAGTGAAGAGGCTGCATGTATGGGCACTGCACTGGCGAGGCTGCATTTAAGGACACTGCACTGATGAGGCTGCATTTGTGGGCACTGGTAAGACTACATTTAATTTAAAAAAAATGTTCTGAGTTTAAAGCTGTTTATTTTAAATTTCAGCCTTTTTCCTGAAATTTCTGCCCTAAAATTTAGGTGTGTGTTATACGCCGATAAATACGGTAGCTAGTTGTAGTTGGTCACATTCAACTGGACTTGTTCTGCAATGTTGAAGACATTCTAAAGCTTGTCCAAGCCACTTCTTCCATTCTAATGAGTGTCAGGAATAAACCCCAACATTGATATCCCCACAGGTGGCACCGACATCTTCATTCATCATGGAATGTGTCAAGGTAGATGTTGGTTATCTAAGAACAACAGGGTTCTCTGTGAAGGTTCTCATGTATCCCTGTCATGATACACTTTATTACCACAGTCACCTACAGTCACCATCACTACAGTCACCATCCCTACAGTCACCATCACTACAGTCACCATCACTACAGTCACCATCCCTACAGTCACCATCACTACAGTCACCATCCCTACAGTCACGATCCCTACAGTCACCATCACTACAGTCACCATCCCTACAGTCACCATCCCTACAGTCACCATCACTACAGTCAACATCACTACAGTCACCATCCCTATACTCACTATTCCTACAGTCACCATCCCTGCAGTCACCATCCCTACAGTCACTATCCCTACAGTCACCATCACTACAGTCAACATCCCTACAGTCACCATCACTACAGTCACTATCCCTACAGTCACTATCCCTACAGTCAACATCCCTACAGTCAACATCCCTACAGTCACCATCACTACAGTCACCATCCCTACAGTCACCATCACTACAGTCACCAACCCTACAGTCACCATCACTACAGTCACCATCTCTACAGTCACCATCATTACAGTCACCCTCCCTACAGTCACCATCCCTACAGTCACCGTCCCTACAGTCACCATCACTACAGTCAACATCACTACAGTCACCCTCCCTACAGTCACCATCACTACAGTCACCATCACTACAGTCACCATCACTACAGTCATCATCCCTACAGTCACCATCACTACAGTCAACATCACTACAGTCACCCTCCCTACAGTCACCCTCCCTACAGTCACCATCACTACAGTCACCATCCCTACAGTCACCATCACTACAGTCACTATCCCTACAGTCACCATGCCTACAGTCCCCATCCCTACAGTTACTATCCCTACAGTCACTATCCCTACAGTCACCATCACTACAGTCACTATCCCTACAGTCACCATCACTACAGTCACTATCCCTACAGTCACCATCACTACAGTCACCATCACTACAGTCACCATCACTACAGTCACCATCACTACAGTCACCATCCCTACAGTCACCATCACTACAGTCACCATCCCTACAGTCACGATCCCTACAGTCACCATCACTACAGTCACCATCCCTACAGTCACCATCCCTACAGTCACCATCACTACAGTCAACATCACTACAGTCACCATCCCTATACTCACTATTCCTACAGTCACCATCCCTATACTCACTATTCCTACAGTCACCATCCCTGCAGTCACCATCCCTACAGTCACTATCCCTACAGTCACCATCACTACAGTCAACATCCCTACAGTCACCATCACTACAGTCACTATCCCTACAGTCACTATCCCTACAGTCAACATCCCTACAGTCAACATCCCTACAGTCACCATCACTACAGTCACCATCCCTACAGTCACCATCACTACAGTCACCAACCCTACAGTCACCATCACTACAGTCACCATCTCTACAGTCACCATCATTACAGTCACCCTCCCTACAGTCACCATCCCTACAGTCACCGTCCCTACAGTCACCATCACTACAGTCAACATCACTACAGTCACCCTCCCTACAGTCACCATCACTACAGTCACCATCACTACAGTCATCATCCCTACAGTCACCATCACTACAGTCAACATCACTACAGTCACCCTCCCTACAGTCACCCTCCCTACAGTCACCATCACTACAGTCACTATCCCTACAGTCACCATGCCTACAGTCCCCATCCCTACAGTTACTATCCCTACAGTCACTATCCCTACAGTCACCATCACTACAGTCACCATCACTACAGTCACTATCCCTACAGTCACCATGCCTACAGTCCCCATCCCTACAGTCACTATCCCTACAGTCACTATCCCTACAGTCACTATCCCTACAGTCACCATCACTACAGTCACTATCCCTACAGTCACTATCCCTACAGTCACCAACCCTACAGTCACCATCACTACAGTCACCATCACTACAGTCACCATCACTACAGTCACCATCACTACAGTCACTATCCCTACAGTCACTATCCCTACAGTCACCAACCCTACAGTCACCATCACTACAGTCACCATCACTACAGTCACCATCACTACAGTCACCATCCCTACAGTCCCCATCCCTACAGTCACCATCCCTACAGTCACCATCACTACAGTCACTACAGTCACTATCCCTACAGTCACCATCACTACAGTCACCATCCCTACAGTCACCAACCCTACAGTCCCCATCACTACAGTCACCATCCCTACAGTCACCGTCCCTACAGTCACCATCACTACAGTCACCATCCCTACAGTCACCATCCCTACAGTCACCATCCCTACAGTCGCTATCACTACAGTCACTATCCCTACAGTCACCATCACTACAGTCACTATCCCTACAGTCACCATCCCTACAGTCACCATCACTACAGTCACCATCACTACAGTCAAGCACGGAGGTGGAAACATGATGCTTTGGGGCTGCTTCTCTTCTAAAGGTACAGGCTGACTTTGCCTCATTGAGGGGGCAATGGATGGGGCCATGTATTGTAAAATCTTGGATGAGAACCTTCTTCCCTCAGCCAGAACACTGAAGATGGGTGGTGGATGGGTCTTCCAGCATGACAATAACCCAAAACATATTGCCAAGGCAACAAAGGAGTGGCTCAAGAAGAAGCACATTGAGATCATGGAGTGACCTAGCCAGTCTCCAGACCTTAATTCTATAGAAAATGTATGTAGGGAGCTGAAACTTCGAGTTGGGGGGAGGGGAGACTGTGGAAATGCCATGCAGCCATCGCTGGAGTGCACGCAGACAGGAAGTAGCTGCAAAGAGCCTGCAGGAGATTGGCAGCACTAAGATACAACAGGAATGAAAATAAGTAGTTTATTAAGGTTTTTCAGGCACTTCATGTTATAGGGTGACAACGCTCTGTCCCTGTCACCCAGTTCAACTTCTGCATTGTCATCCTTGCTCAGATACTTACTGTTATAGGGTGACAATGCTGTGTCCCTGTCTCCCAATTGCACTCCTGCGTGGTCACCCTGTCATTCCTGTTATAGATTGACAATGCTCTATCCATGTCTCCCAGTTGCGTTCCTGCGCTGTCACCCTGTCATCCTTGCTCAAGCACTTCCTGTTATAGGGTGCCAATGCTGTGTCCCTATCTCCGAAATCTGCTCCTGCGTTGTCACCCTGTCATATGGGCTTCCAATGGGGATGTCATGGGGTGAGCACAAAGTTACAATGTACAGTCTTGGTGCTCACTGGGGAGATGGGAGAATGAGGAAATGCTTCCTTTTTGGCTGTGTTCACAAATGTCTGACACAGATCAGCCCCTGCTGCAAGCTTCCCACCTTGTGGCTTGCTACAAAATGTACAGTCTGATCCCTGGTGGAGGGGAGACTTTGAAAATGCCTTCACCTCCTTCTAAAAAGCTACAATGTACAGTCTGATCACTGGGGGAGGGGAGACTGAGGAAATGCTTCCTCCTGCATAGTCACTGACTGGAGCTCAAGGATGGCTTTTTAAAGGTGGAGCTTCTCTACAAAATTAATTGCACTGACAGGTCCTCTTTATTGCAGTCAGCTTTTACAATGTATGACTCTCAGAGTACAGAGATAAGTCAGGTCACATGTCCCCAGGAACATTGCGGACCCCCAGCCCAGCCGTATACATTTAATGGTACACAAGCGTCGGCGTTTCAGGTTTTAATTTGCGCGGTGCCGGCCTCTTTGCGGGATTTCGCAATCCTCAGCCTGCCTGTGATGAAATATGGCTGCTGCTTATTTACTGATGAAAAGCATTGCGGGGTCCAAGCCATAACAGATGACTCTTAATCCCCGATGGTTGTCATACAGAGGCGGCTTTCATGTGGCCTTTGATGTTCCATTATTGTTCCGCACACGAAGCACCTAGAGGCGGCAATAAACAGGAGCCGGCCCGTCATAGCCGGTAATGTGCCTTTAAATCTCCCAAATGTTACAAACGTTTCATCTTCAGACGCAACAATGTGTTGTAAATGTCAAATCAGAGCATCCTGGAGCACTGAAAACATGATATGTGGGGTCATGTGACCAGTACGGCGTATGGGGGGACTTATACATTGTTACTAAATATTCCCAGAACAGCAGATGATGTTCATATACACAGCGCTGCGCCGCCGGGAATCCTTCACATTTCACAACATCCTACGTACTTTGCTCCAACATCCCCTGTACTTCCCATCAACATCCCCTGTACTTCCCTCCAACATCCTCTGTACTTCCATCCAACATCCTCTGTACTTCCCCCCAACATCCTCTGTACTTCCCTCCAACATCCTCTGTACTTCCCCCCAACATCCTCTGTACTTCCCACCAACATCCCCTGTACTTCCCACCAACATCCTCTGTACTTCCCACCAACATCCCCTGTACTTCCCATCAACATCCTCTGTACTTCCCTCCAACATCCCCTGTACTTCCCCCCAACATCCTCTGTACTTCCCACCAACATCCCCTGTACTTCCCACCAACATCCCCTGTACTTCCCACCAACATCCCCTGTACTTCCATCCAACATCTTCTGTACTTCCCATCAACATCCCCTGTACTTCCACCCCCAACATCCTCTGTACTTCCCCCCAACATCCCCTGTACTTCCCCCCAACATCCTCTGTACTTCCCACCAATATCCCCTGTACTTCCCACCAACATCCTCTGTACTTCCCACCAACATCCCCTGTAGTTCCATCCAACATCTTCTGTACTTCCCATCAACATCCCCTGTACTTCCACCCCCAACATCCTCTGTACTTCCCCCCAACATCCCCTCTACTTCCCTCCAACGTCCCCTCAATCTTCCCACCAACTTCCCTTGTACTTCCCACCAACATCCTCTGTACTTCCCCCCAACATCCCCTGTACTTCCCACCAACATCCTCTGTACTTCCCACCAACATCCTCTGTACTTCCCACCAACATCCCCTGTACTTCCCACCAACATCCCCTGTACTTCCCACCAACATCCTCTGTCTCTGTACTTCCCCCAACATCTCCTGTACTTCCATCCAACATCTTCTGTACTTCCCATCAACATCCCCTGTACTTCCACCCCCAACTTCCTCTGTACTTCCCCCCAACATCCCCTCTACTTCCCTCCAACGTCCCCTCTACTTCCCACCAACTTCCCTTGTACTTCCCACCAACATCCTCTGTACTTCCCACCAACATCCCCTGTACTTCCCACCAACATCCTCTGTACTTCCCACCAACATCCTCTGTACTTCCCACCAACCTCCTCTGTACTTCCCACCAACCTCCTCTGTACTTCCCACCAACATCCCCTGTACTTCCATCCAACATCTTCTGTACTTCCCACCGACATCCCCTGTACTTCCCACCAACATCCCCTGTACTTGCCTCCAACATCCCCTGTACTTCCCAACGGGATCCCCTGTACTTCCTAACGGCATCCCCTGTACTTCCCACCAACATCCCCTGTACTTCCCACTGACATCCCCTGTACTTCCCACTGACATCCCCTGTACTTCCCACTGACATCCCCTGTACTTCCCACCAACATCCCCTGTACTTCCCTCCAACATCCCCTGTACTTCCCTCTGACATCCTCTGTACTTCCCTCCAACATCCCCTGTACTTCCCACCAACATCCCCTGTACTTCCCACCAACATCCCCTGTACTTCCCACCAACATCCCCCGTACTTCCTTCAAACATCCCCTCTACTTCCCACCAACATCCCCTGTACTTCCCTCCAACATCCCCTGTACTTCCCACTGACATCCCTTGTACTTCCCACCAACATCCCCTGCCTGGAAGTATTTGTTAAGTCATCAGAGATACAAGAGCAGGTCAGCTTCCTTCCACTGACATGACACCACTTAGGAAGGAACATTCCAGCGTAAATCTTTAATAGAACTTCAAATGTCCAATAAAAATGACAATTAAACTGGGAGCTCTCCGCCATCTATTATGGATGGCTCCTCCAGGTATATCACACCGACTGTGAACAATTTTGCATTTCATTTGGAAATCAAGGTCCCAGAGTCTGGAGGAGGAGTGGAAAGGTACAGAATCCAAGTTGAAAAAGTGTGTTTGTTTTATAAGGTTGTAAATAAAGGGTACCACATCCCTAATCTGTATAAAATCTGTGCTGGGAAAGGTATCCCAAAAGGGGGAAACCCACAGCTAGAACCTGAGGTGTACAGGTAGGTGCTGGGGTAAGAAAACAAGAGAGGGACAAGGGGGGGGGGGGGGAAGGGGAGGGGGGGGGGGGGGGGTTGGAAGAGGGAAAAGGGGAGATGAAGAAAAAAGATGGAGAAGGAACGGGAAAAGAACAAGAAAATAAAGATGCGAAGAGGAGGGGAGGGCTGGTGGGACTTTAAAGGTACCAGGTAGTTCAGAATGATAAACACATGATTTAAAAACTGGAAATATTTATTAACATAGCATCTTTAAAATGCAAAACAAAAAATACAACATGAATACAAATAATTTGACATATACAAGAAGAGCAAATGTACTGAGCATAAGGCAGTAATGATGGTGTAAATAACTAGGTCCAATGATGAGCATTAAACCAATCCCGACATGTTTCGCGGGCAATGCTGCACCGCTTCTTCAGGGGAGTAAGAGTATATCAACGTACAGTGCCTATATGATACAGTGACAACAAACAATTATTGTTAGTTCAAATGCATATATCTAACAACAAGAGCAAAAAGTGCATGCTAATATGGAACATCAAGGGAACACTCAGGGCCATCACCATAGAGAGATCCACCACCAAACCAATTGGATAGAAAGCTCCCCAGAATAGACGTCTCACCCGCGGATGTGGAGGGACATAGGGGGTGGGATAGAAATGTAGGTGTGGTAAACTAAAGAGGCTTTCACCGCTCAGTGAGTAAAAAGGAAAAAATCTATTATTAGGTCTAACATATATACCTCATTCAGTGTCTAGAATGGACACGTTTGTATAGTCAGAAGTAAATTTTTACTTCTGACTATACAAACGTGTCCATTCTAGACACTGAATGAGGTATATATGTTAGACCTAATAATAGATTTTTTCCTTTTTACTCACTGAGCGGTGAAAGCCTCTTTAGTTTACCACACCTACATTTCTATCCCACCCCCTATGTCCCTCCACATCCGCGGGTGAGACGTCTATTCTGGGGAGCTTTCTATCCAATTGGTTTGGTGGTGGATCTCTCTATGGTGATGGCCCTGAGTGTTCCCTTGATGTTCCATATTAGCATGCACTTTTTGCTCTTGTTGTTAGATATATGCATTTGAACTAACAATAATTGTTTGTTGTCACTGTATCATATAGGCACTGTACGTTGATATACTCTTACTCCCCTGAAGAAGCGGTGCAGCATTGCCCGCGAAACATGTCGGGATTGGTTTAATGCTCATCATTGGACCTAGTTATTTACACCATCATTACTGCCTTATGCTCAGTACATTTGCTCTTCTTGTATATGTCAAATTATTTGTATTCATGTTGTATTTTTTGTTTTGCATTTTAAAGATGCTATGTTAATAAATATTTCCAGTTTTTAAATCATGTGTTTATCATTCTGAACTACCTGGTACCTTTAAAGTCCCACCAGCCCTCCCCTCCTCTTCGCATCTTTATTTTCTTGTTCTTTTCCCGTTCCTTCTCCATCTTTTTTCTTCATCTCCCCTTTTCCCTCTTCCAACCCCCCCCCCCCTCCCCTTCCCCCCCCCCCCCCCCCCTTGTCCCTCTCTTGTTTTCTTACCCCAGCACCTACCTGTACACCTCAGGTTCTAGCTGTGGGTTTCCCCTTTTGGGATACCTTTCCCAGCACACAGAATCCAAGTTGCATGAGGTCCAATGTGAGGTTTCCACAGTCAGTGATGATTTGGGGAGCCGTGTCATCTGCTGGTGTTGGTCCACTGTGTTTTATCAAATACAAAGTCAGCGCAGACCTCTAGCAGGAAATTCTAGAGCACTTCATGCTTCCCTCTGCTGACCAGCTTTATGGAGATGCTGATTTCATTTTCCAGCAGGACTTGGCACCGCCCAGACTGCCAAATCTACCAATATCTGGTCACATGATCATGGTATCGCTGTGCTTAATTGGCCAGCAAACTCGCCTGACCTAAACCCCATAGAGAATCTGTGGGGATTGTCAAGAGGAAGATGAGAGACCCCAGACCCAACAATGCAGATGAGCTGAAGGCCACTATCAAAGCAACCTGGGCTTCCATAACACCTCAGCAGTGCCACAGGCTGATCACCTCCATGCCACGCCACATTGATGCAGTAATTCATGCAAAAGAAGTCCCAACCAAGTACTGAGTGCATCCTATACTGTACATGGACAGACTTCTCCCCCTATACTGTACATGGACAGACTTTTCACTAAGCCAACATTTCTGTATTAAAAATCCTTTTTATTATTGGTCTTATGTAATAATCTAATTTTCTGAGATACTGAATTTTGGGGTGTCACTCGCTGTAAGCCATAATCATCAAAATTAAAAGAAAGAAATGTGTGAAATATATCACTCTGTGTGTTACGCATCTATATAAATTATACAAGTTTCACTTTTTGAATTGAATTACTGAAATAAAATAACTTTTTGATGATATTCTAATTTTTCGAGATGCTCCCGGGAAATGTTCCCCATGGAGTTCTCCGGAATGACGTACGAAACACTCTAATAATCCATATTCTGCATTTTGGTGGAATTTCCCCGATCGGGTCGAGGAATTCGTCCTTCGCAGCGCCCAGATATCGCTCACCGTTAATTGGGGCGGCGTGTGAAATTAAAGTGACACATCGACCATTTCTGGCATTTTTGGGAGTACAGAGGACAGATAAGATAGAAGAACTTGAAGGATGAACTGGAGGTTGTTAACCCCTCATAACCCCCCCATGGCGGGATGATACCACCAGGACAGGCAATGGGTTAATGGGTAGCCATGGCTTCAAAGCAGGTCACATTCCAGCAGGAGACGCGCAGTCTGCAGTGAGGGGGAGAGGCTGAAAGCATTTTTGGATAGTTGGAGGAAGCTGTCTTGTCTGAGCACATGAAGTTCACAGAGATAGAGCTGAGCATGTCAACGTTCTGCATTATAGAAGATCTCCCTTCATCCTGACATTGCACACAATGGAGCTCACAGCAAAACAGACACACTGACATCCATTCACATTCACAAAGACGTTTCTCTGCTTTATAAATCCTAACTGGGTGACATTTACACATTACATAAAATCCTGTTTTATCTGTTGTCATATCTCAGTGCTGCTGATCTCATGCAGCCTCTTTTCAACCAATTCTCGCTACAAAGTCCAGTGATAGCTGCACAGCATTTCTCAGGATGGGTGTCCTGATGGTGACAACAGTGGACCATGTCTGTGTAATGTATATGGAAATTGCTACTTGTAGTCTCCATTGGAAGCCTGTGTGACAGGGTGACAACAGAGGAGCACAGTTGGGTGACAGGGACAGAGTGTTGTCTCTTTGACTCCTGGTCTGAGATCTATAATTCCAGTTGGGTAGAGGTTGAAGAAAAGGAGCTTCATCAACATTAGGGTGACAACAGAAGAGCACAACTGAGACACAGGGACAGAGTGTTGTCTCCTTGACTCCTGGGCTGAGATCCAGTTGAAGAAAAGGAACGTCAAAGATCAGGGGACAACAGAGGAGCACAATTGGGACTCGAGACAGGGACAGAGTGTTGTCTCCTTGACTCCTGGTCTGAGATCCGGTTGAAGAAAAGGAGCTTCAAAGATCAGATGACAACAGAGGAGCACAACTGAGAGACAGGGACAGAGTGTTGTCTCCTTGACTCCTGGTCTGAGATCCGGTTGAAGAAAAGGAACTTCAAAGATCAGGTGACAACAGAAGAGCACAATTGGGAGACAGGGGCAGAGTGTTGTCACCTTGACTCCTGGTCTAAGATCCATAATTACAGTTGGGTAGAGGTTAAAGAAACGGAGCTTCAAAGATCAGATGACAACAGAGGAACACAATTGGGAGACAGGGGCAGAGTGTTGTCACCTTGACTCATGGTCTGAGATCCGGTTGAAGAAAAGGAGCTTCAAAGATCAGGTGACAACAGAGGAGCACAATTGGGAGACAGGGACAGATTGTTGTCACCTTGACTCCTGGTCTAAGATCTGTAATTACAGTTGGGTAGAGGTTAAAGAAAAGGAGCTTCAAAGATCAGGGTGACAACAAAAGAGAACAACTGAGAGACAGGGACAGAGTGTTGTCTCCTTGACTCCTGGTCTGAGATCCGGTTGAAGAAAAGGAGCTTCAAAGATCAGGGTGACAACAGAGGAGCACAACTGAGAGACAGGGACAGAGTGTTGTCACCTTGAATCCTGGTCTAACATCCGTAATTACAGTTGGGTAGAGGTTGAAGAAAAGGAGCATCAAAGATCAGGGTGACAACAGAGGAGCACAACTGAAAGACAGGGACAGAGTGTTGTCTCCTTGACTCCTGGTCTGATATCCAGTTAAAGAAACGGAGCTTCAAAGATCAGGGTGACAACAAAAGAGCACAACTGAGAGACAGGGACAGAGTGTTGTCTCCTTGACTCCTAGTCTGATATCCAGTTAAAGAAACGGAGCTTCAAAGATCAGGGTGACAACAGAGGAGCAAAATTGGGAGACAGGGACAGAGTTTTGTCACCTTGACTCCTGGTCTAAGATCCATAATTGCAGTTGGGTAGAGGTTAAAGAAAAGGAGCTTCAAAGATCAGGGTGACAACAGAGGAGCACAACTGAAAGACAGGGACAGAGTGTTGTCACCTTGACTCCTGGTCTGAGATCTATAATTACAGTTGGGTAGAGTTTGAAGAAAAAAAGCTTCAAAGATCAGGTGAAAACAGAGGAGCACAATTGGGAGACAGGGACAGAGTGTTGTCACCTTGACTCCTGGTCTAAGACCTGTAATTACAGTTGGGTATAGGTTAGAGGAAAGGAGCTTCAAAGATCAGGGTGACCTCTGTTGTCCAGGAGCACAACTAAGAGACAGGGACAGTGTCTCCTTGACTCCTGGTCTGAGCTCTGTTTGAAGAAAAGGAGCTTCAAAGATCAGGGTGACAACAGAGGAGCACAATTAGGAGAGAGGGACAGAGTGTTGTCATCTTGACTCCTAGTCCGAGATTCGTAATTACAGTTGGATAGAGGATGAAATAAAGGCTCTTCAAAGATCAGAGTATTGCCGTTACACAGCTGACTATGCCTGGCCATGCTGAAACAGTCACTTGTAGTCTCCATTAGAGGCCTGTGAGGAGGGTGACAACACAGGAGAACAATTGGGTGATAGGGACAGAGTGTTGTCATCTGGATTCCTGGTCTGGGATCCATAATTACAGTTGGGGAGAAGTTGGAGAAAAGGATCTTCAAAGATCATCGTATTCCCACTATCCAGCTGACCATGCTGAACAGCCACTTGTAGTCTCCATCAGAAGCCTGTGAGGAGGGTGACAACACAGGAGAACAACTGGATGGCAGGGATGAAGCGTTGTCACCCTATATTAGGAAGTGCCTGAACCTCATGGCAGGATCATACCCCTACAGGAAGACTGTCTCTCTCCAGTCCCTCATTAGTCACTCCTGAATTGAGATCCATAATTACAGTTGGGAAGAGGTTGAAGAAAAGGATCTTCAAAGATCAGGGTGACAACAGAGGGGCACAATTAGGAGACAGTGACAGAGTGTTGTCATCTTGACTCTTGGTCTGAGATCCATAATTACAGTTGGCAAGAGTTTGAAGAAAAGGATCTTCAAAGATCAAGGTGACAACAGAGGAGCACAATTAGGAGACAGGGACAGAGTGTTGTCACTTTGATTCCTGGTCTGAGATCCATATTTACAGTTGGGGAGAGGTTGAAGAAAAGGATCTTTAAAGACCAGGGTGACAACAGAGGGGCACAATTAGGAGATAATGACAGAGTGTTGTCACTTTGATTCCTGGTCTGAGATCCATATTTACAGTTGGGCAGAGGTTGAAGAAAAAGATCTTCAAAGATCAGAGTATTCCGGTTATACAGCTGACCATGCCTGGTCATGCTGAAACAGCCACTTGTAGTCTCCATCAAAAGCCTGTGAGAAGGGTGACAACACAGAAGAACAATTTGGTGACAGGGACTGAGCGTTGTTACCCTATAAAAGGAAGTGCCTGAACCTCATGACAGGATCATATCCCTACAGAACGGGAAGACTGTCTAATTTCAGTCCCTCATTAGTGACTCCTGGTCTGAGATATGTAGTTACAGTTGGGTAGAGGCTGAAGAAAAAGACTTTCAAAGATCAGGGTGACAACAGAGAAGCACATTTAGGAGACAGGGACAGAGTGTTGTCACCTTGACTCCTGGTCTGAGATCCCTATTTACAGTTGGGCTAGAGTTTGAAGAACAGGATCATCAAAATTCAGAGTTTTCCCATTACATAGCTGACTAGGAAAACTATCCCTCTCCAGTTCCTCGTTAGTGACTCCTGGCCTGAGATCTGTAATTACATTACACAATGGATCATGCCTGGGGCAAACGGGGCAGAGTGTTGTCACCCCATAACAGGAAGTGCCTGAACTTCATGGCAGGAGCATACCACTTTAAACTAGGAAGACTGTACCTCTCTATTTCCTTGTTAGTGACTCCTGGTCTGAGATCTGAAATTACAGGTAGGTAGAAGTTGGATTAAAGTTTAGAATGGTCCCACTAGGGTAGCCGGGGCCAAGCGTTGTTAGCCGGTAACAGGAAGTGCCTGAACCTTCATTGCAGGAACATATCCCTTAAGACTAGGAAGACATTCCCTCTCCAGTTCCTTGTTGGTGACTCTTGGTCTGAGACCTGAGATCTGAAACTACAGGTGGGTAGAGATTGGATCAAAGATTAGAATGGTCCCACTAGGGTAGCCGGGGCCAAGCGTTGTCACCCGGTAACAGGAAGTGCCTGATCCTTCAGGGCAGGAACATATCCCTTAAGACTTGGAAGACATTCCCTCTCCAGTTCCTCGCTAGTGACTCCTGGCCTGAGATCTGTAATAACAGTTGGGTAGAGGTTGGATCAAAAATTAGAATGGTCCCATTAGGGTAGCCAAGCGTTGTCACCCGGTAACAGGAAGTGCCTGAACCTTCATGGCAGGAACATATCCCTTAAGACTAGGAAGACAGTCCCTCTCCAGTTCCTTGTTAGTGACTCCTGGCCTGAGATCTGTAATTACAGGTAGGTAGAGATTGGATCAAAGATTAGAATGGTCCCACTAGGGTAGCCGGGGCCAAGCGTTGTCACCCGGTAACAGGAAGTGCCTGATCCTTCAGGGCAGGAACATATCCCTTAAGACTTGGAAGACATTCCCTCTCCAGTTCCTCGCTAGTGACTCCTCCTCTGAGATCTGTAATAACAGTTGGGTAGAGGTTGGATCAAAAATTAGAATGGTCCCATTAGGGTAGCCAAGCGTTGTCACCCGGTAACAGGAAGTGCCTGAACCTTCATGGCAGGAACATATCCCTTAAGACTAGGAAGACAGTCCCTCTCCAGTTCCTTGTTAGTGACTCCTGGCCTGAGATCTGTAATTACAGGTAGGTAGAGATTGAATCAAAGATTAGAATGGTCCCACTTGGGTATACGGGGCCGAGCGTTGTCACCCGGTAACAGGAAGTGCCTGAACCTTCATGGCAGGAACATATCCCTTAAGACTAGGAAGACATTCCCTCTCCAGTTCCTCGTTAGTGACTCCTGGCCTGAGATCTCTAATTACAGGTGGGTAGAGGTTGGATCAAAAATTAGAATGGTCCCATTAGGGTAGCCGGGGCCAAGCGTTGTCACCCGGTAACAGGAAGTGCCTGAACCTTCATGGCAGGAACATATCCCTTAAGACTTGAAAGATTGTCCTTCTTCATTTCATTGTTAGTGACTCCTGGTCTGAGACCTGAGATCTGCAAATTACAGGTAGGTAGAGGTTGGATCAAAGATTAGAATGGTCCCACTAGGGTAGCCGGGGCCAAGCGTTATCACCCGGTAACAGGAAGTGCCTGAACCTTCGTGGCAGGAACATATCCCTTAAGACTAGGAAGACATTCCCTCTCCAGTTGCTCGTTAGTGACTCCTGGCCTGAGACCTCTAATTACAGGTGGGTAGAGGTTGGATCAAAAATTAGAATGGTCCCATTAGGATAGCCGTGACCAAGCGTTGTCACCCGGTAACAGGAAATGCCTGAACCTTCATGGCAAGAACATATCCCTTAAGACAAGGAAGACATTCCCTCTCCATTTCCTTGTTAGTGACTACTGGTCTGAGATCTGAAATTACAGGTAGGTAGAGGTTGGATCAAAGATTAGAATGGTCCCACTTGGGTAGCCGGGGGCCAAGCGTTGTCACCCGGTAACAGGAAGTGCCTGAACTTCATGGCAGGAGCATATCCTTTAAGACTAGGAAGACATTCCCTCACCAGTTCCTCGTTAGTGACTCCTCGTCTGAGATCTGTAATTACAGGTGGGTAGAGGTTGGATCAAAGATTAGTGTGGTCTCATTACACAATGGATCATGCCTAGGGCAGAGCGTTGTCACCTTATAACAGGAAGCGCCTGAACAAAGACCTTCATGGCAGGATCACCAGAGGTTATTTTAATAAAAGCTGAACATAGAAAATTACTTTTAATATGACAGGAACATGATATGAGATTTTAGATTTCGGGTTGACTCACTTTGCTGTGTTGTGCAGTGAATGGAGAACGCTGAGGATGGAATAACATGAGTCCTCCTGGAACATCTCGGAGAAGACTTGCCATTTGGACGCACACAGTGACGGTCTTGTTCCAGTCATGGTGGAGTCAGACTTGTGACCCCTGTGTGATAGTGACACATAGAAAACCTTGGATGTGTTTGTGAAGTGACAGACGGGCTCCAAATGTGCCCTCAGGAAGGTGATATTTCATCCCACGTCATGGAGGGACGACGCTGATCTTTGAAGAACCTTTTGACCGACCATTACCCAACTGTAATTATGGATCTCAGACAGGGAGTCACTAATGAGCAACAGGAGAAGGATGGCCTTCCTAGTCTGTAGGGGTTTAGTGCTGCCACGGAGGTTCAGGCCCTTCCTGGCGTATAGGGTGACAACCCTCTGTCCCTTGTCCCCTAATTGTGCTCCTGTGTTGTCACCCTGTCACTTTAACTGTTTCTTTAACAAGTGAAAAGTAGAAGTTGGGATTTGGGGTGATTCTATTTTTTGGCCAACTATATACATTGTAATAGAAGATTTGGAGGCACGCCGGCCTCTTCTCCAGACAATACGAACTGATAGGAAGAGACACACATTGGAGTATACATGAAACCATTCAATACTAAGTGCAACAATCTGCACTAAATATATACAAACAAGTGCAATAGAAAAAAACACAAAATAATGACAAAACCACAAAAAAAAAAAATACAAATAAATAAATAACCACAGAAAAAGACAAAGTAATGTATATGCAAAAAATACTGCGCTAGTCATCAAGAAAACAAAATGATTAAATTAAACCAAATAACTAAAAGCTGGTCACACTCAGTGACATAAAACATAATAATACCCAAAGAATCATGTATAACATACAGGGCCAGCACTACCAGTAAGGCGACCTAGGCAGCCGCCTAGGGCTCAACTTAGCAGGGGCCACCGGCAGAGCCTGACCCGAGGTAAGTGACTTACCGTAAGTCACTGAAGGGGTTTTAACCAGTGGCGACCGGCCCGTCCATTAGGGGTGCAGGGGCACCGCCCCCCCATCCATGCATCCGGCCCACTAATCTACATGCAGGGCACCGGACGCATGGATTCCAATGAGGGTTTTTTTTTTTTGAAGCATGTGATTAGAGCCAGAGGCTCTAATAGGCTTCAAAAAAGGGTGTGCTCGGGGCGCGTTTATTTATATTACAAAGTACTTATTATTAAAATATATTTTACAAATACATTTTTATTATTTCTTACAAAGTAATTATATTATTTTCTTTAGAGCAATTATTTTTAGGATAATTATTATTATTATTACCATTATATATTACATTATTATTACTACCATTATATATTACACAATAATAATAAATATTATTTGTTACAGAGTAATAATTATTATTTTTACAAAGCAATTATTATTATTATTAATAATACTAGCATTATATCTTACACAATAAATATTATTTCTTATAAAGTAATATTGTTATACAGTAGTAATTATTTGTTACAAAGTAATTATTATTATAACTTTCAAAGCAATTATTATTATTATTATTATATCTTACAAAGCAAATATTATTATTATTATTACTAACATTATATATTACACAATAATAATAATTATTACTATTTCTTACAAAGCAATTATTAGTATTATTATTAATTCTACCATTATATCTACACAATAATTATTATTATTTCTTACAAAGTAATTCTTATTAATATTAAAATATCTTATAAAGCAAATATTATTATTATTATTACTACCATTATATATTACACAATAATAATAATTATTATTATTTCTTACGAAGCAATTATTAGTATTATTATTAATTCTACTATTATATCACACAATAATTATTATTATTTCTTACAAAATAATTATTATTATTAAAATATCTTATAAAGCAAATATTATTATTATTATTACTACCATTATATATTACACAATAATGATAATTATTATTATTTCTTACGAAGCAATTATTCGTATTATTATTAATTCTACCATTATAACTACACAATAATTATTATTATTTCTTACAAAGTAATTAATATTATTATTAAAATATCTTATAAAGCAAATATTATTATTATTATTATTATTATTACTACCATTATATATTACACAATAATAACAAATATTATTATTTCTTACAAAGCAATTATTAGTATTATTATTAATTCTACCATTATAACTACACAATAATTATTATTATTTCTTACAAAGTAATTAATATTATTATTAAAATATCTTATAAAGCAAATATTATTATTATTATTATTATTATTATTATTATTACTACCATTATATATTACACAATAATAATTATTATTATTATTTCTTACAAAGCAATTATTAATATTATTATTAATTCTACCATTATATCTACACAATAATTATTATTTTTTCTTACAAAGTACTTAATATTATTATTAAAATATCTTACAAAGCAAATATTATTATTATTATTACCATTATATATTACACAATAATAATAATAATTATTATTTCTTATGAAGCAATTATTAGTATTATTATTAATTCTACTATTATATCTACACAATAATAATTATTATTTCTTACAAAGTACTTAATATTATTATTAAAATATCTTACAAAGCAAATACTGTTATTAATATTATCATTATATCTTACACAGTAATTCATTTTAATATTTGTTACAAAGTCAATTTTATTAAATTATTTATTATTTCCATGTTGCTCAGTGTGTTGAATGCTGTGCATGACATTTAAGGATTGATAATGCAAGAATAAACCCAAAAACAGAACTATTATATTGCAGCGTGCCAATCTTTGGATGTGGTGGCTGCATTTGTTTTCTTTATAGGCGTTCTTTACCTTATGTTCACCCAATGATCCTGCCAGCAAATCTGTTATGGTTTAAGTTCCTTTACCAGGCCAAGCTGTCCAGGGTTGAGACAAACCACTAGCAGGGGTGCTTACAATGATCAGCTTTTATTAATTTATGTACAATCTGCCCGGAAGGTGGCCATGTCCTGTGTACTCTGTTACTGTATTTTATCGATTTAAGAGTGTTCCTATCCGTACCATCTCCACGCTCTGGTCCGCTATCTAGGGAGTCGCAGGTGGCACCACCTGTCAAGCTCGTCTATTGAGTTCAATGGGAGAGCACAGCAACCACGAGCCAAACACCTTCATTGTGAATGCAGTGCCTTTTTTTTTTTACTACCACATGGCCCTTTGAATTGATTGATTGCTTTTCAGAGGACAGTAAGCATTGCCGCCAGTCTGAGAGAAGCCTTACAAGGTTGTGACAGACATTGGACATACACGGAGCCTGCCATGAAGCGCAGTCAGTTCTGGTTCGGTGCATCACGTCTTCAGATTCTACCTTGTGGGCACCTGGGGTGACCATGGCACTGCCAGCGCCCAACCGGAGCCGTCACAGTGCCCTCTGCACCCAACCAGAGCCATCAGGGGGCCCTCTGCACCCAACTGGAGCCGTCACGGGGCCCTCTGCACCCAACCGGAGCCATCACAGTGTCCTCTGCACCCAACCGGAGCCGTCACCACGCCCTTTGCTCCAAACCGGAGCCATCACGTTGCCCTCTGCACCCAACCAGAGCCGTCACGGCATCCTCTGCACCCAACTGGAGCCATCATGGTGCCTTCTGCACCCAACCGGAGCCGTCACGGCTCCCTCTGCACCCAACCGAAGCCATCATGGTGCCCTCTGCACCCAACCAGAGCCGTCACCGCGCCCTCTGCACCAAACCGGAGCCGTCACGGTGTCCTCTGCACCCAACCGGAGCCGTCACCACGCCCTCTGCACCCAAACCGGAGCCGTCACGACACCTTCTGCACCCAACTGGACCCGTCACGGTGCCCTCTGCACCCAACCGGAGCCGTCACCACGCCCACTGCTCCAAACCTGGAGCCGTCACGTTGCCCTCTGCACCCAACCGGAGCCGTCATGGCACCCTCTGCACCCAACTGGAGCCGTCACGGCGCCCTGTGCACCCAACCGGAGCCGTCACCACGCCCTCTGCACCCAACCAGAGCCATCACCACGCCCTATGCACCAAACCAAAGCCATTACTGCGCTCTGCAGACCACACACACACACCTCCCTCCCCTCTCTCAGGGGTCACTGGCGCTTACAGAGGGCTCATTCATCGGACCCGGCCTGTAACAAATCATAAACACACAAAACTAACCGCAAAGCTGCCAGACGCGCCAAACTACAGAAGTCGCAGCAAATCTGCATCTCCAGGCTCTCCGTCTCAGGCTACAACTTAACTCCTTGTTATATGCTCAGGAGAAAGAGAAGTATGTTCGAAATTCACTTTGTAAAGCGCTGCACAAACTGTTGATGCCATATAAGTCCGGAATAATAATAACAATAATAATGATGATGATGATGATAATAATAATACTACTACCAATAATAATAGTAATAATAATAGAGATAATAATAGTAATAATTATAATGATAATAATAATAATATAAATAATAATGATAAAAATAATAATAATAGAGATAATAAAAAGTATTATTATGATAATAACAATGATGATGATGATAATACTAATACTGCTACCGATAATAATAATAATGATAATGATAATAAATAGATTAAAGCTGAACTCCGTTAATAATTAAAGCTGAACTCCATTAATAATACATCATTAAATATACAGTTCATTTGCATAGTCAATTAATGTCCAGTCACAGGTTGGGGGCTCGTCCGGGACAATCTTGGCTCAGAAGAAGTGGGCTGACTGAGCTGAGGACATCTAGTGGCAGAAAAAAAGTACTGCAGGGGAAATTTCTGAATTGAATGTGAATATATACAGTTCATGTTCAAAGTCAATTAATGTGTTGACAAGCAGCATTTTGATAGGAGGTGAGAGCAGAGTGACAAAGAGGTGAGCTCATCACCATGCCGCTTCTCCTTTTACTGTCAAATCACAGGTTGGGGGCTCGCCCGGGACAACCTTGGCTCAGAAGATGTGGGCTGACTGAGACTAAGGACATCTATTGGAATAAAAAAAAGTACTGAAGGGGAAAGCTCTTAATCTAAGGTGAATATATACAGTTTATGTTCATAGTCAATTCATGTGTTGACAAGCAGCATGCTGATAGGAGGAGAGAGCAGAGTGACAGAGAAATGAGCTCATCACTGTGTTGCTTCTCTTTTCAATGTCCCAGTCACAGGTTGGGGGATCGTCTGGGACAATCTTGGCTCAGAAAAACTGGGCTGACTAAGCTGAGGTCATCTAGTGGCAGAAAAAAAGTACTGCAGGGGAAAACTCTGAACTGAATGTGAATATATACAGTTCATGTTCAAAGTCAATTAATGTGTTGACAAGCAGCATGCTGATAGGAGGAGAGAGAAGAGTGACAGAGAGGAGAGCACATCACTGTGCCGCTTCTCTTTTTACTGTCAAATCACAGGTTTGGGGCTCGTCCGGGACAACCTTGGCTCAGAAGATGTGGACTGACTGAGACTAAGGACATCTAGTGGCAGAAAAAAAGTACTGAAGGGTAAAGCTCTGAATTGAAGGTGAATATATACAGTTCATGTTCATAGTCTATTCATGTGATGACAAGCAGCATGCTGATAGGAGGAGAGAGCAGAGTGACATAGAAATTAGCTCATCACTGTGTTGCTTCTCTTTTCAATGTCCCAGTCACAGGTTGGGGGATCGTCTGGGACAATCTTGGCTCCGAAAAAGTGGGCTGACTAAGCTGAGGTCATCTAGTGGCAGAAAAAAAGTACTGCAGGGGAAAGCTCTGAATTGAATGTGAATATATACAGTTCATGTTCAAAGTCAATTAATGTGTTGACAAACAGCATGCTGATAGGAGGAGAGAGAAGAGTGACAGAGAGGAGAGCACATCACTGTGCCGCTTCTCTTTTTACTGTCAAATCACAGGTTTGGGGCTCGTCCGGGACAACCTTGGCTCAGAAGATGTGGACTGACTGAGACTAAGGACATCTAGTGGCAGAAAAAAAGTACTGAAGGGGAAAGCTCTGAATTGAAGGTGAATATATACAGTTCATGTTCATAGTCTATTCATGTGATGACAAGCAACATGCTGATAGGAGGAGAGAGCAGAGTGACAGAGAAATTAGCTCATCACTGTGTTGCTTCTCTTTTCAATGTCCCAGTCACAGGTTGGGGGATCGTCTGGGACAATCTTGGCTCCGAAAAAGTGGGCTGACTAAGCTGAGGTCATCTAGTGGCAGAAAAAAAGTACTGCAGGGGAAAGCTCTGAATTGAATGTGAATATATACAGTTCATGTTCAAAGTCAATTAATGTGTTGACAGACAGCATGCTGATAGGAGGAGAGAGCAGAGTGACCGAGAGATGAGCTCATCACCGTGCCGCTTCTCCTTTTACTGTCAATTCACAGGTTGGGGGCTCGTCCGGGACAACCTTGGCTCAGAAGATGTGGGCTGAGATTAAGGACATCTAGTGGCAAAAAGAAAGTACTGCAGGGAAAATCTCTGAATTGAAGGTGAATATATACAGTTCATGTTCATAGTCTATTCATGTGATGACAAGCAGCATGCTGATAGGAGGAGAGAGCAGAGTGACAGAGAGATGAGCTCATCACCGTGCTGCTTCTCCTTTCACTGTCAAGTCATAGATTGGGGGCTCGTCCGGGACAACCTTGGCTCAGAAGATGTGGGCTGACTGAGACTAAGGACATCTAGTGGCAGAAAAAATGTACTGCAGGGAAAATCTCTGGATCGAAGGGGAACATTGCAGCTAAAGCTGGTTTTGCGATTTTATCTTTTAATTGGATATTCGTTTTTATTTTATTTTGGGAGTTCTGCCTTAACATTGTGTCCTGTATTTTCAAAGAACCTTATATACTTCTGTAGTAGGGCGGTGTCCGCTTTATACATTTCCCAGGAAGAAAGTCACCGCCGAACGCAGGGTAACCCTTTACTATAAATGTATGTTTAAGTGTACACCATTGGATGGGGTCAGCGAGGTCAGTGGCCCGCTTGTCGTCCATAGCGTGACTAAGGCCGCGTTTTCGTATGACTGTGCAGATTACAGCAGAGAGCGAGCGGCGGACGCGAGCGGGGGAGGAGGATGGCTCTTATTAGTGGAAGGATCACATTTGGGGAAACTGGCAGAGCAGCAACGGAAATGAACAGTATAAGGAGTGATTCATAAAAGATTTTTATTTTTAATATGAAGCAGAAGGAAACGAGGCTTGAAGAAGTTATAGTCGCATCACACTTGCGTCACCGCAGCCAAGAATAACACGGGATATCCCAAAAGTATCGTGTGCTGGCAGGTTCATTTATTTGGGTGGAGGACAGGTGGAGGGGGGAGGGGGGGGGAGCGCGAGACTTGTACTCCATCATAAGGCTCCCCTGACATACCGTGGAGTGTTCTCTATGTGAATGGGAAGAGCAGGAAATTTAATTTTTATAAATTGTTATCAGTTATTGGACTTTGTAAACAACGATACAAACATACAAACAATGTATCAATAAAATGCTCCTTGGGAGATCCGTTCACAAGTCTCGGGATGGAAACCAATTCCATTCACTGACTTTTATATTTTATCTTTTGTATTTTAGGGTTCAAGCACACCGGGTAAAATGCGATTTTTGATGCCTAGCGTGAATCTCCCGGCGAAGTGGAAGTGCCGCGTACAGCCCGCCATATATGTGACTATAAGTGGGCCCTTCAGCTTATGAGAAGGAAATAAATGAATCTAATTGGGTGAGGCAGCTGAACCTTCTTAGTTGAGGTTCACACTTTGTGCATGCCTGTAACGTACGCGAAATTGCGCCAATTTCCCAACATGCACTGCCCTTTAGCACCATGTGAACACTCTCTGACAGTCTCTTGTACACTTTTTAATTGTCTCTTGTACCATGTGAACACTCTCTAACAGTCTCTTGCGCCATGTGCACACTCTCTGACAGTCTCTTGTGCCATGTGAACACTCTGACAGTCTCTTGCGCTATGTGAACCCTCTCCGACAGTCTCTTGCACCATATGAACACTCTCGGACAGTCTCTTGCGCCATATGAACACTCTCTGACAGTCTCTTGTACACTTTCTAATAGTCTTTTCTATCATGTGAACACTCTCTGACAGTATATTGCGCCATGTGAACACTCTCTGACAGTCTCTTGCACCATGTGAACACTCTCTGACAGTCTCTTGCACCATGTGAACACTCTCTGACAGTCTCTTGTACACTTTCTAATAGTCTTTTCTATCATGTGAACACTCTCTGACTGTCTCTTGCGCCATGTGAACACTCTCTGACAGTCTCTTGTACGCTTTCTAATAGTCTTTTCTATCATGTGAACACTCTCTGACTGTCTCTTGCACCATGTGAACACTCTCTGACAGTCTCTTGTACACTTTTTTAATAGTCTTTTCTATCATGTGAACACTCTTTGACAGTCTCTTGCGCCACGTGAACACTCTCTGACAGTCTCTTGTACGCTTTCTAATAGTCTTTTCTAACATGTGAACACACTCTGACAGTCTCTTGTACCATGTGAACACTCTCTGACAGTCTCTTGCGCCATGTGAACACTCTTTGACAGTCTCTTGCGCCTTGAGAATGCTCTTTGACAGTCTCTTGCGCCTTGTGAATGCTCTTTGACAGTCTCTTGTACCTCTTTGACTGTCTCTTATACCATGTGAGCACTCTAAACATATGCTGTATCATGAGAACACTCTGACAGTCTCTTGCACCATGTGAATACTCTCTCACAGTCTCTTGCACCATGTGAACGCTCTTTGACAGTCTCTTGCACTATGTAAACAATCTCTGACAGTCTCTTGTACTATGTGAACACTCTGTTTACATGGTACAAGAGACAGTCAAAGAGTGTTCACATAGTACAAGAGACTGTCAAGAGATTGTTTACATGGTGCAAGAGACTGTCAAAGAGCATTCACATGGTGCAAGAGACTGTCTGAGAGTATTCACATGGTGCAAGAGACTGTCAGAGTGTTCTTATGATACAGCAAATGGTCAGAGTGCTCACATGGTATAAGAGACAGTCAAAGAGGTACAAGAGACTGTCAAAGAGTTTTCACATAGTACGAGAAACTGTCAGAGATTGTTTACATGGTACAAGGGACAGTCAAAATCTCTGACAGTCTCTTGTACTATGTGAAAACTCTTTGACAGTCTCTTGTACCTCTTTGACTGTCTCTTATACCATGTGAACACTCTGACCGCTTACTGTATCATGAGAACACTGACAGTTTCTTGCACCATGACAACACACTCCGAAAGTCTCTTGCACCATGTGAACACTCTTTGACAGTCTCTTGCACCATGTGAACACTCTTTGACAGTCTCTTGCACCATGTAAACAATCTGTGACAGTCTCTTGTACCATGTGAATACTCTGACTGTTTCTTGTACCATGTGAACACTCTGGCAGTCTCGTGCACCATGTGGACGATCTTTGACAGTCTCTTGTACCAAGTGAACACTCTCCAACTCTCCAACTATCTTTTGTACCATCTAGACGATCTCTGACAGTCTCTTGTTCAACGTGAACATTTTTTAACATTCTCCTCTACCATGTGAACAATCTCTGACTGTCTCTTGTACACTCTCTAACAGTCTCTTGTTCCATGTGAACACTCTCTGACAGTCTCTTACTAGCAATCTCTTGAAAATGGGGAGTGGTTTCCAGGTGCCCTATGGAGCATGGCAGATCACTGACAATAAGCCACGCCTTCTCTTAGGATTGGCTCTCACTCTTATTTTCCCATGGTTCACCAATGATCGCTGCGCTTCTTATCAGATAGCAAACAAATCTCTTTCTGGAGAATTCCGACATTCATCAGAAGAGGAATTATTATATTTATTCTGTGAACACTTTACAGGAACCAGTAAAAGGAGTGATTTTAAAGTGTGAGCTCTTCAGTACAACTCATAAAGTCTTTCATGAGCGCAGACTCTTGCTGTTCCTTAGAGTGTGAGCTCTTCAGTACAACTGATAGAGCCTGCGATATACAGTTTATTTGCATAGTCAATTCATGTCCAGTCACAGGTTGGGGGCTCGTCCGGGTCACAGGTTGGGGGCTCGTCCGGGTTAGGGTTGCCACCTCATCCCTTTAAAACAGAACACATATTAATTACACAGGTTCTGTGGCTGATTAAGGTGGTAATTAAACTCACTTGGAGCCTTCTCTGCATTAAATTAGCCTCAGAACCTGTGTAATTAATTTGTGTTCTGTTTTAAAGGGATGAGGTGACAACTCTAGTCCGGGTCACAGGTTGGGGGCTCGTCTGGGACAATCTTGGTTTAGAAAAAGTGGGCTGACTGAGCTGAGGACATCTAGAGCCAGAAAAAAGTACTGCAGGTAAAATAAGAAACAACTTTATCAGCTGTACTAAAAAGCTGACACTCTAAGGAACAGAATGCACTTGCACTCACAGGAAAGACATTATCATGCTGTACTGAAGAGCTGACACTCTAAGAAACAGAAAAAGCCTGTGCTCCTAGGAATGACTTTTGTTTTACTTTTTGTCGTATTTTAGTCTACTAAAAACAGTGTTAATTTAGTCGACGAAAATATTTTAATCATCTAAATGAATGCTGCCTGTCGGTATCTCTGTAGGACAGAGGTGACGGCTCTCAGCTGCCGTTCTGCTCGGGTGCCGCAGTAAAACGCTGTGACCGCCGCGTGGAGCTCAGCAGTAAAATTTCACGCTGATCTGTAATAACAATTTCACGCTTACTGTATTGTGTCAGCAGAGCGGCGATCCTATCACAGGGCAATGACACGTTCTGTCAGTGAGATCTCCCAGCTACAAAATATGACGAGTAACGCCGCCCGCCGAGTCTACAAGACGAATGTCTGCTGTTCACACACAGGCCTCCGTCTTGCACAGTTGTAGCGGCTCCTCTCCTGGACTGAAACGGCTTCCTCTGATTTCACCGCACACTGTGAGCTTCTCACCATGTGCATTAGAAGCTACAGCAAGTCAGATAGAGCCCCGCCTCATTTCCTGGCTGGAGGACATCCAGCATCATCTAGCCCACATGTGTCAAACACAAGGCCTGCGGGCCCAATCCGGCCCTCCAGGCCATTTCATGTGGCCCTTGCACTGCTCCTGCAGCTGCAGTACCCCCCTAATACAACAATGGAGAGGCTCATCTCTGCCCTCCCGTCTCAGCAGTCAGTAGCAGAGAGGAGGACAGACCTCCTCCCACAGATCCTGTGCCTCTCTGTGCAGCCACAGCACCCCTCTGTCCAGGGGAGGACTGGGCCAGGGGGCAGGGGGGCAATTGCCCCCTGGGCTGCTCTGATGCCCCATAAAAAAGCTGCAGCTCTTCATAAACAGACATGCCTAAAGGATTCCTGAGTGTGGGATGAAGACAATGGCAAAGTGCAGGCCTCCCTCCCCCAGCATGGATGGTGTAAACTGTGTCTGAGCAGAGGCCGGTTCCATGCCCCACTGGAGACTCTTCTGCCCCGGCCAGCCCCAACCGAGCTGTCCCAGCTCCCCCCAACCTCCCCCTGCTGGCCAGGTTGGAAACCCGGTAGAGTAGATAGTATCTGGAGCAGGGCTTCAGCTTGGAATGGGGGTCAGGAGGATAATTGGGAGAGTGGGAGGGGGGCTGAGTTGCTGCATCATGGGCCTCTGGGTTGTACTTGCCCCCTGGGCCGAGAGTTGCCAGTCTGCCCCTGCCTCTGTCTCCCCTAGTCTCAGCATTCAGCAGACTCCAGCCCTCCTCTGGTCCTCCTCCAGACCCTGCACTTTCTGCTTCCCATATCTGCCCCCAGCTTCTTCCCAGCAGCACAATGTAAGGGGGGGGGGACACTGTGATGTAAAGGAGGTTCAGCACACTTGACTTCTGATGGTGGGGGGGCTCTTGTTATCCGATGTAAGGGGGGGGGGGTGCTCTGGACATCTAGTCTTTCAGATACAACTTGCCCATTGAGAGCAAGCATAATGTTGATGCGGCCCACAATGAAATTGAGTTTGACACCCCTGATCTAGCCCTTTCCTCCCCAGCCTGATTGTCCCTAGCCCCGCCCCTTTTAGTCATTGTATTTCAGTTCTTTCAACCATGGAGGCTCAGCATCACATGTTGGAGTTACTTATGCAAATGCAGTCTGCTTAGGAATGCACACTCCTCCCGTCAAGGCATTCTGATATTTGCATAACTCCTCCCACTGATTGCATTAGGGCTAGGTGGTGTGCTGTGATGATTTCAGGAAGCTATGTACAGGCCCCTCCCACCAGCCATGATCTGCCTGCAATGCATAGAGAAGCACAGAGACCGAGTGATGGCATCACTGGGTGCAAAATAAGGGATGTAATGAAAACGGAAAATGTTTTTATGTAAAAATGTTATCAGAATGTTGGTGAGGGGGTGAGGGGGGGACCCTCTAGTTCCCATTGTACATATTGGAAGGCCGATGCTGCCAGCGGTCATCAGACTGGGAGTGCAAAGAGACGAAAGAATGTCACATGGCACAAACGCATGGACCTTCGAGGAGGATCATCCGTTGTGTACCAAACAAACATCTTCAACTTTTCCTGTGTATTTCCTCTGGAAAGTCAAAGATTTAGCCGGAGCTGTAAAAGGAAGGAAACCGGAATCCAGGGATGAGAATATATTTCTGGCGCATTCCGCAGACTCCTCCATATCCTCCCCTATAGAGATCTCTGCCTCCACACCGACCCACAGACCACATATAGATGGGACATGGACACGGGACACGGACACGGGACATGAGACGGAGGCTGGCAGATCGGGTTCACTGTGTGCTTATACACTGACACCCCCGCAGAGCAAAGGACCCCCGAAAAGACAGAAATAAGGATAAATGAAGGAGAATTGTTGAATACAATATAAATTATTATACCGATATTGTCCATAAAAATAAAAAGAATAAAAACTGCTATGCTATAAATTAGGGGGTGTCCAATCCTAGGCCCGTGGGGCGAATCCGGCTCACTGCAAGATTTTATGCAACCCTCTGATGTAAGGGAGGACCCATATGGGGACCTGGATGTAAAGGGGACTCTGATGTAAGGGGGGACTCTGATGGGGTCCCTGATGTAAGGGGGGACTCTGATGGCGTTCCTGATGTAATGGTGGAATCTGATGGGGTCCCTGATGTAATGGGGGAATCTGATGGGGTCCCTGATGTAAGGGGGAATCTGATGGTGTTCCTGATGTAATGGGGGAATATAATGGGGTCCCTGATGTAAGGGTTTATCTGATGGGGTCCCTGATGTAAGGGAGGAATCTGATGGGGTCCCTGATGTAAGGAGGAAATCTGATGAGGTCCCAAATGTAAGGGGGACTCCGATGCAAGGGGGGCCCTCTGATGTAAGGGGGGGTCTGATGGGGACTCTGATGTAAGGGGGGCACTGATGTAAGGGGGGACTCTGATGGTGTCCCTGGTGTAAGGGGGGGAATCTGATGGCGTTCCTGATGTAATGGGGGAATCTGATGGGGTCCCTGATGTAAGGGGGAATCGAATTGGGTCCCTGATGTAAGGGAGGAATCTGATGGGGTCCCTGATGTAAGGAGGAAATCCGATGAGGTCCCAAATGTAAGGGGGGAATCTAATGGGGTGCCTGATGTAAACGTTTATCTGATGGGGTCCCTGATGTAAGGGAGGAATCTGATGGGGTCCCTGATGTAAAGAGGAAATCTGATGAGGTCCCAAATGTAAGACTCTGATGCAAGGGGTGCCTTTTGATGTAAGGGTGGGATCTGATGGGGACTCAGATGTAAGGGGGGCACTGATGTAAGGGGGTTCTCTGATGGTGACCCAGGTGTAAGAGAAGATTCTGACAGGGAGGCTCTAATGGGAACTCTGATGTAAGGGGAACTCTGATGGGGACTGTCATGTAAGGGGGACTTAGATGTGGACAATGATTCTGTTGCTGGGGAATCTGATGTAAGGGGGGCACTGATGTAAGGGAAACCTGATGTAAGAGGGGACTTTTGGGGACCCTTTCTACCAAACTTTGGAACCATATCTTCTTTGTATCTTTCGTGATCCCTCCTTGACTTTTCAATAAAAGTTTTGTTTGATTAAAAAAAAGGGGGGGGGGGAACTGATGGGGTCACTGATGTAATAGAAACTCTGATGGGGACCCAGATGTGAGGGGGACTCTGATGGGCACTGTCATTTACGGGGGCCTTAGATGTGGACAATGATGCTGTTGCTGTACATTGTGACATATCAGGGATTTATTCATAAAGACCTGCAATGATGTAGACAGGGCCTCTTTATAGAATCCCTCTGGAGGACCTCCGCCCGCCCCGTAGAAGTTCTATACTGGGACCGGTCAGATCAGGCACTTTTGGGCAGCTTAAGTCCCCCCATAAATAAACTTTCATGAATCTTCATCCCATCGGGTCAGAGGTCACACACGGTAGCTGCACACAGAAGCATTTCTCTTTCTTCCTGTCCATTATCATTGGCTCACTTTCTTTATCAGGACCCATTAGGGGCCCCTGAGGGTTATCTCCGCACATGACGGAATCCTTTCAACAAACACAATCCTGGTGTGAGCAGCGGATTCCACAGATAAGGAGATTTGGAGGGTCTCATGTGGTCACATAATACGTAGGGGCAGATCACAAGGTGCTAATCCCAACCTTAATCTATGTAAGTGGACAATAGAAGGATGAGGTCGGTGACCCCGGAGGTGTGCCAGGAAGTGACAACCAGGAGCCGTCCGTTGTACATTTATATCCCAGCGCTGTCCATCCACGGTGATCTCACATCATTAGCTGAGTAATGATCTCCATATTGGCCTTGTTACTGAACTCCGCACACGTTCCCCGCAGCTCCGCCAACACTTAATAAAGAGCCTTGGAATAATCTGCCAAATGAGCCCCTCCCTGGTGGAGGAAATCCTGTATCGACTCTCTGGACCGGGCGGTACCGCTGGAAACACTGCATCCTCGAGGACAGGAAGTGACAGAACCATTTATCTGGATTCTGTCGCCAGGAGACGCCAACCATGGACAGTAACACCCATCTGGTAGGTTCTGCCCAACGATCAGAGATCAGGAGGAATTCCCCTGGACATGGTGATAAATGTAGGTGCCGGACTCCCCGCCACTCTCCATACATTCTTTATACCCATTAAATCTGCAATATGAGGTCCTTCTGTCAATGTAACACCCATCGAAGGAAAAAAAAAAACTAAAACTTCAACTAATGAACATTCCACATCTCCATGCAACATAGTAGCCATTACCAGGGCTTTTTTTTCTCAGAGAAAAGGTGCAGGAACTCCCCTTTCTAAGTTACTTTGTGTCTCCGCCCCTACCCACCTCTGAGCACTAACCCTTGGTTTCACCCCTACCCACCTCTGAGCACTAACCCTTGGTTTCACCCCTACCGACCTCTGAGCACCGACACTTGGATCCACCCCCTACCCAGCTTCCAGTACAGCCCCTTTTAGAGAATATAGAGCCAAGTATAATTTTGTAGTGGAATGTATGGAATTTGGTTATGATAACAAGAAAAGCAATACAATTGATCCCCCACAGCCAGCAGCAATATACCCCCCCCCCCAGCAGCAATAGACCCCCAGCAGCAGCAAAAGATCTCCCAGCAGCCAGCACCAATAGACTCTCTAGCAGCCAGCAACAGTAGACCCCCTCCCCAAACAGTAGATCCCTTCCAGCAACAATTAACCCACAGTATCAAAAGATCCTCCACCAGCAACAATAGATTGAGTGACTGGGACCCATGGAAAGGACAGATTAAATGGTGTCCATAGGAGGTACAGAGGAAATAAAGTGCATTGGTTAGGAAAATTGGAATCCATACTAGGGACAAAGGGATGGGGTTATGTTGGAAGCAAGGAGATATTGGGGTCCATAGAAGAGACAGATTCCCATTGGAAGGCTAGATGGATTGAAGTCTATAGGAGGGATAGTGGGTTTGTGGTTCATTGGAGGGTCCGAGAAATTGGGGTCCATTGAAGGGACACAGGGATTGGGATCCACAGGAATAGCAAAGGGAATGGAGTTCTTAGAAGGTACAGAGTAATTAAAGTCCACAGGAGGTTTGGAGGGATTAAAGTTCATAGGGCAGAGAAACTGGAGTCCATAGGAGAGACAACGGAAAGGGGCTCTACAGGAGGAACAGAGGAATTGGGATACATTAGAAGGAGCAATGGATAGGGGGTCCATAGAAAGGACAGAGGGGTGGGGGTTCATAGGAAGGATGGAGTGATTGTAGTCAATAGAAGGGACATAGGGATTGGGGTCCTTAGAAGGGACAGAGGGATGGGGGTCCATAGGAGGGACAGAGGTATTAGAATCCATAGGAATTCAAAAAATGGTCGCTCATGTTGCATGTATCCCCACGGTGCCACATCCCAAAATATAGCTACAGAACCAAAAAGGGATTCCCCTTGGGTGGGACTTTTCAGGCACCAAATTGACACATAGGAAACAACAATTATGTAAAAAAATCAATTCTTTATTAATTATACAAAAATAGATAAAAGCAAAGGGCAAGCTGTAGAATACTTATGACAGTAGAACTTATGACCACACGACCCCTGGGTTGTAATCCGACGCGTTTCGAAGTATAATGGACTCCTTCCTCAGGGGTACCCTTGGAGGGTGGTATAGTTCACTGTAGTGATAGGTAAGAAGAGCTTGCCTGGCGGTTAAAAACAAGCAAGCAGCCCTTGCTCCTTTGCCGGACACACAGGTTTCCTGAGGCTCTTATGTTCTGTGCTAAGAATATTTCATCTAGATTTGAGACCTGCTGTCAATCAAGGTTTCAGCTACTCCCACCCAGCCTCTAATTTGAGACTGGATGGCACGTAAACTCTGAGCACCCCCTATCTAAGATTCTGTGGAAGGATTTTTACATCTTAAAAACGGCATTCCTGTTGGACAACATCAATATGCTGACCATTTGTTTTTAACCGCCAGGCAAGCTCTTCTTACCTATCACTACAATGAACTATACCACCCTCCAAGGGTACCCCTGAGGAAGGAGTCCATTATACTCCGAAACGCGTCGGGTTACAACCCAGGGGTCGTGTGGTCATAAGTTCTACTGTCATAAGTATTCTACAGCTTGCCCTTTGCTTTTATCTATTTTTGTATAATTAATAAAGAATTGATTTTTTTACATAATTGTTGTTTCCTATGTGTCAATTTGGTGCCTGAAAAGTCCCACCCAAGGGGAATCCCTTTTTGGTTCTGTAGAATCCATAGGAGGGCAGACGGACTGGAGTCCATAAGAGAGACAGAAGGATTGGAGTCCATATGAGGGACAGAAGGATTGGAGTCCATAGGAGGGACAGAAGGATTGGAGTCCATAGGAGGGACAGAAGGAATGGAGTCCATAGGAGGGACAGAAGGATTGAAGTCCATAGGAGGGATAGAAGGATTGAAGTCCATAGGAGGGACAGCTACGTTCAATGCAGTGGAGATGCAGACTGTAAAAGACAAATGGAAAGCACACATCTGCCTGTTGCTGTAATGCCTTGGATGCAAAATGAGAAGGATAATATAATGCTCTTAGTATAAGCTATAGAAAGTCATATGATGGACTGGTGAGACTTGTAGTCCCCCAACAACTAGAAGACCACAGACTGAACACATTGCTGTAGAGATCCTCGTACTCTGCTCCACCTTTCAGTTCTCTATGGACATAGGTTGTATGTTCCGGATATTTTCTAACCAAGCTGTGAATATCAGAACTCATACAGACGTGTCCTTTGACCCTCCGTTTCCCACAGGAAGCTATCAGTCCCAAGCAATGTACAATGCTGCGCGGCTTGTATATACCGTATACTAATGATACATCCCCAGTACAGTGTTTTCTGGAATAGATTAGGACTGGGAAGGCCATATTATACCAGTAACATTGTAGCAGTTGCCTTAATTTGTCTGCCAACTTGTAGCCAGAGACAAAACTTCTCTACGTACCTACACTTCACCAATTCATGGGTGCGCCATGGGTATTGCCAGCTGCACCGAAACATGAGCAGCTACTAAAGGTGATGATTCTGTAGCTCAAAAGTCAATTGCTCAGCAAGGGAGCGACAAATTCTGGAACACCTGAGTTCCCCACCCCCTCACCACAGTCGTCCAACAACGTAGCCAGCAAGGAGACAGCTGTGCTTGATACCTTGGGCTTGTCTCTGCTCCAAGCACTTGCCAAAGACAAGTGGCCACAAAAAGAATGCCGGGGTATGGGGGCGTGTCAAACAGCATTGCATTTAATGGACAATGGTTCCAGATTTCCAGGGCTTTTTTTTCTCAGAGAATAGGTGCAGGAACTCCCCCTTCTAAGTTACTTAGTGTCTCCACCCCTACCCACCTCCGAGCACTAACCCTTGGTTCCACCCCTACCCACCTCCGAGCACTAACCCTTGGTTCCACCCATACCCACCTCCGAGCACCAACCCTTGGTTCCACCCATACCCACCTCCGAGCACTAACCCTTGGTTCCACCCATACCCACCTCCGAGCACTAACCCTTGGTTCCACCCATACCCATCTCCGAGCACCAACCCTTGGTTTCACCCATACCCACCTCCGAGCACTAACCCTTGGTTCCACCCATACCCACCTCAGAGCACTAACCCTTGGTTCCACCCATACCCACCTCCGAGCACTAACCCTTGGTTCCACCCATACCCACCTCCGAGCACCAACCCTTGGTTCCACCCATACCCACCTCCGAGCACTAACCCTTGGTTCCACCCATACCCACCTCCGAGCACTAACCCTTGGTTCCACCCATACCCACCTCCAAGCACCAACCCTTGGTTCCACCCATACCCACCTCCGAGCACTAACCCTTGGTTCCACCCATACCCACCTCCGAGCACTAACCCTTGGTTCCACCCATACCCACCTCCGAGCACTAACCCTTGGTTCCACCCATACCCACCTCCGAGCACCAACCCTTGGTTCCACCCCCTACCCAGCTTCTAGTGCAGCCCCTTTGAGAAAATATAGAGCCAAGTATAATTTTGTAGTGGAATGTCTGGAATTTGGTTATGGCAACAAGAAAAGCAATAAATTAGAACCCCCACAGCCAGCAAGAATAGATCTCCCCCCTAGCAGCAGCAGCTAACGATCTCCCAGCAGTGAGCATCAATAGACTCTCTAGCAGCCAGCAACTGTAGACCCCTTACTAATCAGTCGATTCCTTCCAGCAACAATTAACCCCCAGTATCAAAAGATCCTCCACCAGCAACAATAGATTGCCATGCAAAAATAGATCCCCTCCAGCAACAATAGATCCCCCAGCAGCCAGCATCAGTAGACCTTCCAGCACCCCTTGCCATGGCATACATTCAGTGCTGGAGGTGCCGGAACTGCGTTCCCGCTGAAAAAAAAGCCCTGCAGATTTCCCACTATGGCGGTTGAGTTGGTTCTGTACCTGGTAATACCACTATAGACAGCATGGCATTTTATGGACAATGGTTCCAGATTTCCCACTATGGCGGTTGAGTTGGTTCTGTACCTGGTAACACCACTATAGACAGCATGGCATTTTATGAAGAACAGAGTTCCGAATTTCCCATCATGGTGGTTGAGCTGAATCTGGACCAACCAGCCAGGAGACAGGTGACATGGCCAAGGTAACTGGTACTCTGGTAGTGCAGGAGGTTACATGCTTGGCACCTTCACTAGCAGCCAGTTCCTTACTTTCTGGGACCGGATTTATGGCACAGAGTACCTAGGGACCCAGCCTGGAGTAAAGGGAGAGTGATGAGAAGAAAGGCCTCCGAGTGAGAAAGCAAGCACTAAGAATAGAGAAAGTGTGTTTCCTGTAGCAACAGTGGATTCATCACTGGGAGTGAGGTCACCCTGCAGTCCAGCATTGTCCCCACTAGGGCACCATTAGCCCCGCCCAAAAATGTAATTTCCAGTGTTTCATTCATAAATAATAACGTAGATGCAAGTTCCTGAACCACCAATATATAGAAAAAACAAACAAAATTCCAGGGTCTCCTCTGAGGTGTGTGACATTAGGACCCATATGTCAAACACAAGGCCCGCCTGCCAAATCCGGCCCACCAGGCCTTGTCAAGTGGCCCTCGCACCCAGATTTTAGCCGGAATGTTGCAGATCTCCGGCTCTCACTCTCTGCTCCCCGCTATCACTTGTAAACACAGAAGCCTTCTGCATTTACACGGGACAATTTTGCTCTCAGTGACTCCCGGATTCAACAGATCCATGAACACATGCACAGCGGGGACAGATCACCAGAATCTGATATAGAGGACGATCTCCCTGCAACTTTAGGAAGAGCTGTCTACATGGGGAGGTGCTAGAGCCAAACTAAATCCTGCACTCTGTACACAGCACACTCCTGAACTCTGCCCTCTGTATACAGCACACTCCTGAACTCTGCACTCTGTATACAGCACACTCCTGAACTCTGCACTCTGTACACAGCACACTCCTGAACTCTGCCCTCTGTATACAGCACACTCCTGAACTCTGCACTCTGTATACAGCACACTCCTGAACTCTGCCCTCTGTATACAGCACACTCCTGAACTCTGCACTCTGTACACTGCACACTCCTGAACTCTGTACACAGCATACTCCTGAACTCTGCATTCTGTACACAGCACACTCCTGAACTCTGTACACAGCATACTCCTGAACTCTGCATTCTGTACACAGCATACTCCTGAACTCTGCCCTCTGTACACTGCACACTCCTGAACTCTGTACACAGCATACTCCTGAACTCTGCATTCTGTACACAGCACACTCCTGAACTCTGCACTCTGTACACAGCATACTCCTGAACTCTGCCCTCTGTACACAGCACACTCCTGAACTCTGTACACAGCATACTCCTGAACTCTGCATTCTGTACACAGCACACTCCTGAACTCTGTACACAGCACACTCCCAAACTCTGCACTCTGTACACAGCATACTCCTGAACTCTGCACTCTGTATACAGCACACTCCTGAACTCTGCCCTCTGTATACAGCACACTCCTGAACTCTGCACTCTGTACACAGCATACTCCTGAACTCTGCCCTCTGTACACAGCACACTCCTGAACTCTGTACACAGCATACTCCTGAACTCTGCATTCTGTACACAGCACACTCCTGAACTCTGCACTCTGTACACAGCATACTCCTGAACTCTGCCCTCTGTACACAGCACACTCCTGAACTCTGTACACAGCATACTCCTGAACTCTGCATTCTGTACACAGCACACTCCTGAACTCTGCACTCTGTACACAGCACACTCCTGAACTCTGTACACAGAACACTCCCAAACTCTGCACTCTGTACACAGCACACTCCTAAACTCTGCACTCTGTACACAGCACACTCCTAAACTCTGCACTCTGTACACAGAAAACTCCTAAATTCTGGACTTTATACAAAGTACACTCCAGAACCCTCCACTTTGTACACAGTATACTCTAGAACCCTCCACTTTGTACACAGCACACTCCTAAACTCTGCACTCTGTACACAGAAGCCTTCTGCATTTACAAGGGACAATTTTGCTTTCATCAACTCTCGGATCTAACAGATCTATGTACACACATACGGTGGGGACAGATCTCCAGAATCTGAGATAGAGAATGATCTCCCTGCAATTTGAGGCAGAGCTGCCTACACAGGGAGGTACTAGCACAATACTATATACTGCACTCTGTACACAGCACACTCCTGAACTCCGCACTCTGTACACAGCACGCTCCTGAATTCTGCATTCTGTACATAACACACTCCTGAACTCTGCACTCTGTACATAGCACGCTTCTTAACTCTGCACTCTGTATATAACACACTCCTGAACTCTGCACTCTGTACGCAGCACAATCCTGAACTCTGTATTCTGTACATAAGGCACTCCTGTACTCTGCACATAGCGCACTCCTGATGGTACATTCTGTGCATTGGGCACCCCTGGAACCTCAACTCTGTACATAATTCGCTCCTAAACTCTGCCCTCTGTACATAGCACACCCCTGAACGCTATGTACCCCTGGTACTGTACCCTGTACATAGCGCACCCCTGAATGATGCACTCTGTACATAACACACTCCTAAACTCTGCACCCTGTACATAGTGCACCCCTGAAAGATGCACTCTGTGCACAATGCACGTCTGAACCCTGCACTTTGTACATAGCACACCCCTGAATGCTGCACTCTGTGCATAGGGCACCCCTGGAACTTCCAGCTGTACATAACACACTCCTGAACTCTGCACTCTGTATGTAGTACACCCCTGAACTCTGCACTCTGTACATAGCATACCCCTGAATGCTGCACTCTGTGCATAGCACACTCCTGAACTCTGCACTCTGTACATAGCACACTCCTGAACTCTGCACTCTGTACATAGCACACCCCTGAATGCTGCACTCTGTGCATTGAGCACCTCTGGAACTTCCAGCTGTATATAACACACTCCTGAACTCTGCACTCTGTACACAGTACACCCCTGAACTCTGCACTCTGTACATAGTGCACCCCTTGAGGGAAACCATACTGCTGATGCAGCCGGCAATGAAATTGAGTTTGACTTCCCTGCATTAGGAGAACTTGGGTATCTTTTTTTAAAATAATGAAGAGGTCAGAGGGCAGATTAGAACATCTATGGGTGAAGCGGATTTGGAACATCTATGGGCGAGGTGGATTGGTACATCTATGGGCGAGGTGGATACTCCTTTGGCTGAGGATCAAGCTAAATGCAATCTGGGAGCTCCGCTGGGTTTCTGACTTGTTTGCTTTAAAATAGAGGATTGCTGCCTGCAGAACAGCCGGGGAGCGATCAATACAGACCTAATCTAAAACTACAGGAGGCGGCCGGCTCCAGATACAAGCAATACACTCCGAACGTTTCTTTATCTCCCATGGAGCCGAAAAGCCAAATCCTATTCTGTGCCGAGCGCTCTACAATGACACATTGTGCTCCGGGGACTCGTCACACCGCAGAGGTGTACATTGTGCCTGCATGTAATTATAATGAGCATTGTCTCCCGGCATTACATAACATGTTACATAATACATATGTTCTGCACACACACGTGTGGCTGCATGGTGGACGGGCCCCCCAGCCGTGCACACAGACCCAATCACACGCAGATTAGCACGCGCACGCTCCCCTGCACACAAACATTAACACACTCACGCTTCCTCGCGCACACAAACACAATCCCTCCTGGCAGGTAATTATCTTTCCAGGGCAAACTCACAGGGAGAGGGAGGGGGGAGACGAAACAGAGAATTAAATGGTGAATCACTAAAGCAGGTACATTGGGAGATAAGAAGGGCTGGGGATGCCAAAAATTACAGTAACGGGAGCAAGCCAAGAGATTTCAGGAAAGAAAACAAAGAATGAAAAATCGAATTTCTTCTAGTAAAGGAGGTGAGTATAGGACAGGAAATTCAATGGAAAGGCGTGAAAAAAATTCTCCATGGCCAGCAAAGGGGGCCTGAGCAAGACCAATCAATACACATGATTACAAATAGGAGCCATGCAGGGCAATGACCTACTATTCATGAGAATACCGCTATTGGGACTTGAGATCGAGCCCAGAACCAACACAGATCTATACTCAGACAAAAAGGGGGAAAAAAAACAACAACAAAAATTAGGAGCAGATTTGATGGATGAATTGGTCTTTTTCTGCCATCACTCACACAAAATGTTACTAATAACTGATAAGTTGAACTCAACCACAACGGTGGAAGATTTGGAACCATTGTCTATAAAAGCCTGCGTTGTCTATAGAGGTGCTACCAGGTCCAAAACCAATAGAAGGGCTATAGAAGATCAGGAAGATCTAGAGAAGCCCAGGAAAGTCCAGAGAGGGCCACAGAGAGTAAGTCCAATTTAGAGAAGACTAGCCGGAGTCAGGGAGAAGCAAAGAGGGTCAAAGAAGACCACAGAAGGCCTGAGAGGTCTAGAGAAGACCAGAAAAAAAGAGCCACTGAGGGCTAGAGAAGATCAGGGAGGTCTGGAGAGGCCCAGAAAGGTCCACAGAGGTTTTAAAGAAGCCCAGACAGAATTAGAAGGAACCACACAGGATCAGAGGAGACCATAGAGGGCCAGAGAAGTCCAGAGAAGATCAGATAAGGCTAAAGAAAACAAGAGAATACCGGAGAGAGGTCTGGATAGAAAACTATAGAGAGCCTGAGAATATCTGAGAGGTCTCAAAAAGCCCAGAAAGGTACAGAAGAAGCCTTAGTAGATCAGAAAAATGCCAGAGAGGGCAAGAGGGGACCAGAGAGGGTTGGTAATACCCAGAGTGGGACAGAGGGATCCTGAGAGGTCCAGAGTGACCAGAGATGATATGAGAGGGTCATAGAGGAAAGATAGAATCAGAAAAGGCCAATAAAGGACCACAGGGAGCCAGAGGGGATCAGAAAGGAACAAAAAAGGGTCAAGAATCTGGAACTCTGTTCAAAATAAATGCTATCTATAGTGGTGTTACCTGGTCCAGAACAAACTAAACAGCCATGGTGGAAAATCTGGAACTCTGTCCATAAAATGCAATGCGGTCAATAGTGGTGTTACCAGGTCCAGATTCAGGTCAACCACTGTGATGGGAAATCTGGAACTCTGTTCATAAGATGCCAGGCTGTCTATAGTGGTGTTACCAGGTACAGAACCAACTCAACCGCCATGGTGGGAAATCTGGAACCATTGTCCATAAAATGTAACGCTGTCTATAGGGGTGTTACCCGGTACAGAACTAACTCAACTGCCATGGTGGAAAATCTGGAACCATTGTCCATAAAATGCAATGCTATCTATAGTTGTGTTACATTTTCTGACAAATTTTACGGACTTGAAATGTAATGTAGGATGGATAGGGCGGGGATCCAAAAATTCTGGCTGAGGGAATTTCATTTTATACATTTTAATGGTTTGTCCATTTTTTTTAGACGACAACATGCAGCTGTCCTTTACTGCACGCGTTTTTCTTGCTAATGTGGTTTCACAGGCAGACATATTTTATGTCTTAGATTTGCAATGCAAATCCAGTGCTTGGCCATTAACAGGGGCTGTGTACAAAGAAATTCCAATGCACAAAACCCATATGTTGTAATTATTTATACATAGTTGATGTATACACTGACTACATAGAATTCCAGTTTTGAGCGTGGGCCATAGTAAAATTAAAATACGTACATCAGGCAGTGTAAGAGTTAATGGGGGTGCTATTCAACACTACTCTTGCTGAACCTTCTTCCGTTATGTTGAGACTTCGAATCCCTAAGATGTGACCCACACAGCGGGAAAGGGGGCCACATCCCAGACAAGTACACTAAATAAACATCATTATTTATACACCGCAGTGCACAGCCAGACCCCGAGCCCAGCTGAAAATCCACTCACCAGCTCAGGATCCCAACGCCTCAAACATAACATAGAGGGAGGGAGCTCTGTGATCAAGGACAAAACCAAACCAGAAATTCACACAAAGGCTGAACGGTATCCAGAAATCTCCCGCAGTACAAACACCAGAAATACAGCTTATATTACTGTCCAGTGGCTGCATCTGCTGCAACAATGCCGTCCAAATAATTACCGAATACAATATGTACAAGCAGTGCGCTTAAGGAGCAAATAATTGTTAAGGGACAATTTCGGATTAACAGCTAAACACACAGCCAAGGCAGAGAGGGCCAAGTAAAGTCAGAGAGGATCATAGAATACCCTCAGAGAGTTGGAGAAAGCCAAAGAGGGTCAAAGAAGACCACAAAAGGTTAGAGAAGACCACAGAGGGTCAAAGGAGACCAAAGATGGACAGAAAGGTCCAGAGTAGATCAGAGGGGTCTGGGGAGCCAAACAGGGATAGAGAAGATCAGGGAGGTCTGGAGAAGCCCAGAAAAGTCCAGAGAGGGCCAAAGAAAGTGAGGGAAATTAAAAGAAGATCAGACAGATTCAAAGAGGATCAGAGGAGACCACAGAGAGCCAGAGAGGTTTAGAGAAGACCACAGAGGTCCAAAGAGAGCCACGGAGGGCTATAAAAGATCAGGAAGGTCTAGAGAAGCCCAGGAAAGTCCAGAGAGGGCCACATAGAGTAAGTCCAATTTAGAGAAGACTAGACGGGAGAAGCAAAGAGGGTCAAAGAAGACCACAGAAGGCCTGAGAGGTCTAGAGAAGACCATAGAAAAGAGCCACTGAGTCCAATTTAGAGAAGACTAGCTGGTGTCAGGGAGAAGCAGAGGGTCAAAGAAGACCACAGAAGGCCTGAGAGGTCTAGACAAGACCAGAGAAAAGAGCCACTGAGGGCTAGAGAAGATCAGGGAGGTCTGGAGAAGTCCAGAAAGGTCCACAGAGGTTTTAAAGAAGCCCAGACAGAATTAGAAGGAACCACACAGGATCAGAGGAGACCATAGAGGGCCAGAGAAGTCCAGAGAAGATCAGATAAGGCTAAAGAAAACAAGAGAATACCAGAGAAAGTTGGAGAATACTAGAGAGGTTCAGATAGAAAACTATAGAGGGCCTGAGAAGATCTGAGAGATCTCAAAAAGCCCAGAAAGGTACAGGAGAAGCCGTAGGGGGGTCAGAAAAATGCCAGAGAGGGCAAGAGGGGACCAGAGAGGATCGGTAATAACCAGAGTGGGAGAGAGGGACCCTGAGAGGTCCAGAGTGACCGGAGATGATCTGAGAGGGTCATAGAGGAAAGAAAGAATCAGAAAGGGCCAATAAAGGACCACAGGGAGCCAGAGGGCATCAGAAAAGACCAAAGAGGGTCAAGAAAATCAAGTGAGGGTAAAAGAGAGCCAGATGATGCTAGAAAGAGTCATAGAAACTCAGAGAAGGTCAGAGAGACTTTGAGCGGATCTGAAAATACCAGAGAGGGTTGGTGGGAGCCAGAGTGGTCCAGCGAAGACCAGAGCTGGATTTAGAGAGTCAGTGAATACTAGAGAGGGCCAGATATATCCGAAAAGAAGGGAGCTAAAGGGGGTCAGAGAGTACCAGAGAGAGTCAGGAGGCGAGAGAAGACCAAGGAGACTCCGTGAAATCTAAAGTGTATAAAGACCCGTACACACGAGTGGAAATTCGGCCGGGAATTTTCGTCCGACGACCGATCTGCCTATTTTCGGCTTGTTAGTATGATGCTTCTGAAAACCGACTCTGACTTTTCGGCCGAAAAAATCCTGGTGTTCAGGCTATAAAATTTTTGTCGACCGTCAAAACATGTCCGATTTTCGTCTCATTAGTACAGATTTCGATGGGGAAAAATCTTATGAGCAAGACTAGGCATGCTCAGAGATGAAAGAACACATACAAAGCAATCCAACACATGACATCACTTCTGAAGTAGAACTCTGTCGTGCGGGAAAATTTGTGTGCAGTTTAGAGCACATTCCAACCAACAAAACACCACTCTGGACAAAAGACGGATGACCGGTCGGCGGAAATTCATTGCGTGTGTACTATATGGCCATATGGTGGGACCAAATCCCCATTTTTATTTATGGATTGTCTTCAAATTTGGTAAAAATTTCTTTTGCATGTGTGCGCTATTCTTTTTTAATATACATGTCTTTTGGTTCATAGCTGCACCAGCTTTAGAAATACATGGGTATGCTCCCCCAAAATGTTTTGCTTGTTTATTATGTATTCGGTCTGACCAGACTACCGGGGTTGAGCAACCCTCACCCACCCCCCACACACACCTGTACTCTATCAGTGTCCACTATCAAGTGGATATAGGAGGAGTCCCCTGTAGTGCATTTGCACATCTTTCCTAGCAAGGAGTATTATCTCCAAAGGTTAGAAAGGCTTGATTCATCTCTTTTTCATGGATAGTGTAGGACCCACTGATAATGGGGTACTTTGACGCAGTGGTGGGCTTGAGCACTATATGGCCATATGGTGGGACCAAATCCCCATTTTTATTTATGGATTGTCTTCAAATTTGGTAAAATTTCTTTTGCATGTGTGCGCTATTCTTTTTTAATATACGTGTGTACGTGGCTTTAGAAAAGACCAGTGAGGACCAGAAAAGGTCAGGGAGAGCCATCTCCCCACATATTAGTTATTACAGTGAGATGAACCCAAATGACAGAGGTGACAATCTTGGTGGGCTGGTGTAGGAAGTTCATGTTTCCCATATGTGTGATTCCCATGATACTGCAGTGTCAATTTACCTGTCCTCAGCTTACAGATAGAACATATGGTAGAGGCACTCCCATTATCTTATCTGTAATACGTACAATGCTAATGGATCTGGAGGGCAGGTCCAGGAATGCCTGTTATAGTATTTAGGTAACAGGTGAGCTTTGGACATACCAGCGGCAGTCATATTACGTTAGGAATATCTGGCACTATCACATGTATGAATAAACAATCTTTTTTTTTTTTGCAGGAAATAAAGATCTTTCCCAGATCTAGTGAGCGCTGTCTAATGTCTATGACCAGTGTCAATGAATGGAAAATATTAAACTGTGGGGTTGATTTACTAAAACTGTAGGGTGCAAAATCTGGTGCAGCTGTGCATGATAGCTAATCAGCTTCTAACTTCAGCTTGTTCAATTTGGCTTTGTAAAAAAGCAGATTTACTCCAAATTTTGCGCTCTCCAGTTTTAGTAAACCAACCCCCATGTGTATAAGTGATTGTATTGTAAGCTTGCATGGGGGCCAACATCTCTTCTACCACATACTGTGTATACTTATTATAACCCAGATACAAGGAATAAATATATCTGATATTGCTTCTGCTTTCAGTTCCTAAACACCAGATGACACATCAGAAAATACCCCCCCCCCCCTCCTTCCAGAAAAGGAGTCAAATGCTAATTTTCCTCTGAAAGAAGCTTACCTAGTTCATCAATTGTGACCCAGAGGCATCTCCTGAGGGGTCACTTACAAAATACACTGACATCCCACCTACTTCAACTCCAAGACCTCCACTCTAAGCCTCCATAGAATGCCCCTTGACAGTCTCTGACAGATGGGCAACACCCACTTGCTTAACCCTAACTCGGCCCTCATCCCTTCAAAGGCGAACGGCTGAGCAGACACAAAGGGAAATGCATTGATCATGGGACGCCTGACTGGCAGCTGTCACTCCCACCCGTTCCCTTTTTAAATCACGCATTGGCTACTGGGTGGAGATTAGGCGCTTGTTGATGAATGGCAGATAAACCCGAATCATGATCTTTGACCTCTCCCAGGTGCTAATCCACCCCAGGCCCATAACACAGCGGGACGATTGTCTAGCATTTTGGGAGAGCGTGAGCGACATTCCTTCACACATTCACATGTAGATTTAAAAAAACGCCTTTATTTTGCTTTATTTTATTTTTGGATGGAATAGGAAAGAGAAAGAGAGCCCTGTTGGGTTTTTATGTACTGGTTCATTGGGGAAAAAATTATGGTGACACTAGAAGACCACCTTCACCTCCTCTTCCCATAACCATTCCAAAATTTTTGATGGCTAGTTCCTTGTCCTGTGCCAATGGTCACCAGGCCAAATAGAGATGGTGAATCTTCACATCAGGACGCAGGGTTCACCAGGACGAATAGAGATGGTGAATCTCCACATCGGGACGCAGGGTTCACCAGGACAAATAGAAATGGTGAATCTCCACATCGGGAGGCAGGGTTCACCAGGACAAATAGAGATGGTGAATCTCCACATCGGGACGCAGGGTTCACCAGGACAAATAGAGATGGTGAATCTCCACATCGGGACGCAGGGTTCACCAGGACAAATAGAGATGGTGAATCTCCACATCGGGACGCAGGGTTCACCAGGACAAATAGAGATGGTGAATCTCCACATCAGGACGCAGGGTTCACCAGGACAAATAGAGATGGTGAATCTCCACATCGGGACGCAGGGTTCACCAGGACAAATAGAGATGGTGAATCTCCACATCGGGACGCAGGGCTCACCAGGACAAATAGAGATGGTGAATCTCCACATCGGGATGCAGGGTTCACCAGGACAAATGGAGATGGTGAATCTCCACATCGGGACGCAGGGTTCACCAGGACAAATAGAGATGGTGAATCTCCACATCGGGACGCAGGGTTCACCAGGACGAATAGAGGTAGTGAATCTCCACATCGGGACGCAGGGTTCACCAGGACTAATAGAGGTGGTGAATCTCCACATCAGGACGCAGGGGTTTGTTTTACCACTTCCCGATTCCATCCAAGCTTTGAGTAAAAAGTTTTGGCTTTCCATGCACTTTAATTTTCTCATGAATCTGCTGTAAACTGGGGCTTGGCTTCTCGTCAGCAACGTGTAATGTAGATGTTCCCACTTGGGAAGACTGGGTTGGAATATATTGTATTTGTATTATATTTTATGTTTCCACCAGAATTTTATACATGTGCTTATTATGTAACAGCGTGCACAGCGGCGGTTTTCAGGAACCCATCACAGCTTCCATTGACCCATGCACTCCGAGCTTCTAAAAATTGACTTGCAATTGTTCCTGTTGGGCCTCATTTACACTTAAGGGTGGCAAAAATAGTAGTTGAGCCAAGGTTTTACTATCGCCCACCATAGCCACACAGCAGGTGAATGTGGTGGTACACGTGGTGCGGCAAAATTTAAATCCCATGCCGTGTTCAGCAGGCAGGACCACTATCAAAGGCGACCCATTCATGTAAAAGGGGCTATAAGGCTCCATTCACACCTAACGTATCATTTTCAGGCATTTGTTAGGAACGTTTTGCAGGTGTTTTTCACCTGCTTGGAGGCAGGCATTGACATCTAACAAAAACGCCTGTAATCTGCCAAAAAAGGAGCTTATGTACTTTGAGCTTCAGCCATTTTGCTTCAGGCGGCAAAACCCTCATATGTGAACAGGGGCCATTGAAATGAATGGGATTTTGCTTGTTGGGCAAATGAGTCTTCATAGATGAGCCTTTTATGAGCTGAAAAACGCTCAGGTGTGAACAGGGCCTAAGGTGACTGCTTGTAATGCATCCAGCTGTGGCATTCAAGCGTTAAAACAGTTGGTGTAGAGGCGCCATTGCATCCCAGCTGCCTATCAACTGCTCTCGGGAAAGCGATCCACCATGGATTGCTTTGTAGAGGGGGTGGTGAGCGCTACTGAAAGTGAAATGAATAGGCTGTCCTACAAGTGGCAAGCATGAGCGTGCAGAAAATGCACAGAGACGTGCATGCCCTCCGTTGCACCTGCATGGTGTGAATGGAGCGTTACCAAGGCTATCGCATAAAGACCAAGTGAAAATAAAATTCATCAGGGCTATGGCTTGTTTTTTTTTCTTGTACCTTTTTCTCAGTCTGCACTCTTTGATCAATGGAAATGTAAATCAGTCTGATCAATAGAAATAAATATAAACCTATTTGATCAATAGATCGATTAAATCATCTGGTCAATCAATGAAATCAAATTAAATCCATCAATCATACCATCCGATCAATCAAATTCAATGTAAATCAATCCAATCAAGGGAATGTAATTCAGTCAGATCAATAGCTCGTTAATCAATCAGATCAATGGCTCAACCAAATCATCTGGTCAATCAATCAAATCCATCAATTAACCCAGCTGATCAGTTAAATTAAATGTACATCTATCAGATAAATGGACATAAATGTAAGTCAATCTGAATAATCGATCAATTATTCAAATCAAATAAAGTCCATCAATCAAACCATCAGATCCATTATGTAAATCAATCTGATCAATGAAATGTAAATCGATCAGACCAATAGTTCAATCAAATTATCTGGTCAATCGATCAAATTAAATCAGTTCCATCAATCAAATCATCTGATCAGTCAAATTAAATGTACATTGATCTGATCAATGGACATAAATGTAAATCTCATAATTGGACCAATCAATTAAATAAAAGAAAATCCATCAATCAAACTATCTGAGCCATCAAAATAAATGTAAATCAATCTGATTAATCAATCAATTAATTAAATCAAATCAAAAAATAAAAGAATATCCGCGCTACCAAGGACAAAGATTAGCAGCCAGCATTGAACCACAAAATGACAGAATAATGTAAAACAAAAATCCATTAATTAAACTTCTGATCCAAATAAATGTAAATCAATCTGATAAATTGAAGGTAAATCAATCTAATCAATGGTTTAATCAAATCATCCGGTCAATCAAATCAAATCCAAGAATCAAACTGCCTGATCCATCAAATTAAATGTAAATCAATCTCATCAACGGATCAATTAATCAAATAAAATAAAACCCTTAAATCAAACCATCAATCAACCAGTTAATTAAATGAAATGTAAACTAATCTGAGCAATGGATCAATCAATCAAAAAAAAAAATAAAAAAATAAAAAAAAAAATAGATCCATCAAGCAAATGATCTGGACAATCAAATTGAATGTAAATCAATCTGACAAATGGATTATTCAATCAAATTAAATAAGATCCAACATTTAAACCGCCTGATCTATCAAATTAAATGTAAATCAATCTCATCAACGGATCAATCACTCAAATAAAATTAGATCCATCAATCAAATGACCTGAACAATCAAATTGAATGTAAATCAATCTGATCAATGGACATAAATGTAAATCAATCTGATCACCGGAAATAATCAATCAAACCAAATAAGATCCAACAATCAAACCGCCTGATCCATCTAATTAAATGTAAATCAATCTCATCAATGGATCAATCAAATAACATAAAATCCTTCAATCAAACCATCAATCAACCAGGTAATTAAATTGAAAACTGAAATGTAAATTAATCTGATTGATGCATCAATCAATCAAAAAAAAAAAAAAAAAGATCCATCAATCAAATGACCTGAACAATCAAATTGAATGTAAATCAATCAGTTTAATGGCCATAAATGTAAGTCAATCTGATTAATGGATTATTCAATTAAATCAAATAAAATCCAACAATCAAACCGCCTGATCCATCAAATTAAGAATAAATCAATCTCATCAATGGATCAATCAATCAAATAAAAAAAAAATCCTTCAATCAAACCAATAATCAACCAGTTAATTAAATAAAATGAAAATTATTCTGATCAAAGGATCAATCAATCAAAAAAAAATTGATCAAATGGCCTGAAGAATAAAATTGAATGTAAATCAAACTGATCAATGGACATAAATGTAAATCAATCTGATTAACAGAATAATCAATCAAATCAAAGAAGATTCAACATTTAAACCGCCTGATCCATCAAATTAAGAGTAAATCAATCGCATCAACGGATCAATCAGTCAAATAAAATAAAATCCTTCAATCAAACCATTAATCAACCAGGTAATTAAATGAAATGTAAACTAATCTGATCAATGGATCAATCAATCAAAAAAAAAATAAAAAGTTGATCCATCGATCAAATGACCTGAACAATAAAACTGAATGTAAATCTGTAAATCAATTTGATCAATGGACATAAATGTAAATCAATCTGATTAATGGAAATAATTAATCAAATAAGATCCTTCAATCAAACTGCCCGATCCTTCAAATTATTCAAGCTCATCAATGTGTCAATCAATCAAATAAAATAAAATCCTTCAATCAAACCATCAAGCAACCATTTGATTAAATGAAATATAAATTAATCTGATCAATGGATCAATCAATCAAAAAAAAAAAAAAAAGATCCATCAATTAAATGACCTGAACAATCAAATTAAATGTAAATCAATCTGATTAACGGAAAAAAATCAATCAAATCAAAAAAGATCCAACAATCAAACTGCCTGATCAATCACATTAAATGGAAATCAATCTAATCAGCGGATCAATCAAAAAAATAAAATAAAATCCTTCAAAAAATTGATCTGATCAACCAAATAAAAAGTCAATCAATCTGATCAGGGAAATGTAACTCTCTGCTAAAAGAGAAGAGTGAGGGCCAATGTCAGCCAATCAGGCGTGAGATTTGTCTGTGTGGCCTGGTAAAGGCCGCCGTTTGATAACGACCTTGATCAATCAGGTGCCTGGGCGATAACGGGTTAAGGAGCGGCGCAGACCCCTCCCCCTCCCGCTGGTACCCCTAGGAAATCAGTGTGCCAGGGAAACCCATTACATCCTGTCTGTGTCAATTAGCTTCTAATTATGGGCTTGTAATGCTCGGGAGATAATTAACATGTAAATGACATTACAGTGTTTATAGTCAATAAAGTCTCACTGGGACATCGCGTGTCACCTGACGCACGCCGTATCAGAGAGGTGCACGGGGCGCCGAGGATCAGGGATGAAAGTGTGGGGGGGGGGGTAAAATCCCATAGATGGGGGGGGGGGGGTAAAATCCCAGAGATGGGAGGGGGGTAGGAATGATAAGGAATGGCAGAGAATGATCAGCATGCAGAGCACAGCGTTTAAAAGGGGGGGGGGTAAATCCCAGAAATAAGGGGGGGGGGGGAATGATAAGGAATGGCAGAGAATGATCAGCATGCAGAGCACAGTGTTTATATGGGGGGGGGGTAAAATCCCAGAGATGGGGGGGGATGGGGGGGGAGAATAATAAGGAATTGCAGAAAATGATCAGCATGCAGAGCACAGTGTTTATATGGGGGGGGGGGTAAATTCCAGAGATGGGGGGTGGTAAAAATCCCAGAGATGGGAGGGGGGAGGAATGATAAGGAATGGCAGAGAATGATCAGCATGCAGAGCACAGCGTTTATATGGGGGGGGGGTAAATCCCAGAGATTGGGGGGGGGGGGGGTAAATCCCAGAGATTGGGGGGGGGGGGGGGGTAAATCCCGCGTTTGGGAGGACATTAACAATTAATTGCATCAGAAGCGCAATCCGTGATTGCAGCGCGTTTCTGAAATGTGCGGCAAAACACGCGTTTTTTTGTGCTCTTTCTTACGCGTTTTGTGAACGCGGCCTAAAAAAAAAAAATCCCACCATATGCAGAGTATTACATCTCTCCATATCCCACCATATGCAGAGTATTACATCTCTCCATATCCCACCATATGCAGAGTATTACGTCTCTCCATATCACACCATATGCAGAGTATTACATCTCTCCATATCACACCATATGCAGAGTATTACGTCTCCCCATATCACACCATATGCAGAGTATTACATCTCTCCATATCCCAGCATATGCAGAGTATTACGTCTCTCCATATCACACCATATGCAGAGTATTACGTCTCTCCATATCACACCATATGCAGAGTATTACGTCTCCCCATATCACACCATATGCAGAGTATTACATCTCTCCATATCCCAGCATATGCAGAGTATTACATCTCTCCATATCACACCATATGCAGAGTATTACGTCTCCCCATATCACACCATATGCAGAGTATTACATCTCTCCATATCCCAGCATATGCAGAGTATTACGTCTCTCCATATCACACCATATGCAGAGTATTACGTCTCTCCATATCACACCATATGCAGAGTATTACGTCTCCCCATATCACACCATATGCAGAGTATTACATCTCTCCATATCCCAGCATATGCAGAGTATTACATCTCTCCATATCACACCATATGCAGAGTATTACATCTCTCCATATCACACCATATGCAGAGTATTACATCTCTCCATATCCCAGTATATGCAGAGTATTACATCTCTCCATATCACACCATATGCAGAGTATTACATCTCTCCATATCCCAGCATATGCAGAGTATTACGTCTCTCCATATCACACCATATGCAGAGTATTACATCTCTCCATATCCCAGCATATGCAGAGTATTACGTCTCTCCATATCTCACCATATGCAGAGTATTACATCTCTCCATATCCCAGCATATGCAGAGTATTACGTCTCTCCATATCTCACCATATGCAGAGTATTACGTCTCTCCATATCACACCATATGCAGAGTATTACATCTCTCCATATCACACCATATGCAGAGTATTACATCTCTCTATATCACACCATATGCAGAGTATTACATCTCTCCATATCCCAGCATATGCAGAGTATTACGTCTCTCCATATCCCAGCATATGCAGAGTATTACGTCTCTCCATATCCCAGCATATGCAGAGTATTACATCTCTCCCTATCCCACCATATGCAGAGTATTACATCTCTCCATATCCCACCATATGCAGAGTATTACGTCTCTCCATATCCCAGCATATGCAGAGTATTACGTCTCTCCATATCCCAGCATATGCAGAGTATTACATCTCTCCATATCCCAGCATATGCAGAGTATTACGTCTCTCCATATCCCAGCATATGCAGAGTATTACGTCTCCCCATATCACACTATATGCAGAGTATTACATCTCTCCATATCCCAGCATATGCAGAGCATTTTATCTCTCCATATCACACCATATGCAGAGTATTACATCTCTCCATATCACACCATATGCAGAGTATTACATCTCTCCATATCACACCATATGCAGAGTATTACATCTCTCCATATCACACCATATGCAGAGTATTACGTCTCTCCATATCACACCATATGCAGAGTATTACGTCTCCCTATATCACACCATATGCAGAGTATTACATCTCTCCATATCACACCATATGCAGAGTATTACGTCTCTCCATATCCCAGCATATGCAGAGTATTACGTCTCTCCATATCCCAGCATATGCAGAGTATTACGTCTCTCCATATCCCAGCATATGCAGAGTATTACGTCTCCCCATATCACACTATATGCAGAGTATTACATCTCTCCATATCACACCATATGCAGAGTATTACGTCTCTCCATATCCCAGCATATGCAGAGTATTACGTCTCCCCATATCACACTATATGCAGAGTATTACATCTCTCCATATCCCAGCATATGCAGAGCATTTTATCTCTCCATATCACACCATATGCAGAGTATTACATCTCTCCATATCACACCATATGCAGAGTATTACGTCTCTCCATATCCCAGCATATGCAGAGTATTACGTCTCTCCATATCCCAGCATATGCAGAGTATTACGTCTCCCCATATCACACTATATGCAGAGTATTACATCTCTCCATATCCCAGCATATGCAGAGCATTTTATCTCTCCATATCACACCATATGCAGAGTATTACATCTCTCCATATCACACCATATGCAGAGTATTACGTCTCTCCATATCCCAGCATATGCAGAGCATTTTATCTCTCCATATCACACCATATGCAGAGTATTACATCTCTCCATATCACACCATATGCAGAGTATTACATCTCTCCATATCCCAGCATATGCAGAGCATTTTATCTCTCCATATCACACCATATGCAGAGTATTACATCTCTCCATATCACACCATATGCAGAGTATTACGTCTCTCCATATCCCAGCATATGCAGAGCATTTTATCTCTCCATATCACACCATATGCAGAGTATTACATCTCTCCATATCACACCATATGCAGAGTATTACATCTCTCCATATCCCAGCATATGCAGAGCATTTTATCTCTCCATATCACACCATATGCAGAGTATTACATCTCTCCATATCACACCATATGCAGAGTATTACGTCTCTCCATATCCCAGCATATGCAGAGCATTTTATCTCTCCATATCACACCATATGCAGAGTATTACATCTCTCCATATCCCAGCATATGCAGAGCATTTTATCTCTCCATATCACACAATATGCAGAGTATTACATCTCTCCATATCCCACCATATGCAGAGTATTACGTCTCCCCATATCCCAGCATATGCAGAGTATTACGTCTCTCCATATCCCAGCATATGCCGGGGATTACCCCCAGGAAGAGGATTCCATATGTGGAGTATTAGAGCGCGCCGCTCGCCGAGGAACGCCGCCATATGTGGAACGTTACGGAACACATGCACAGCATTACCTGCGGATACAATGTTACCTCCAGGAATATTCCTCTTTATTGCCGATCACTTGAAGATTTAATGATCGGGGGGGAGAAGCTGACAATCTGGGGGGGGGGAAGCTGACAATCTGGGGGGAGGGGAAGCTGACAATCTGGGGGGGGGGGGGGGAGGGGGAAGCGATTGTCAGATTCAATCACAGCGATTTAAAAGCAATTTTGGAAGTGGACCAAAAACCCGGCAAGCTTTCTGGGTGTTCCTGATTCCTGGGGAATGTTTACTCTGTATAATGAGGATGATGTCATTCCTATGGCGAGGACGCAATGATGTCAGCGATAAATGAATACGCGGCGAGGAGCGCGAAACGAGGCGACAGGACTGCGACCCGGCCGCCCTTATTCTGGGACAGCGACAATCCCACGCTCACCCTTATCCCAGAGAAAGTCTTTCTTTTATTCGATTTCTGGATGTCTCTGCGGTCGGTGTACCCGGAGGCGCGGCAGAGAGCAGACGGGGAGAGGGACGGGGCCCTTCATTTGCCTAATATCAGGTTGGGGAAGGTTGGTGAGCCACAAGCCGCTCTTAGTGGGAGAAAAGAAAGCCCTGAGATTGGCAGATAATTATAACCGCTCGCACCGCCGCTGTCATGGGACCCCCTACACTCACTCATTACCGGAGATGAGGGGGGGGGGAGGGGGGACCCCGAACACCTTGTCTTTGTAAGGGTGGAAGGAAAAGACAATGCAGCCGGGAAAGAAGGAGCAGAACAGAATTCTACAGAGCAGGGATGGAAAACTGGCAATGCAGGGGCCATAGTGCTCCTCTGTGGCCTTTAGGGATAAAGTGATCCTGCTGTTCATCAGTAGATGCCTTACACTTTATGACATCATTTTACAGCCAAACATATGCGGAAATGTTTTGGGGCCCCTTTAGATATTGTAAATTGCAATGTTTTACTATAATAATAAAGGAACAGTCAACCTTTAAAAAAAAAAAATGGGGATAGGGGTTGTGGAGGAGGTAAGGGGACTCTGCAACAGGCTTGGTGCCCTGTAGTAGATGAGGTTCCTGGAGAAGGCTGGGGAGCACTGTGGGGGGAATGGGGGTTGTGGAGAGAGTTAGAGGCTTCTACAACAGACATGGTGGCCCTGTAGGGGATAAGGATCCTAGAGGAGGCTGGGGAGCAATGTGGGGGGAAAGAAGGCTGTTGAGCGGGTTTGGGGACTCTGCAACAGACTTGGTGGCCCTGTAGGGAATGAAGTTTATGAAGAAGGCTGGGGAGCACTGTAGGGGTTGTGGAGAAGGTTAGGGGATTCTGCAACAGACTTCGTGGCCCTGTAGGAGATTGGGGAGCACTGTTGGGGGAATAGGGGCTGTTGAGGGGGTTAGGAGGACTCTGCAGCAGACTTGGTGGCCTTGTAGGGGATGAGGTTCCTAGAGGAGGCTGGGGAGCAATGCGGGGGGAAAGGGGGCTGTTGAGCGGGTTTGGGGACTCTGCAACAGACTTGGTGGCCCTGTAGAGAATGAGGTTTATGAAGAAGGCTGGGGAGCACTGTAGGGGTTGTGGAGAAGGCTAGAGGATTCTGCAACAGACTTTGTGGCCCTGTAGGAGATTGGGGAGCACTCTTGGGGGGAAAACGGGCTGTTGAGGGTGTTAGGGGAGTCTGCAACAGACTTGGTGGCACTGTAGGAAATGAGGTTTCTGGAGAAGGCTGGGGATCACTATGGGGGGGGAGTGGGGGTTGTAGAGAAAGTTAGGGGATTCTGCAACAGACATGGTGGCCCTGTAAGAAATGAGGTTCCTGGTGGAGGCTGGGGAGCACTGTGGGGGGGGAATGGGGGTTGTGGAGAAAGTTAGAGGATTCTGCAGCAGACATGGTGGCCCTATAGGGGATGAGGTTCCTGCAGGAGGATGGGGAGCAATATGGGGGGAAAGGGGGCTGTTGAGCGGGTTTGGGAACTCTGCAACAGACTTGGTGGCCCTGTAGGGAATGAGAATCATGGAGAAGGCTGGGGAGCACTATAGGGGTTGTGGAGAAGGTTAGGGGATTCTGCAACAGACTTCGTGGCCCTGTAGGAGATTGGGGAGCACTGTTGGGGGGAAAGGGGAGCTGTTGAGCGGGTTTGGGGACTCTGCTGGGGACCATTGTTGGGGGGGGGGGGGGGTGTGGAGAAGGTTAGGGGATTCTGCAACAGACTTTGCGGCCCTGTATTGGAGAGCACTGTGAGGGGAAAAGGGGCTGTTGAGGGGGTTAGGGGACTCTGCAACAGACTTGGTGGCGCTGTAGGAAATGAGGTTCCTGGAGAAGGATGGGGAGCACTGTGGGGGGAATGTGGGTTGTGGAGGGGGTTAGGGGACTCTGCAACAGACATGGTGGCCCTGTAAGGAATGAGGTTCCTGGTGGAGGCTGGGGAGTACTGTGGGGGGAATGGGGGTTGTGGAGAAAGTTAGAGGATTCTGCAACAGACATGGTGGCCCTGTAGATGATGAGGTTCCTGGAGAAGGCTGGGAGCAATGTGGGGGGAAAGGGGAGCTGTTAAGCGGGTTTGGGGACTCTGCAACAGAGTTGGTGGCCCTGTAGGGAATGAGGTTCATGGAGAAGGCTGGGGACCATTGTGGGGGGGGGGTGTAAAGAAGGTTAGGGGATTCTGCAACAGACTTTGCGGCCCTGTAGGAGACTGGGAAGCACTGTGGGGGGAATGGGGGTTGTGGAGAAAGTTAGAGGATTCTGCAACAGACATGGTGGCCCTGTAGAGGTATGTGGTTCCTGGAGGAGGCTGAGAGCAATGTGGGGGGAAAGGGGAGCTGTTGAGCGGGTTTGGGGACTCTGCAACAGAGTTAGTTGGTGGCCCTGTACGGGATGAGGTTCCTGGAGGAGGCTACAGAGCACTGTTTAGGGGGGGGGGGTTGTGGAGGGGGTTAGGGGACTCTGCAACAGACTTTGTAGCCCTGTAGGAGACTGGGGAGCACTGTGGGGGGAAATAGGGGCTGTTGAAGGGGTTAGGGGACTCTGCAACATACATGGTGGCCCTGTAGGGGATGAAACTCCTGGAGGAGGCTACAGAGCACTGTGGGGGGATTGGGGGTTGTGGAGGGCGTTAGGGAACTCTGCAACAGACATAGAGACCCTGTAGGAAATGAGGTTCCTGGAGCGGGCTGGGGGGAGCACTGTGGGGGAAATGTGGGTTGTGGAGGGGGTTAGGGGACTTTGCAATGGACTTGGTGGGCCTGTAGGGAATCAGGTTCCTGGAGAAGTATGGGGGGCATTGTGAGAGGTTGGGGAGGGGCGGCACTGTGGGAAACTGGTTGGAGGCACTATGGAGAGCTGGAGGCTCTGCAGCAGGCTGGGTAGCACTGTAGGATGTAGGGGGGATTGTGGAGGCTGAGGGCTCTCAGGGGGTCTGGGGGTGCTGCGGCCTCTATGGGAGGTTGGGGGGCACAGTGGGAGGTTAAGCGATCTGCACCTGGCTGAAGAGAGGGTAGGCTGTGGCACGTGGCGGAGAACTACTGCTGGAGAGTAAATAAATTCTACCAGAAAGTAAATCTGGGGTGGAGGTGACACAGGTAACACACGCTGGGCTGCGAAGGAAGACGACAAATAAAAGTAACAGATCAGCCAGGAAGATTCTATGTTGCTATCAGAATATACTAAATGGTTATTTTACAACAACAGAGAGATAAGCTGTGTGACGGATCACTCATCTGCCAGCCGGAGGCCCTCAGAAAATTCTCCGACGAGCGGAGTGTCATTATTTCGTACTTAACGCCGCCGTTCTGCAATATTTGCGTTTCTGGGGAAAGCCGCCTGGTGGGCCGTGGGGTTTAGCGATAATGCTTCATTTCATTGCTTCCATGTAAGATTTATTATCCTCAATCTCAATGTAATTGTTCACAATTCCGCTCGGCGCTGAGAACAGTCTGAATGGGTTTATTGTTTTGTCGTTTTTTAATAAGAACAGCAAAATCGGAGGTAATCTGAAATCACAATATGAATATTACATCGCCTGCATAGGCAGCGGCTGTGCGCACACCCTGAGCCTTCAAGGTCACGTTTAAAATGGAACTCCCAGCAAACAAAAGAAAAAGCCCTGAATTCTGTGTGTGTATCGCAAATTGTTACATTTATTTTACAATATTATGATACAAATTATCTGCTGCAAACATACTATCTTCCCATAATCATCTGTATACTCGGAATGATGTTCAGACTGGAGTACCTGCACTGTTGGACATCCTGGCTCTGCTGGATCACTTGGTCCTCTTATTCTAAAGCTGGCCATACACGGGCAGTTTTTTTTAGGTTCTCTCATACTGGTCACTAGAAGTTCAACATGGCACCTCATGGCAAAGAACTCTCTGAGGATCTGAAAAAAAGAATTGTTGCTCTACATAAAGATGGCCTAGGCTATAAGAACATTGCCAAGACCCTGAAACTGAGCTGCAGCACGGTGGCCATGACCATACAGCGGTTTAACAGGACAGGTTCCACTCAGAACAGGCCTCGCCATGGTCAACCAAAGAAGTTAAGTGCACGTGCTCAGCGTCATATCCAGAGGTTGTCTGTGGGAAATAGATGTACGAGTGCTCCCAGCATCGCTGCAGAGGTTAAGGGGGGGGGGGGGGTCAGCCTGTCAGTGCTCAGACCATATGCTGCACACTGCATTAAATTGGTCTGCATGGCTGTCGTCCCAGAAGGAAGCCTCTTCTAAAGATGATGCACAAGAAAGCCCGCAAACAGTTTTCTGAAGACAAGCAGACTAAGGACATGGATTACTGGAACCATCTCCTGTGGTCTGATGAGACCAAGATAAACTTATTTGGTTTCAAAAGGTGTCAAGCGTGTGTGGCGTTAACCAGGTGAGGAGTACAAAGACAAGTGTGTCTTCCTACAGTCAAGCATGGTGGTGGGAGTGCCATGGTCTGGGGCCACATGAGTGCTGCCGGCACTGGGGAGCTACAGTTCATTGAGGGAACCATGAATGCCAACATGTACTGTGACATACTGAAGCAGAGCATGATCCCCTCCCTTCAGAGACTGGGCCGCAGGGCAGTATTCCAACATGATAATGACCCCAAACACACCTCCAAGATGACCACTGCCTTGCTAAAGAAGCTGAGGGTAAAGGTGATGGACTGGCCAAGCATGTCTCCAGACCGAAACTCTATTGAGCATCTGTGGGGCATCCTCAAACAGAAGGTGGAGGAGCGCAAGGTCTCTGACATCCACCAGCTCTGTGATGTCATCATGGAGGAGTGGAAGAGGACTCCAGTGACAACCTGTGAAGCTCTGGTGAACTCCATGCCCAAGAGGGTTAAGGCAGTGCTGGAAAATAATGGTGACCACACAAAATATTGACACTTTGGGCCCAATTTAAACATTGTCACTTAGGGGTGTACTCACTTTTGTTGCCAGCGGTTTAGACATTAATGGCTGTGTTTTGAGTTATTTTGAGGGGACAGCAAATTTACACTGTTATACAAGCTGTACACTCACTACTTTACATTGTAGCAAAGTGTCATTTCTTCAGTGTTGTCACATGAAAAGATAGAATAAAATATTTACAAAAATGTGAGGGGTGTACTTACTTTTGTGAGATACTGTGTATATGTATATATATATATATATATATATATATATATATATATATTATACATATATATATATATATATTTTTATCCATCCAGAAGTCTTGTGAGCTAAAAACTTCCTGTGCCTTTTGCCTCAGGACTGGTATCAGTTAGCATTGTTCCCGGCCACCTCCATGGACTAGAAAACATCCCCTCTTTGTTGATGAAGAGGAAAGAGGGAGTTTTTTTTGTAGTCCTAGCACACTTCCTGTCTTAGGGTGACAACGTTGCTTCTGCAACACACAGTACGTTGTCACCTTGGGACAGGAAGATTATTCCTGGAAGAGTCAAAAGTTTACAATAAAAGGGAAAACAAATTATGAAAAAAGAAGACTAATGCAGCCACCACATCTAAGGCTTGTTTCACACTTATACAGGTATGACCAAGCGTGTTCCTGCACGTCGCATGTAGGGCAGCCCATTCATTTCAAAGGGCTGTCCTTCACACAAGAAACACAAAATTAAAAGTCCCTAACACTTTTCCAAACACACATCGCACCATTGTGCTGCAATAACAATGAATGGCACCGCCGCGCGTCTGCTAAAGGACAGCACATTTCTCTGCTTGTCAGGAAAGCTTGCAATTTTGCATGCAGCGATCTGAACCTATCCCAAGGAAAGGTAATCTGCAATACATTTGTTTTTTTGCTCTTGGGTTTACATACTGTTTGTTAACACACAATTACAGTCCAATGAGCACGCTGGTGACACAGGATGGTACAAATCTGCAATACCGATTAGCGTTGTCACCTTCCTGCCTGTGCAATGGTAGTGTTGTTTGAATCATGGAACAGGATAACAGATATTTCGGTGGACAAAACATCCCCCATTTAGCTTTTAAATGTGTTCTTAGCATTTTAGACGGCGCTCCACTTAAAGGAACATACGCAGGCGGCCAATGTTCATGTCTCCTTTGGAAAGAGCTCGCTCCCTTTCCGTCACGCTGATCTGACGGTTTCAATACTTTATGTCACTGACCCGGAACAAAGAAGGCAGAGCAGGTGCCCTGACCCCAATCCGCCTTTAATTTCAGATCAAATATATCAGAGGAAGCATTTTCAGCAGCTCAGCAAAGGCCTTCACATTTCTATCGGTCTGGGTTTCTTTTCAATGAGCTCAGCCATTCCTAAAAAGACTAATGTAGGCGCTCTGCCTTTACATGGAGCGTCCCTACTCTCAATGTAGTTTTTGTAGGTAGGGTGTAGCCAGCTTGAGCTTTGTTCAGGTTATCTGGGATCATTGGGTTTCTCCTAATCTCAAGGACATCGTTTGCTTCTGCCTGCTGCTGGGGAGTGTTCCCCAACTCAGTGAGAAGATGCAATGGGGTTCATTTTAGTGATCGACAGATATTGTTTTTTTAGTGCCGATACCTATATTTAATAGACCCCAAACCCCTCCTCTGAACTTAAAAGCATTCAAAATGCCAAGTTTGGCTGTTTTGAATACTCGCATTTTTTGGAATTTGCCGCCGAGTACATGACATCACTTTCGGGTTTTTTACATGGAGCTTTGATCGGGTCTTCTCTTCAGCGGCCGTACAGGTAGGATGCCCGGGTCTCCCGGTGGGACGGGAGACCTGGACGAGCCGCGGGGGTGGGAGGGGGGGGCGTCCCCTCCCGCTCCTTGTAATAACAGCCGAGCGGCTTCTCAGCCACATCGGTTCTCCTGCAGAAGACAAAATACAACTGGGAACATGAGTAGAGATCAATGCCATTTCCCTAATCAAGGTTCCCACTACAGACTGCTGAAGTCCGAGGGCCGCACAACATATACCAAAGGACCGTGTGTGAGGTCCAGTATTTGCCTCTTCGGCCATTGCCCAAGAAAAGGTGAACTGAGAAGAGTTCTGTTCAAATAGTTGCCTATCTGGGCTTAGAGGTCCAAAACTGGCCATTGAGAGAGGTCTGAACTGGTCTGTGGCAGAGGCTGAGGGCACTCAAAGTTATTATATACCCATCTGAGCCTGTAAAGGTCTACATTAGTCTTTGAAAGAGGCAAAGAGATATTACTAAACAGAGAGAATTATGATGCTGTTTAGGGTATCCTGTACTCCAAATCCTCTATCCATAAACCAGCCATTCTTAACCGAGGTTCCTCCAGAGGTTGCAAGGTCCATAAAGACATGGATGAGCGAGTTTGGGGTGGAAGAACTTGACTGGCCTCAACCTCAAGTCCTGACCTCCACCTGATTAAACACCTTTGGTATGAATTAGAGCTGAGACTGTGAGCCAGGACTTCTCATCCAACTTCAGTGCCTGAACTCACAAATGTGGTTCTGGAAGAATGGTCAAACATTTCCATAGACACACTCCTAAACCTTGTGGACAGCCTTCCCAGATAAGTTGAATTTGTTATAGCTGCAAAGGGTGGGCCAACTCAATATTGAACCCTACAGACTAAGACTGGGATGCCATTAAAGTTCATGTGTGTGTAAAGACAGGTGTCCCAATACTGTTGATAATATAGTGTAAGGTGTAGCCCACATGAGTTCTGTTCAGTTAATTGTCTATCTTGGCTTCAAGATCCAAAATCGGCTTTAAAAGAGATTGGAAGAGTCCTAAACTGGTCTGTGGAAGAGGCTGAAGACACTTATGCCTCGTTTCCACTAAGCGGTACGGTTCGGTACGGTACGCAATTTTTGCTGTTTCCATTGTCAAAAGTTGTAAATGGTACCCTAATTCCGAACCGTACCGTACCACTTTTTTGGTACCCTTTCATTGGGGTACCAAGCACATTAGTACCGTACCAACAGGGTGGAGCAATACTGTTGAGGTACTGTTGAGCTTAGGTACTGTTGGCGGTGGAAACGCAAGCCTGATACGGTGTACCGTATCGAACCATACTGAACTGTACCCATCCGAACCGTATACCACTTAGTGGAAACGAGGCATTAGTCACCCATTTGAGCCTTCAAAGGTCTACATTAGCCTTTGGCAGAGGCAAAAGAGATATTTCTAAACAGAGAGAATTTTGATGCTGTTTTGGGATATCCTGTACTCCAAATCCTCTCTCCCTAGACCAGCTATTCTCGAACAGGGTTCCTCCAGAGGTTGTTAAGGGTTGCCTTGATGGTGCCTAAATAGTTCTGAAGCCAATGCCACTTAGCCAAGCCAGCAGCATGACACTAATTATCTTTTTAGCTGTCTCCAAAGGTTAAATTCTTCCTTCTGACAATCAGCGTAAAAGGCATTTTCCCATTGGCCCCCTATTAAATTGGTTTCAGTAAGGGTTCCCCTGAGACCTGTAAATGGTGTTTGAGGCTTCTTTGGGATAAAATGGTTGAGAAGGGCTGCCCTAGACAACCAAGCTAATATATTTTGCAAAAGAAGATGGGAGGCTTTGAAGACCAACTGTTGCTACTGGAGGGGTGTTAAGTGTCCGGTGCAGCTACAGGGTGGGTTAATAGTAAGGAAAGCAGGAGAGTCCATAAGATCCAGCATCTCTTTGTAAGGAAAGTAGGAGAGTCCATAAGATCCAGCATCTCTTTGTAAGGAAAGTAGGAGAGTTCATAAGATCCAGCAACTCTTTGTAAGGAAAGTAGGAGAGTCCATAAGATCCAGCATCACAATTCTATGGATTGTTTTTCATGATCGTTATCATGTAAATCAGTGTTAAGCAACATATCTGATTCTGTAGCATCCACAGGTGGTCCCGACACACCACTACTGAACAGATGTCTTACAATGTCCAGTGGTGTACACAAGAGCAATTCCAGTTCTTGCCATCTGTCATTGATACACTGTGGGACAGCGCAAGGCCCTGCCACAGTATGAGTTTAGTCATTTGGTATAGAGATGACACAAGATATTCAAAGGTTCAGTTTCGTAAGATCCAACATTTGGATTGTAAGTAGAGGAAGCTCTATTTTAAGTTTTCTCCAGGTTTGGTAATCCTGGATCGGTGCCTGGAGTTTGAAGGCTCTAAAGTGCATTGGCTGGGAAGGAGCCTTTAATTCTGTGTCCAGCCTTGGCAAGACACCTAAAGCCTGTACACACAGGTATGAAGGGTCGTTGCAAGCCTGGTCAGAGCTACAGCAGTTTCAGTTGAAACACAGTCAGTTCATGAGGATAGAGGGGTGCTCCAGCCAGGAGAGGTGACCTACTGGAGAAGACGAGGTTCCATGTTGGAGAGATTCCCTTACTCGCATAAACAGGAGGGTTGGGATAGCTAAGTAGGTCGGCAGAGGACCGAGAGAGCTTCGGCAACTAGAGAGTCCAGGAGGGGGATCTGTAAGCAGGGCCATTCAATATTATTGATTGGGCTCTGGACAAACATTTTCTTGGGCCCCCCTCCATACTACTTCCATCATTACACAGGACCCTTATCCCCATACTATCCCCAACATTTCACAGGACCCCCCTCCCACATTATTACACAGGACCCCCCTCCCCCATACTACCCCCATCATTGCACAGCACACCCTTTCCTCCCTCCATTGCCCCCCTCCTCAGCAGTCTCACCTTGACAGTGCCCAGAGGATGTCAGGTGAACAATGGGCACACCCCGCCAAACCCTAAAGAAGTTTTTTAGTGGGCCAAGGGCTTGTTGGACATGGTGAGGGAGAGGGGCTGGTGTGACTGTGCCTGGGACTGGCAGGTGCTCTCCCTGGACAAGCTTTTCTTTACCAAGCTGGCCAATCAACGCACAGGCTGCAGACATACCAACCAATCAATAATCAGCGCCCTCAACACCAATTCCATCTTCATAAACTAAGTGATAGCCAAATCCACTTATCAACTATTTGCGTGCAGCGTGTCTGTAAGTCTCAAATGGGAGAGCCTGGGGTGCTGGACCATATCCAGAGACCAGAAGTGGGCTGGTTCAGTGAGGAGCTGTAAGAAAAGGCTAAGTGAGCCTGAAGAACCCCTGGTCTGGAGGACCAGTGTAAAGAAAATTGATACTGCTGAAGGAGAGCCAGGTGGCTTGGTCGTCTTTCTGTTGCTTGTTCTGTTTTCTGAAGCTGAACCCCTGCGGGGGCAAGTGGACTTTCTTTTCCTTTTTAAGAGTCTAAAAGTGGGCTGCCATGCCCTTAAACTGCGAGTTTGGATTGACGTGGACTCACTTAAAAATGCTCACCACATTGAGTCTAATCACATGGACGGAGGTCCATGAAACGCGTCGAGCCTACATTTACTCATATGTTCTATCTAACTGTGATATATTGAAAGACTAAGTTAATAATTACCCATATATTTCATTTTATTGTAATATATTGAAAGATTATGCGCACACAGAACACGTATGCTATATTGTATCCATTTTATTCTTGAGTGATCCATTTTTTGGTACTAGAAAAAGATTGTATTTATTTGTGTATTCAATATGTATTGCTGTACTTACTGTGTGCGCTATCTCTGTATGTATTTATGCTACAGTACTTTTCTTGTTTTTACCATATGACTCATGTCATCTAATAATAATAATATAGAATATACTTTTTGTCCAATTGACCTCAATTAAAGTCCCAAATCTTTTTTGCCTGGACAATACATAGGGGTGGAGGCAACTGGACATCTGTGACAAATCATTTACATTGTTTTTCCCCGTATCACAACTTATATAAGGCACAGAAATGTTAGGGGAAGGGGGGAGGGGAGTACCCAACAAATTATGCTACCTCGATGCCCTCAACACCTGGACCCCACTGCCGGGCGAGGAGGCTGCTGGTGGTCTCGAGGCCCCCAGTTTGGCACCAACATCTGGAGAGATCCCTCAACTCCAGTCAGAGCAGAACATGTGCTCCGATGTTCACAAAGTTGGAAAGTTTACAGCAAATAATAAACATGAAAAGAATATTTCAAAATACTGCAGAGCGTTCCTCAGAACTTATTTATAACAATCAAATTTTGTTTAAGTTTTGTTTTCCAATGATAAACTCCAATTCCGCACATATGGGAGCATTGCGTAAACATAACCCACATACACAAAACCGTGACAGCTAGAAGATATATACCGTGTCGCGTGACATTCACCGGAATATCTGTACATCTCAACTCAGGAGAGCCAACGAGGAGGCCTATCAGTCTTGTAGGTTAGATGACTGCTATGAGAAACCCCCCCCCCCAGCACACAAGGGGTTAACGCCAAGCTGCCTGATCTATTATGGGCTGGATAAACCTGCATTGATTGCGCTAACCCCCCCCCCCCTTCCATATCTTCCTCCTCTCCTCCGGGAAAAGATCCCACAGACTGGCTGAGAAATGGCCATAACAAATGTCAGATTAACCCCTTCAGCTTAGCAGCGTGGTATTCCAGAAACACTCTTACCTCTGAAGGAGAGCTGCACCCGTGGGGTTGGTGGGGAGGATTCCTTGGCAGTGGTGTAGTACAAGGTTAGCAGGGCGCTGGCCAAGACTAGCAGGTCCTGGGGTTGCATGGCGCAGGGAATGGACAATCCAAGGAACCTGGGAGAGAGGAGAAACATTGGCTCATTAAACCACAAATCCAAATAGTAACATTTTTGATCAGAAAAAGAAAAAAAACACATTTGGATACATTATAAGACAAGATGATACAGTGCCTTGCGAAAGTATTTGCCCCCCCCCCCCCCTTGAACTTTGCAACCTTTTGCCACATTTCAGGCTTCAAACATAAAGATATAAAACTGTAATTTTTGGTGACGAATCAACAGCAAGTGGGACACAATCATGAAGTGGAACGAAATTTATTGGATATTTCAAACTTTTTTAACAAATAAAAAACTGAAAAATTGGGCGTCCAAAATTATTCAGCCCCCTTAAGTTAATACTTTGTAGCGCCACCTTTTGCTGCGATTACAGCTGTAAGTCGCTTGGGGTATGTCTCTATCAGTTCTGCACATCGAGAGACTGAAATTTTTGCCCATTCCACCTTGCAAAACAGCTCGAGCTCAGTGAGGTTGGATGGAGAGCGCTTGTGAACAGCAGTTTTCAGTTCTTTCCACAGATTCTCGATTGGATTCAGGTCTGGACTTTGACTTGGCCATTCTAACACCTGGATATGTTTATTTGTGAACCGTTCCATTGTAGATTTTGCTTTATGTTTTGGATCATTGTCTTGTTGGAAGACAAATCTCCGTCCCAGTCTCAGGTCTTTTGCAGACTCCATCAGGTTTTCTTCCAGAATGGAATGGCTCCATCCATCTTCCCATCAATTTTAACCATCTTCCCTGTCCCTGCTGAAGAAAAGCAGGCCCAAACCATGATGCCGCCACCACCATGTTTGACAGTGGGGATGGTGTGTTCAGGGTGATGAGCTGTGTTGCTTTTATGCCAAACATAACGTTTTGCATTGTTGCCAAAAAGTTCAATTTTGGTTTCATCTGACCAGAGCACCTTCTTCCACATGTTTGGTGTCTCCCAGGTGGCTTGTGGCAAACTTTAAACAACACTTTTTATGGATATCTTTAAGAAATGGCTTTCTTCTTGCCACTCTTCCATAAAGGCCAGATTTGTGCAGTATACGACTGATTGTTGTCCTATGGACAGAGTCTCCCACCTCAGCTGTAGATCTCTGCAGTTCATCCAGAGTGATCATGGGCCTCTTGGCTGCATCTCTGATCAGTCTTCTCCTTGTATGAGCTGAAAGTTTAGAGGGACGGCCAGGTCTTCGTAGATTTGCAGAGGTCTGATACTCCTTCCATTTCAATATTATCGCTTGCACAGTGCTCCTTGGGATGTTTAAAGCTTGGGAAATCTTTTTGTATCCAAATCCAGCTTTAAACTTCTCCACAACAGTATCTCGGACCTGCCTGGTGTGTTCCTTGTTCTTCATGATGCTCTCTGTGCTTTAAACGGACCTCTGAGACTATCACAGTGCAGGTGCATTTATACTGAGACTTGATTACACACAGGTGGATTCTATTTATCATCATTAGTCATTTAGGTCAATGTTGGATCATTCAGAGATCCTCACTGAACTTCTGGAGAGAGTATGCTGCACTGAAAGTAAAAGGGGCTGAATAATTTTGCACGCCCAATTTTTCAGTTTTTTATTTGTTAACAAAGTTTGAAATATCCAATAAATTTCGTTCCACTTCATGATTGTGTCCCACTTGTTGTTGATTCTTCACAAAAAATTACAGTTTTATATCTTTATGTTTGAAGCCTGAAATGTGGCAAAAGGTTGCAAAGTTCAAGGGGGCCGAATACTTTCGCAAGGCACTGTATAAACAGCAAAATAGAAGTTCATAGTTTTTTCTGATCTGTTGGTCCTCTGATCTGATGGACAACCTTTCTGATCAATAAGGAGGTTTGAATAGTGGAAAGGGGCAAGTTATACTTTTACAGAAAAAGCTGAGATTTGTATAACTTCAGCTGCTGGCGTCTTTGGAATTACCGGTGATTTTAGCATGCCATCCCCACTTTACAATACATTGACCAGGCTTATGGCAGGTTTATTTGAACCATATCTTTGAGGGTCTCTGAACAGAATGAAGGTTTTGTAAATAAGTTTCTTTGTCAGTTATTTTGTGGAATGCTTTAAAGGAGGCAAAAGACTCAGAAATGTATTTAGGGGGAATTCCTGACCAAAATGCCAGATAATTGAAGTATGAAGAGTACCTGGGGCAAACACTAGAAGACTAGATTCAACTAGATCTATGCACATTCTGGTCTAATCTATCAATTTGATTTGAGAAATATTTGACAAATGCCTTTGGGTAATGGATGACTGTGACTTTGCAGGAACATTTTTTTTCCTTTAGATAAAGTTTAAGAGCGGAAAGACATGTCTGTACCACCACAGGTAACATAAAACAGCGTTCCGGAGTTCCGTCCCTCCATCAGATTTTACAAACAGTTTTGTGTTCTGCTTTGAAGGTACAATCCATTCAGGCTAATATCAAGTTAGGGTGAGCCATGGAATTCAGATTGGGGTGAGCCAATGATATTAGATGAGGGTGAGCCATGGAATTCAGATTAGGATGGGCCATCGATATCATATGAGGGTGTGTCTTAAACATCAGATGAGGGTGTGTCATAGACATCATGCGAGTGTGAACCATGGACATCATAGAGGGTGAGCAATGGACATCATACGAGGGTGAACAATGGACGTCAGATGAGGGTGTGTCATAAACATCATACAAATGTGAGCCATGGACAATGGTGTGCCATGGAGGTCATACGTGGGTGAACCGTAGACATTATAAAAGTTAGAGCCATGGACATTAGATAAGAGTGAGCAAAAGACATCATACGTAGGTGAACCATGGACATCATATGATGGTGACTCATGGACATCAGGTGAGGGTGAACCGTGGACATCAAGTGAGGGTGAGCCATGGACATCAAGTGAGAGTGAGCCATGAACATTATACAAGGGTGAGCCATGGACATCATACAAGAGTTAGCCTTGGACATTATACGAGGGTGAGCCATGCACATTATACAAGGGTGAGGCATGGTCATCATACAAGGGTGAGCCATGGACATCATGCAAGCGTGAGCCATGGTAAAGGTGAGCCATGGGCATCATTCATGGATGAGCCATGGACATAATTCATGGGTGAGCTATGGACATCATCTGTGGGTGAGCTATGGACATCATCTGTGGGTGAGCCATGGACTTCATTTCTGAGTGAGCCATGGAAGTCATACATGGGTGGGCCATGGAAATCAGATGAGGGTGAGCCATGGACATCATACATGGGTGAGCCATGCACATTATACATAGGTAAGCCATGGACATCATACATGCTTGAGCCATGGACATCATAGGAGGATGAGCCACAAACATCATACGAGGGTGAGTCATGTATATGAGACAAGGGTGAGCCCTGAACATCAGACAAGGGTGAGCTATGGACATTATAAGAGGGTGACCCATGAACATTCTATTAGGGTGGGCCATGGACATCAGGTAACGGTGAGCCATGGACATCAGCTAAGGGTGAACAATTAAAAAAAGTGTGAGTGAGCAATGGACATTGGGTGATCCAAAAAACATCAGGTGAGGGTGAGCTATGGAAATCAGATGAGGGTTAGCTGTGGACTTCAGATGAAGGTGTGCCATGGACATTAGATGAGGGTGAGCCCTGGACATCAGGTGAGGGTGAGCCATGGACATCAGGTGAGGGTGAGCCATGGACATCAGGTGAGGGTGAGCCATGGACATCAGGTGAGGGTGAGCCATGGACATCAGTTGAGGGTGAGCCATGAACATCAGGTGAGGGTGAGCCATGGACATCAGGTAAGGGTGGGCCATGGACAATAGGTGAAGGTGAGCCATGGACATCAGACGAGGGTTAGCAATGGACATCAGGTGAGGATGAGCCTGGACATCAGGTGAGGGTGGGCAATAGACATCAGGTGAGGGTGGGCCATGGACATCAGATGAAGGTAAGCCATGGACATCAGGTGAGGGTAAACCATGGACATTATGCAAGGTTAACTATAGACATTATGTAAGGGTGAACCATGGACATTATATGAGTGTCAGCCATGGTTATCAGGTCATGGTGAGCCATAGATATTAGAGGGTGAGCCATTGACATTAGAAAAGGGTGAGCCATGGACATTAGATGATGAGCCATGGATATCAGATGAGGGTGAACCATGGACATCAGGTCTCGGTGAACCGTGGACACCAGGTGGGGGTGAACCGTGGACATTAGGTGAGGGTGAACCGTGGACATTAGGTGAGGGTGAACCGTGGACATTAGGTGAGGGTGAACAATGAACATCAGGTGAGGATGGGCTCAGCACTGGGCAACAACCAACACAAGGTTGGGCCACAAATCCGAAGAACTGCTCTTTTATTTATTAGAGGATGTAACCAAACAGAAGCCGTATTTTTTTTTTTCATTTACTCGGAGAACATTTTAGAAAGGCTGTCTGTATTCTGAGGAGCAAACAAAGCCCTCAGCATGCAGATAGGCACAATAAAAAGCTGTATAATTAAAAGCTTAAAACATAAGAGACACGTGAATGACACTTAGACCTTGTTCCGCTCACTCCCATGCGCTTTTCCATTACAATATGAATCAAAACAAGCCGCTAACTAAACACGTATTATACTAACTGTGCCGTATCCATCTTTTATGTGTCTGTCTGCAGCTATCAGCGTAGATTGAATTTCCTTCATTTATACAGCGCTGACATTTCCTCTGCAATTTACAAAGAACTGAGCTACTTGCATCTGTTTCGACTCCCAAAGGAGCTTACACTCTAATTGGTCTAACAAACACATACAAGGATCTATGTCTTAAACTGCCCCATAGAGGAGATAATACACACATCCTAAAGAAAACCTGTTATTGGTACTGTTGCAAAGCCTAATGGTTTGCCATGGACATCAAGTAAGGGTAAACCATAGACATTATACGAGGATGGGCCATGGTCATTTGGTGATGGCGAGCCATAGAAAGATGAGAGTGCCTCCATGGTGGTGATATACAAATCCTAAAGAGGACCTGTTATTGGTACTGTTGCCAAACCCAAGGGCTTGCCATGGACATCAAGTGAGGGTAAACCATGGACGTTATACAAGCATGGGCCGTGGTCATGAGGTGAGGGTGAGTCATGGACATCAGATGAGGGTGAGCCATGGACATCAGATGAGGGTGCCCCCATGAAGGAGATATACACATCCTAAAGAGGACCTGTCATTGGCACTGTTGCCAATCCTAAAGGCTTGCCATGGATATCAAGTGAGGGTAAACCATGGGCATTATACAAGGGTGTGCCATGGTGATAAGGTGAGGTGGAACCATGAAAATCAGATGAGGGTGAGCCGTGGACATCAGATGAGGGTAAGCCGTGGACATCAGATATGGGCAAGCCATGGACATCAGATGAGGGTAAGCCATGGACATCAGATGAGGGTGCCCCCACAAAGGAGATATACACATCCTAAAGAGAACCTGTCATTGGCACTGTTGCCAAAAACCTAAGGGCTTGCCATGAATATCAAGTGAGGGTGAACCATGGAAATCAGATGAGGGTGAGCCACGGACATCAGATGAGGGTAAGCCATGGAAATCAGATGAGGGTGAGCCACGGACATCAGATGAGGGTAAGCCATGGACATCAGATGAGGGTAAGCCATGGACATCAGATGAGGGTGCCCCCACAAAGGAGATATACACATCCTAAAGAGAACCTGTCATTGGCACTGTTGCCAAACCTAAGGGCTTGCCATGAATATCAAGTGAGGGTAAAAGATGGGCATTATACAAGGGTGGGCCATGGTGATAAAGTGAGGGTGAACCATGGAAATCAGATGAGGGGGAGCTACGGACATCAGATGAGGGTGCCCCCATGAAGGAGATATACACATCCTAAAGAGAATCTATCATTGGCACTGTTGCCAAACCTAAGGGCTTGCCATGGATATCAAGTGAAGGTAAACCATGAGCATTGTACAAGGGTGGGCCATGGTGATAAAGTAAAGGTGAACCATGGAAATCAGATGAGGGTGAGCCACGAACATCAGATGAGGGTAAGCCGTGGACATCAGATGAGGGTAAGCCATGGACATCAGATGATGGTGCCCCCATGAAGGAGATATACACATCCTAAAGAGAACCTGTCATTGGCACTGTTGCCAAACCTAAGGGCTTGCCATGGATATCAAGTGTGGGTAAACCATGGGCATTATACAAGGGTGGGCCATGGTGATAAAATGAGGGTGAACCATGGAAGTCAAATGAGGGTGAGCCATGGACATCAGATGAGGGTAAGCCATGGACATCAGATGAGGGTGCCCCCATCAAGGAGATATACACATCCTAAAGAGAACCTGTCATTGGCACTGTTGCCAAACCTAAGGGCTTGCCATGGATATCAAGTGTGGGTAACCCATGGGCATTATACAAGGGTGGGCCATGGTGATAAAATGAGGGTGAACCATGGAAATCAGATGAGGGTGAGCCATGGACATTAGATGAGGGTAAGCCATGGACATCAGATGAGGGGGAGCTAAGGACATCAGATGAGGGTGCCCCCATGAAGGAGATATACAAATCCTAAATAGAACCTGTTCATTGGCACTGTTGCCAAACCTAAGGGCTTGCCATGGATATCAAGTGAGGGTAAACCATGGGCATTATACAAGGGTGGGCCATGGCGATAAAGTGAGGGAGAACCATGGAAATCAGATGAGGGTGAGCCATAGACATCAGATTAGGGTGAGCCTTGGACATCAGATAAGGGTAAGCCATGGACATCAGATGAGGGTAAGCCTTGGACATCAGATGAGGGTAAGCTATGGACATCAGATGAGGGTAAGCCATGGACATCAGATGAGGGTAAGCCACGGACATCAGATGAGGGTAAGCTATGGACATCCGATGAGGGTAAGCCATGGACATCAGATGAGGGTAAGCTATGGACATCAGATGAGGGTAAGCCACGGACATCAGATGAGGGTAAGCTATGGACATCAGATGAGGGTAAGCCATGCACATCAGATGAGGGCAAGCCATGGACATCAGATGAGGGTAAGCCATGGACATCAGATGAGGGTAAGCCATGGACATCAGATGAGGGTAAGCCATGGACATCAGATGAGGGTAAGTCATGGACATCAGATGAGGGTAAGCCATGGACATCAGATGTGGGTAAGTCATGGACATCAGATGAGGGTGCCCGCTTGGAGGAGATATACATAATAATAATGAGGAGCTGTCATTAGTAATGTTGCCAAACCCAAGGTTCCTATCCAGCACTGACGGTTGCCACCAGCCAATTACTAGCAGTGGTGCTAGTTCTGGTACTGGCACCCCCTTGTGTCCCATACTTCTCTGGGAGCTAGCAGGAGACAAGCGGTGCCCGAATCCTGTACCGGACTGTAATAGGTAACATCCATCCTGACAGGTTCCTTATAAGATAGTATTCAGCATTAAGGCACAAGCAGGGGCTAATCTGTATCAGACATTTGTGGGACTGCAGACGCCACGGCATCTCAGTCCAGGAAGTAGACGGTGACCCTGGATGATGACTGAACAAAAATGGCGCTGTCCTTCTGGAGAGAAAAGCAGATGAAGGCATTATCAGGGGGGGGGGGGGGGTCCTGTGATTTCTGTGAGCGGTAATAAATATCTGGAAGGATTGTTGAGAATGCTGCATTTATTATGAAAAAATAGGTCTGATGACAGGTCCACTTTAGGACGATGGTTCTGCCTCTCTACGAATGTGGCTGGGAGGGTAGTAAAGGGTGACTAGTGGTAAGAGTTTATTATTCCTCAGGATTCTATTTCACTTGAAAGACCCCCATGTTTAGTCTCGCACACCCTGACCCCTCCCCCCGGCGTCTGTCACCCGGCTGTCATTACCACTTGATGCGACCCTCTCCGCCCCGCGCGCCGTTCTCAGCCACTTCTCGTCACTCGTTCTGAATACAATGTCCACTTCTTGTCACCTACATAATGGAGCGCCAATTTAAAGAGAAGACAAGGAGGAAGGCGTCCGGTGGGCCCCCACTTGCGGCAGACGCGGCGTTCTTTCCTTGCTCGCTTTGGCTTTTTCCTGGGAAGCGGCCACGGCGGTTACTAGGAGTGACAGAAATTAGGAGAACGCATAAACAAACAAAGTCTGCCAACGCCATCCGTCTTCATCAAAGCCACCACCCCCCCCCCCCCCATCCATTTCCCTTTTTCCTCTTATCTCCACCAACAATTCCCCTCCTGGCGCAGAAATGTGTGCCTGTCTCTTTAAATGTCTGCAGAAATTCCGGGCCACCCCTTCGCCGCCGAACGCACGGCGAGCCCTGGCGGAACAAATAATAAAAAAAAAAGTCTGAATATGGATTGTACGGTCCCGCTGTGCGCTCGGGGAAACGGCTTCAATACGCGCGACAAAGAATCTCTTTTATTGCGCCTGTCACTTAATTGATACTTTGTAAGAAGTCCTTTATAATAGGTAGAGCGGGGTGGGGGGATGGGAAGTGCGACGGGAGGAATAAAAAGGAGAAATGTAATTTTCTAAAGAGAACGCGGACGCATGTGACAGACTGAAGGTGACACCTGACAAGACAAGGTGACACCCAGGTGAGGGGGTGACAGACACCCTATTGGAGTGGCTGGTGTCAGATTGGTGCTGGGGGGGCAAAGTGGGCTCACTTTCAGCTGAGCACGGCGTGCGTCTTGGTTCAGGAAAGGTTTTAGAGGCAGTTTTGTGCGTCCTATTGCGCATTTTCAGCAGCCCATTAAAAAACGTATGTTACTGGATTGAAGGCCGCCAATACAACCACATTTGGGGGTGTCATTCACCCCCCCCCGTTTACAAATCCCGGTAATAGCGCAATTCACACGTGTTAACGCGTGGGCATTCACTTCAATGTGCTGTTCTTTGCACGTTTTTTGCAACACAGAGGCTCAGCGACCAAATTTTGGTGGTTGTACACGCGTGTTTTGTCACATGACAGTCACGGCAAAATGGTGTTTGGGGTGCCAATCAGAGTAAATGCCACCCAATGCACCCTGAACACTTTTCCAGCCCCATTCCCTTGAATGGGCTGTTCTTTGCACGTTTTTTGCAACACAGAGGCTCAGCGACCAAATTTTGGTGGTTGTACACGCGTGTTTGGTCACATGACAGTCACGACAAAATGGTGTTTGGGGCGCCAATCAGAATAAATGCCACCCAAACGCACCCTGAGCACCTTTCCAGCCCCATTCACTTGAATGGGGGGCCCTTTGCGCATTTGCCATAGCAAAGAAGGTCGGGAAGCCAAATTTTGGTCCTGAGCCAGGCGTTGTTGTACAGGCAAAAATTGCGCCATGTTTGGGTCGCCAATCAGGATGAGTGGCACCCAAACGCACGTCGAGCACTCTTTCAGCCCCATTAACTTGAATGGGTGGCCCTTTGTGCATTTGCCATGGCAAAGAAGGTCGGGAAGCCAAATTTTGGTCCTGAGCCAGGTGTTGTTGTACAGGCAAAAATCGCACCATGTTTGGGTCGCCAATCAGGATGAGTGGCACCCAAATGCACGTTGAGCACTCTTCCAGACCCATTCACTTTAATGGGTGGCCCTTTGCGCATTTGTTGCGGCAAAGAACTGCAGGAACCAAATGTTGGTCCTGAGCCAGGCATTGTTGTACAGGCAAAAAAATCGCACCATGTTTGGGTCGCCAATCAGGATGAGTGGCACCCAAATGCACGTCAAACATACTTCCAGCCCCATTCACTTTAATGGGTGGCCCTTTGCGCATTTGCCATGGCAAAGAAGGTCGGGAAGCCAAATTTTGGTCCTGAGCCAGGCGTTGTTGTAAAGGCAAAATCGCACCATGTTTGGGTCGACAGTAAGGATGAACGGCACCCAAATGCACGTCGAGCACTCTTCAAGCCCCATTCACTTGAATGGGCAGCCCTTTGCGCATTTGTCGTGGCAAAAAACTGCAGGGACCAAATGTTGGTCCTGAGCCAGGCGTTGTTGTACAGGCATGTTTTGAGGCACGACAATCACGGGAAAATCGCACAGTGTTTGGGTTGCTAAAACAGGCGTCCCTCGAATTGCAATGGTTCGGGATTGCGGCAATTCTGCCCTCGATCGGAGACGCCTATATGTTATATAAATATAAAATAAAAAAAAAATATATAAGTTTGCATAGAATGCATTAAGGTGAAAAACCTTCCGTACTGCAGCTCCCCCCAGACCCCCCCCCCCATTTTCCTTACCTGACCCCAATCTGATCCAGCGATGTGCAGCAGCTCCAGCCGCTGTCTCTCTCCTCATTGGACAGACTGATGGCAGTGGGAGGTGCTGTCAATCAAGCCCAGTGACATGGGATTGACGCTGCCTGTGTCAATGGAAGCAGTTGCCGGACTCAGGAGCCCCCACGGAAAGCGGCTCTCCATGGGCGGCACCAGAGGGGCCTGGAGCGCCGGTGGGGGACCCCAGAAGAGGAGGATCCGGGACTGCTCCGTGCAAAACCATTACACAGAGCAGGTAAGTACAACATGTTTATTATTTTTATTTTAAAGAATTCAAAGCTTTACAACCCCCTTCATGTTATCAATGTGACAGTTCTGCAACAATCAGCAGCCAAAGTCGCAATGAAAAATCGCATGACTTTGGAGTCACACAAGTGTGAATGGAGCCTAAAAGAAAACTTTACATCCCGGGACAGCAAAGTCTGAACGCCCCCCCCCCCTCCCTTCCCAGGGAAGCTGCGCTGCGTCCATGGAATGATATTCCTGCGGTCAGGAGGAGTGCGGAGGCTGCAGGACAAACTGTGAGAGCTTCCAGGCTGAAACATGTGCGGAAAGAGGACCTGTCATCGGATAGATCCCAATGCTGGGTGCATGAACGCTCTCTGTATCACTTCCATGTACTTATTACCTCTCAGAGGACTCCCCCCCCCGACACTGCCCTCATTGGCTGTTCTCTCCAGAAGGATGGCACCATTATCATTCAGGATCACCATCTACATTCTAGACTGAGATGCCATCTCAGAGGGCACATAGTCATGTTAATCCCAGTGCCTAGGAAGTTCTTGGCTGTGTTCACAAACGTCTGACACAGATCAGCCCCTGCTGCAGCCTCTCACCTTGTGACTTGCTGCAAAGTTACAATGTACAGTCTGATCACTGGGGGAGGAGAGACTGAGGAAATGCCTCCTCATTCGACAAAGTTACAATGTACAGTCTGATCATTGGGGGAGGAGAGACTGAGGAAATGCCTCCTCCTTCGGAAAAGTTACAATGTACAGCCTGATTACTGGGGGAGATAGACTGAGGAAATGCCTCCTCCTTCTACAAAGTTACAATGATCACTGGGGGGGAGGGGGAGACTGAGGAAATGCCTCCTCCTTCTTACAATGATCACTGGGGGGGGGGGGGAGACAGAGGAAATGCTTCCTCCTTCTACAAAGTTGCAATGTACAGCCTGATCACTGGGGGAGATAGACTGAGGAAATGCTTCCTCCTCCTTCTACAAAGTTACAATGATCACCGGGGGGGGGGGGGGGGGGGGGAGGGGGAGACTGAGGAAATGCCTCCTGCCTGCAGCAGACTGATGACATCATCCCAGCCTAGACAAAGTCACTGACTGGAGCTCAAGGACAGTTTTTTAATGATAAAAGATTGAGCTTTTCAATTTCTTTCCTCCTAAATCAATGAATGCAAATAATTGCATAATACACAATGACGAGTTTAAAGCATAATTCCGGAATAAGAAAATATCATCTAATTCCATTAATCATGCGTAGTTTTCCTGAATCTCGGTGATCTTTGTGTATTTCTTCCAGATCTGTGCAGTAATCCAGTGTGAGACTTCCTGTAATAAAGACCGCTCACTGCTGCTCTCTCTCCTTGTGCAGGGTGACTGGTCTTGTCTCCGCCCCTCCTGTACTTTTCTCCAGGCAGCCTGTAGTGGGTGGAGCCTACTTGTCCCCTCCTACAGCTCTGCTCTCTCTCCTTGTGCAGGGAGACTGGTCTTTTCTCCGCCCCCTCCTGTACTTTTCTCCAGGCAGCCTGTAGTGGGTGGAGCCTACTTGTCCCCTCCTACAGCTCTGCTCTCTCTCCTTGTGCAGGGAGACTGGTCTTGTCTCCGCCCCCTCCTGTATTTTTTTGCAGGCAGCCTGTAGTGGGTGGAGCCTACTTGTCCCCTCCCACAGCTCTGCTCTCTCTCTCCTTGTGCAGGGAGACTGGCTTGTCTCCACCCCCTTCCTGTAGTTTTCTGTGGTGGGTGGAGAATTATGGGGCCCTCCCATAACTCTGCTTTCTCTCCTTGTACTGGTCTTGTGTCCACCCCTACTGTATTTTTCTGTAGTGGGTGGAGAATTCTGGGCCTCTTTCACAGCTCTGCTCTCTCTCCTTGTGCAGGGAGACCAGTCTTTTCTCCGCCCCCTTCCTGTAGTTTTCTGTAGTGGGTGGAGCCTTCTCAGCCCTCCAACAGCTCTGCTCTCTTTCTCCTTGTGCAGGGTGACTGGTCTTGTCTCTGCCCCCTCCTGTAGTTTTCTGTGGTGGGTGGAGAATTTTGGGCCCCTCCCATAACTCTGCTTTCTCTTCTTGTACTGGTCTTGTCTCCACCCCTCCTGTATTTTTGTGTAGTGGGTGGAGCCTTCTCGGCCCCTCCCATAACTCTGCTTTCTCTCCTTGTACTGGTCTTGTCTCCACCCCCCTCCTGTAGTTTTCTGCAGTGGGTGGAGCCTTCTCAGCCCCTCCCAGAGCTCTGTTCCCTCTCCTTGTGCAGGGAGACCTGTCTTGTCTCCGCCCCCTTTCTGTCGTTTTCTTTAGTGGGTGGAGCCTTTTCGGCTCCTCCCACAGCTAAGCTCTCTCTCCTTGTGCAGAATGACTGGTCTTGTCTCCACCCCCTTCTGTAGTTTTGTATAGTAGGTGGAGCCTTCTGGGCCCCTCCCACAGCTCTGCTCACTGCACAGGTTACGTACAACACAGTGATGATTCACAGCTACTTTTACAAGGTAATATCAGGGTTTGCAAAGCCATTTAGTGCACATAAAGTGGATTTACATCCTTTGTAGCAATCGAGGAATAAATATAAATGAAAGTTTTTGTGCTCGGAGTTCAGCTTTAAAATCTAAGTAATAAATGCATGAGCCGGCAGGTGGCCAATCGGCTGGGATGTAGTTTTGCCCCACCACCTCATATAACATTTTATAGTGCCTCCCCTCCTCCGCACTCCCCCCCCCCCCCATCCCCCCATCCTCTCTTCACACCCGCTCTCGGTTTCTCTTCCATTCTGCGGATTTTCTTGCTAAAACAAATATGAAAGGGAGAGTGAGGGGGAGGGAGGCATGGCCAGGCTGGAAAGGATGAGTCAATGTGGGGGGAGAGCGGAGGAGAACCTGCCGTGGTGGAGAAGGTCGGAGATGGTGGGACAACCTCAGGTGACTTCGGGGGGGGGGGGGGGAGGTATGGACTATTTACTATTGTATGTTAAAGGGGAACCCCCGGGGTGAAAATTCAGAGAAGGGTTATTGATTCTTTAAAACTGAACTCAAGGCAAAGGTAAAAGACCCAATAAATGCAGCTCTCTGATCACTAATAAATCAATAAATGTATGTGGCTCAGAGAAACGAGCTGCTTCTTCTTTCACTGTCCAGTCCCTGGTGGTTGTGTCCAGGAAGACCTGGGCTCAGAGAAATAAGCTGCTTCTTCTTTCACTGTCCAGCCACTGGTGGTTGGGGTGGGTCCAGAAAGAGAGATGAGCTGCTTCTTCTTTCACTGTCCAGTCACTGGTGGTTGGGTCCAGGAAGCACTGGGCTCAGAGAAATAAGCTGCTTTTTATTTCACTGTCCAGCCACTGGTGATTGGGTCCAGGAAGACCTGGGCTCAGAGAAATAAGCTGCTTCTTCTTTCACTGTCCAGTCCCTGGTGGTTGGGTCCAGGAAGAACTGGGCTCAGAGAAATAAGCTGCTTTTTCTTTCACTGTCCAGCCACTGGTGGTTGGGTCCAGGAAGACCTGGGCTCAGAGCAATAAGCTGCTTCTTCTTTCACTGTCCAGCCACTGGTGGTTGGGGTGGGTCCAGAAAGAGAGATGAGCTGCTTCTTCTTTCACTGTCCAGTCACTGGTGGTTGGAGGTGGGTCCAGGAAGACCTGGGTTCAGAGAAATAAGCTGCTTCTTCTTTCACTGTCTAGTCACTGGTGGTTGGAGGTGGGTCCAGGGAGACCTGGGCTCAGAGAAATAAGCTGCTTCTTCTTTCACTGTCCAATCACTGGTGGTTGGGCCCAGGAAGACCTGGGCTCAGAGAAATAAGCTGCTTCTTCTTTCACTGTCTAGTCACTGGTGGTTGGAGGTGGGTCCAGGGAAACCTGGGCTCAGAGAAATAAACTACTTCTTCTTTCACTGTCCAATCACTGGTGGTTGGGCCCAGGAAGACCTGGGCTCAGAGAAATAAGCTGCTTCTTCTTTCACTGTCTAGTCACTGGTGGTTGGAGGTGGGTCCAGGGAGACCTGGGCTCAAAGAAAGGGGGCTGAATGATGCAGTCTCTTGTAATCCTTTGTACAGCAAAGCTTAGAGTGGGAAAGGGAAAAGCAGCACAAATAAAGATTTAGTTGTGTTGCATTTCCTATGTGCTAACGAGGGATATGCTGATAGGAAGAGAGAGAGAGCAGAGTGACAGAGAGAGATGAGCTGCTTCTCCTTTCACTGTCCAGTCATAAGTTGGAGGTGGGACCAGGAAGACCTGGGCATAAGAGAGATCAGCTGTGTCTTTTGTCCATTCACTGGTGGCTGGAAGTGGGTCCAGGGAGACCTGGGCTCAAAGAAAGTGGGTTGAATGATGCAGTCTCTTGCTATCCCTTGTGCAGCAGAGCCTAGCCTGGGAAAGGGAGAAGTGGCATAAATATTCATTTCGTTGTAATTCAGTGCTCATGTGATGGCCATCAGACGGAGGACATCTAATGGCAGAAAAAAAGTATTACTGGGGAAATCTCTGGACAGAAGTTGAATATTGCAGCAAAAGCTGTTCTTATTTTTATCTTCTATTGTGCTATTTCTTTCTATTTATCTGCAGTTCTGCTTGAAATATAATGAAACAAATGTCTCCAAAATCTTCATGTGAATGACCGGCACAGCAGAGATCAGACTACAAATGGCAGTTGTTAAACCCAAAATCTACTTCCAGTATTTTTGGCATCATATCTCACTCTATAAAGCATATTTAAGCATTTTTTTCCCCTGGTGGTCCTGCCAGTAACAGCACTTCCTGTCCCAGGGTGACAACACTAAGCCACCACCTCGTAATTAGCAGCAGCATTGTCAGCCTGCCATGTGAGCCCCTTTGGTGGATCATTATCAGGTCTAAGAATGCCTCCAGAAGCCCGATAAAGGGGCGCACTAACCAGGCTGACCAGAATTGTCTGTACAGCGGATGGAGCGCTATTCCCAATAGAGGAGGATGTTGGGGGGCGCACATACCAAGCTGACCAGGAAAGCCTGTACAGCGGACGAAGCGCTATTCACAATGTAGGATGATGGTTGGGGGATTTACACACATACCAAGCTGACCAGGAATGCCTGTACAGCGGACGAACATCTATTCCCAATGTAGGAAGATGTTAGGGGGAGGGGGGGCGCTCATACCAAGCTGACCTGGAATGTCACAGCGGACGAAGCGCTATTCCAAATTCAGGAGGAAGTTGGAAGCGCTTATACCAAGCTGACCAGGTTTGCCTGTATAGCGGATGGGGCGCTATTCCCAAAGTAGGAGGAAGTTGGGGGGGTGCACGTACCAAGCTGACCAGGAATGCCTGTACAACAGATGGAGCGCTATTCCCAATGTAGGAGAAAGTTGGGAGTGCACATACCAAGCTGACCAGGAAAGCCTGTACAGTGGACGAACCGCTATTCCCAATGTAGGAAGATGTTAAGGGGGGGGCGCTCATACCAAGCTGACCTGGAATGTCTGTACAGCGGATGAAGCGCTATTCCAAATTCAGGAGGAAGTTGGGAGCACACATACCAAGCTTGACCAGGATTGCCTGTATAGCGGATGGGGCACTATTCCCAATGTAGGAGGAAGTTGGGGGGGGGGGGGGGGGTGCTCATACCAAGCTGACCAGGAATGCCTGTACAGCGGATGAAGCGCTATTCCAAATTCAGGAGGAAGTTGGGAGCACACATACCAAGCTGACCAGGATTGCCTGTATAGCGGATGGGGCACTATTCCCAATGTAGGAGGAAGTTGGGGGGGGGGGGGGTGCTCATACCAAGCTGACCAGGAATGCCTGTACAACAGATGGAGCGCTATTCCCAATGTAGGAGAAAGTTGGGAGTGCACATACCAAGCTGACCAGGATTGCCTGTATAGCAGATGGGGCCCTATTCCCAATGGAGGAGGAAGTTGGAGGGGGGTGCATGTACCAAGCTGACCAGGAATGCCTGTACAGCGGACGAAGCGCTATTCCCAATGCAGGAGGAAGTTGGGAGCGCACATACCAAGCTGACCAGGAATGCCTGTATAGTGGATGGGGCGCTATTCCCAATGTAGGAGGAAGTTGGGGGGGGGGGGGGGGTGCACGTACCAAGCTGACCAGGAATGCCTGTACAACAGATGGAGCGCTATTCCCAATGTAGGATAAACTTGGGAGTGCACATACCAAGCTGACCAGGAATGCCTGTACAACGGATGGAGCGCTATTCCCAATGTAGGAGGAAGTTGGGAGCGCACATACCAATCTGACCAGGAGTGCCTATATAGCGGATGGGGCGCTATTTCCAATTTAGGAAGAAGTTGGGGGGGTGAACGTACCAAGCTGACCAGGAATGCCTGTACAGCGGACTAAGCGCTATTCCCAATGCAGGAGGAAGTTGGGAGCGCACATACCAAGCTGACCAGGAATGTCTGTACAGCGGACTAAGCGCTATTCCCAATGCAGGAGGAAGTTGGGAGCGCACATACCAAGCTGACCAGGAGTGCCTATATAGCGGATGGGGCGCTATTTCCAATTTAGGAAGAAGTTGGGGGGGTGAACGTACCAAGCTGACCAGGAATGCCTGTACAGCGGACTAAGCGCTATTCCCAATGCAGGAGGAAGTTGGGAGCGCACATACCAAGCTGACCAGGAATGTCTGTACAGCGGACGAAGCGCTATTCCCAATGCAGGAGGAAGTTGGGAGCGCACATACCAAGCTGACCAGGAGTGCCTATATAGCGGATGGGGCGCTATTTCCAATTTAGGAAGAAGTTGGGGGGGTGAACGTACCAAGCTGACCAGGAATGCCTGTACAACGGATGGAGCGCTATTCCCATGTAGGAGGAAGTTGGGAGCGCACATACCAAGCTGACCTGGAATGTCTGTACTGCGGACGAAGCGCTATTCCCAATGCCGGAGGATGTTGGGGGGTTGCACGTACCAAGCTGACCAGTAGTGGACAGAGCGCTATTCCCAATGTAGGAGTAAATTGGGGGACACACATAACAAGCTGACCAGGAATGTCTGTACAGCAGACAGAGCGATATTTCCAATGCCTGCGGAAGTTGATCTTCCAGACGCACGCAGCGTGAAGAATAAAGGACTCCGGGGTCCATCTATTACAGTGAAATCATTTTGCAGTGAATTCTATTCCCAATGGGTGGTGGATGACAGAGGTGACGGATGACTTGGGGTGAGAGGTCTCCCCATAGATAACAAATAGAGAGGAATGAAGTGAGAGGGATGAAATCCCCAATGTGTGAAGAGTGAGCAGAGCCGATGAATGAGCCCCCCCCTCCCCCCCTTCCCAGGCTTCCTATGTAATGTTTTTTTTTTCCAGCATCCTGGGGGGCAAGAAAAACCAAATGTGACAGAGGAAAACCAGGCAGGCGGAGGGGCACGGCACAGATGTACTGGGGGGGGGGGGGGGCCCATTCACATCTATTGCTGAGGGAGCACAGTCTGGATCAGAACGGTGATCTGCAGTTATATGGAAGCCCCAATGAAGTCTCACCCCTCGTTACCTCTTTATAGTTCGATAGCGGAAGGTGTGATGGGTTTAGGACTCTCTTTGTATGGCAATGACTGGGGTAGAAATGTACTGCCTGCCCTCCTCCTCCACAGCTCTATGCTGGGATACAATGAGACTGCAATTGGAAGGGAGGGTCTGACCAGAGAGGGGGCATGTCTGACCAAGCATGGGGAGTGTCTTACCAAAGAGGGGGAGTGTCTGACCAAAGAAAGGGCGTGTCTGACCAGAAAGGGGGTGTGTCTGACCAAAGAGGGGGGTGTCTGACCAAAGGGGGGGTGTCTGACCAAAGGGGGGGTGTCTGACCAAAGAGGGGGGGGTGTCTGACCAAAGGGGGGGGTGTCTGACCAAAGGGGGGGTGTCTGACCAAAGGGGGGGTGTCTGACCAAAGAGGGGGGGGGTGTCTGAACAAAGAGGGGGAGGTGTCTGAACAAAGAGGGGGAGGTGTCTGAACAAAGAGGGGGGGGGTGTCTGAACAAAGAGGGGGGGTGTCTGACCAAGGAGGGGGCAAGTATGACCAGAGGGGAAGGCGTGTCTGACTAGAGAAGGCGGCAAATCTAACTGAGGATAGGGTGTCTGACGAAAGAGGGGGCGTGTCTGACCAGATTGGGGGCATGTCTGACCAAAGAGGGAGCAAATCTGACATAAGAAGGGGAGTGTCTGACCAGAGTGGGGGCTTGTTTGACCAAAGAGGGGTTATGCCTGACCAGGGAGGGGGGTATGTCTGACCAGGGAGGGGGGTGTGTCTAACCAGAAGGGACATGTCTGACCAGAGGGGAGCGTGTCTTACTAGGGAAGGGGGCAAATATAACCGAGGAGAGGGGTGTCTAACCAAAGAGGGGGCGTGTCTGACCAGATTGGGGGCATGGGCGGCACAGTGGAATCTCAACCACGACACTACCTGCCTGGAGTTTGCATGTTCTCCCTGTGCCTGCGTGGGTTTCCTCCGGACACTCCGGTTTCCTCCCACACTTCAAAGAACTGCTGGTAGGTTAATTGGCTCCTGTCTAAATTGGCCCCAGTATGTGTATGTATGAATGTGGGTTAGGGACCTTAGATTGTAAGCTCCTTGAGGATAGGGAATGATGTGAATGTACAATGTATATGTAAAACGCTGCATAAATTGACGGCGCTATATAAGTACCTGAAATAAATAAAATGTCTGACCAAAGAGGGGGGAAAAATCTGACATAAGAAGGGGAGTGTCTGACTAAGGACGGGGTGTGTCTGACCAAAGAGAAGGCATGTTGGATCAGAGAGGGGGGTTGTCTGACCACAGAGAAGTTGTCACTGACCAGAGAGGTGGTGTGTCTGACCAGAGAAAAGTTGTCACTGACCAGAGAAGGGGTGTGTCTGACCAGAGAGAAGTTGTCACTGACCAGAGAGGGGTGTGTCTGACCAGAGAGAAGTTGTCACTGACCAGAGAGGGGTGTGTCTGACCAGAGAGAAGTTGTCACTGACCAGAGAGGGGTGTGTCTGACCAGAGAGAAGTTGTCACTGACCAGAGAAGGGTTGTGTCTGACCAGAGAGAAGTTGTCACTGACCAGAGAAGGGGTGTGTCTGACCAGAGAGAGGGTGTGTCTTTGTCTCTGACCAGAGAGGGGGGCGTGTCTGACCAAGTCTGTTTCATTACTGTTGGACTGCGCTGTGATTCTAAGGTCCCTTTCATACCGATGCAGTGCAGTTGGACCGTAGCACAGTGTTTGGTGCAAGTTTGCTGCACTTTCCCATAGAGTTCTAATATGTTCTGTGGTTTTGGTGAGCTTTCAAAAATCGCAGGACACAATAGAACTCTATTGTACCCCATTGAGAACGTCCGTTTAGACGAAACTAGTCAGGGCGGAATGTCAGTGCTGACGTCATGCCGCTACACAATCCCGGGTCTCTCAGTGTTTTTTTTTTTTTCTTGCTATCACATTGTTCTAATGGGATGACTGGATCTGTTCTATCGATCTTTTGCGTATTTCCAACTTTGTTAACCAGTAACCTGTTATCACACCTGGTGGGTATTCAGGTACTTACCTGACGTAGCTGAAAAGCCCCCATTCCGGCGATCATTCCATGTCTCATGGCGTCTGTTATCTATAAGAGATCAGCTACTTGTTGTGTCTGTCAGGAATACGTCCAATTATTACTCAATGTAACGAGATATCCAGCCACCTTCCCGGGGTGGAATGATCATTACATAGAAACATGTGTGAAGGATGTGATTACATGAAAGAAGACATGAAACGTGTCGGGACAAATCAAAGGAGAAACGTATCATCTTCACCGCTGAACACCTGCCAGGCTTCACATATAACAGCGGAGTACAGCGAGTATTCATGGGTTATGTAGACTGTGATTGGCTAATAGAGGAGCCTCAGATCACCCATGAGGTTAGCCCTGAGTTCTTACCATCTGAGTATCTACAGTACAAGCAGAGAGATCAATGGGGGGGTAGCTACAGTACAAGCAGATTGATCAGAGAGGGGTATCTACAGTACAAGCAGAGAGATCAGTGGGGGGTATCTACAGTACAAGCAGAGAGATCAGTGGGGGGGGGGGTATCTACAGTACAAGCAGAGAGATCAGTGGGGGGGGGGTATCTACAGTACAAGCAGAGAGATCAGTGGGGGGTATCTACAGTACAAGCAGAGAGATCAGTGGGGGGGGGGTATCTACAGTACAAGCAGAGAGATCAGTGAGGGGTGTGTACGGTACAGGCGGATAGATCAGTGAGGGGTGTCTACAGTACAAGCAGAGAGATCAGTGAGGGATATCTACAGTACAAGCAGAGTGATCAGTGAGGGATATCTACAGTACAAACAAAGAGATCAGTGAGGGGTATCTACAGTACAAGCAGAGATCAGTGAGGGGTGTGTACGGTCCAAGCAGAGAGATCAGTGAGGGGTATCTACAGTACAAACAAAGAGATCAGTGAGGGGTATCTACAGTACAAGCAGAGATCAGTGAGGGGTGTGTACGGTACAAGCAGAGATCAGTGAGGGGTATCTACAGTACAAGCAGAGATCAGTGAGGGGTGTGTACGGTACAAGCAGAGAGATCAGTGAGGGTTGTGTACAGTATAGACAGTTAATGAATATGTACTATTGTACAAATTCATTAACATAGACAGTTTGTTTCTGGGTATGCACAGTATATACAGTTAATGAATGAGTATGTGCAGTATAGACAGTTAGTATCTGAGAATGTACAGTATAGACAGTTAGTATCTGAGAATGTACAGTATAGACAGTTAGTGAGTATGTAGAGTATAGACAGTTGGTATGTACAATATAGACAGTTAGTGAATGAGTATGTACAGTATAGACAGTTAGTATCTGAGAATGTACAGTATAGACAGTGAGTATCTGAGAATGTACAGTATAGACAGTATCTGAGTATGTACAGTATAGACAGTATGTACAATATAGACAGTTAGTGAATGAGTATGTACAGTATAGACAGTTAATGAATGAGTATGTGCAGTATACACAGTTAATATATGAGTATGTACAGTATAGACAGTTAGTGAGTTTGTACAATATAGACAGTTAGTATCTGAGTATGCACAGTATAGACAGTTAATGAATGAGTATGTACAATATAGACAGTTAGTATCTGAGAATGTACAGTATAGACAGTTAGTGAGTATGTACAATATAGACAGTATCTGAGTATGCACAGTATAGACAGTTAATTAATGAGTATGTGCAGTATAGACAGTTAGTATCTGAGTATGTACAGTACAGACAGTTAGTATCTGAGTATGTACAGTATAGACAGTTAGTGAGTATGTACAGTACAGACAGTTAGTGAGTATGTACAGTAGAGGCAGTAAGTTATCTGTATAGTATTGGCAGTTAGTATCGGATTATATGCAGTACAGGGGGTTAGTCGCTATGTAGAATAGGGGCAGTTAGTAACTGAGTATATGCAGCATGTCAGGGAAGATATGGGTGACATTTGTGATGTGCGTGGGAACGGCGGCGGACGCTCAGGTATCCCGGGGGTTGGAATTACACTCATTATCTGCGGCCTGACTCGGAGTGGGCCTCATGAATTATTGAGTGGCGATCTGTGGGATCACCTTTCACCAGGAGGGGGTCACATCCAATCCACGTCTGTAACAGGCTGGATGCAGCACACACCACATGTGGCACTTAACCCCTTCCTGGAATGACAGGCGGATAAAGGAACGCGCGGAGAACTGCGGGAGAACAGCGTGAGAGAGCAGAACGCCCAACCGACCAAATGTTATCTGAGAAAATAAGGAAGACGATTCGCCGGACGATGAAACAACACGCCGCCAGTGGATAGTAACGGCTCGGCGCCATAAATCGTAGCTGGCAATACATTAACATGCAGAGTTAATATATGGAGTGATGAGATTGATAGTACAACCTATTACATTTACAGCTATGGAACGACTCCCAGCCCGACCATAAAGAGACGACTTAACCGCTGGTAACACACCGGGCATTAGAACGCGGCACACAGAATCTGGTGCAGCTGTACATAGTAGCCAATCAGCTTTCAGGTTTTATTGCCAAAGCTTCATTGAACAGGCTGAAGTTAGAAGCTCATTGGCTACCATGCAGAGCCGCACCAGATTCCGTGTGCTGCGGTTTTAGTAAATCTCTGTGTCCATGCACACATAGGCGCCTTAGAAGCGTTTGGAGGCAGAAAAAAAACTCACCCAGGAGCAGCGGCGTTTTGGCAGAAAACAAATATTTGGCGCACCTAGAGGCATACAAACGCATTTAACCCTTCCCCTGCCAGAGGCTTTTTGTGTTTTTTTTGCACACATGTTTAAAAAAAATCATTTTAGGCCTGAAGATAACATAAACTTCCCAAGCCATTCTATATTTTCTGAAAACAGACCCCCTAGAGAATAAAATAGCGGTAGTCTTAATTTTTTATGTCACACGATATTACGACAAAGGTCAAATATCAGTAAAAAAAATATACACTTAAGTTAATTTTAGGGCACACAAACGCAATCAATTACCCAATTTTTTTTGTAAAATATAAAAAACGAGATTGTACCGAGTAAATAGATACCCAGCATGTCAAACCTTAAATTTGCGTGCGCCCGTGAAATGGCGACAAACTTCAGCACCCTATATTTTCCATAGGCCCCCTATAGGTCATCAGTTTAGTGTTAGGGCTCTTTCACACGGGCGGTCCGATCAGATCCGCCTGTCAGTTTTTTAGGCGGATCTGATCGGATCCTCCATGCAGCTCTATGGGGCAGCGGGTGTCAGCGGAGACACCTCCGCTGACACCCGCTGCCATCCGCATCCGATCCTGTGCTTGAAATCTGGACGGATGGAAACCCTATTTTTCCATCCGTTCAGTAATCGGAGCGGATCGGATCTGATGAGAGCGGACAAGCGGTCCGCTCTCATCAGATCCCCCATAGAGGGCAGCGGGGGCTGAGACACCTTCCTCTCCGCTCTGCAAGTGGAGACGGAGCTGTCATCCGCCGGCTCAGCGGGGATCGCGGATCGATCCCCGCTGAGCAACACGGATCCGCCTACGGAGCGGACCGTGTGAAAGAGCCCTAACAGAGGAGGTCTGGTGCTAGAATTATTGCTCTCTCTCCGGCATGTGTGGCGATATGTAACGTGTATCGCAATTGGCGTTTTCATGCATAGGCGCCCCCCGAATAATGCGTTTACATTGGGGGGGTCCTCAAAATTTTTTGAGGGGGGGGGGGGTTTATGTGCTTAGGTGTAACTTAAATTTTTCACAATTAAAAAAAAAATGTTTTTACTTAACTTTTTTTTTTTTTTTTCATCAAATAAGAGGCAAAAAGTCCCCTATGTGATGTTTTTTTAGGTACAGGTTCTCTTGATGAGACATTTGGGGTTGATTTACTAAAGGCAAATAGATTGTGCAAGTGCAGTTGCTCCAGAGCTTAGTGAATGAGGTAAGGCTTCACTTTGCCCAGTACCCAATCACGTGCAAAGGAAATAAAAAAATAAAAAAAAACAGCTTTTTTGCTTGCACGTGATTGGATGATGGAAGTCAGGATGGCTTCTGCTCATTTACTAAGCTCTGGTGCAACTTCACTTTGCAAAGTGCACAGTCAGTTTGCCTTTAGTCAATCAACCCCCCCCCCCCCCAGGGTCTAAAAGACCCCCAATGCCCCCTCTGTGCTGCACTGAATGTAATGTAATGTGGATCGCATCGCATTAAATTCTTTCTGGGTATGCTGACCGGGGACACTGAGAGGTGGACCTGGAAGTGACGTTAAGCATGTTTCTTTCCGGGTCAGCAACAAGGAGTGCATGGGGGGGGGGGGGGGGGGAGCCGTTACCAAGGTGTATGGAAGCAATAGGTGGCAGCGCAGGCAGGAGTCTTTACACACAATCTCGGTGGCTACATCCAGGGCCGTGACAAGGGGTGGGCAGGAGGGACGTCTGCCCTGGGCACTGTGGTATCATGTGAGGTGGGGGGGAGCAAGGTGATTAAGAGTCAAGGGATTTGTGTTGGAAGTAATCAGTGCTAAAAATATGCACTGTTACTGTAATAATGACACTGGCAGGGAAGGGGTTAACACTGTGGGTGATCAATGGGTTAAATGTGAGCACCATAGAGACCTGTGTTCCTATATAGAAGGATCACATGAGCTCTGTGATCATTTAAGGGAGAAGAACGGTCAGCTGTGTTTCTCTCTCAGCGGGGAGCGATCGTGGGTGTCAGGCGGCAATCGGAGCCGACTGACCCGGGCATTGGCATCCCCGCTGTCGAGTGGGCTGCCGGCAGCGTGCGCTCGCCCCCTAGCATCCTGCACGCGACCAGCGTAGACCTACATCGGTTTGCGCAGGAGAGCCCCCCAGCCGCAGTAAATAGGTGGCGCGTGGTCGGGAAGTGGTTAAGGCTCTATTCACATATAGGCGTTTCGGATCGCGGGCAGAACTGCCATGATTCTGCACCATTGCAAGTTACGGAACGCCCGAGCGATTCCCGTGACTTGCAATGGCACCCCAAACGCGGCGCCCAACCTTTTTGCGGTAAAATCGCACAAACAGAATCGCGGGACGCCTGTTGCCCAAAAGAAGTTCTTTTACTTCTTTTGGGCGACGGGCGTCCGGCGATTCTGTTTGCGTGATTTTACTGGGGTAATTTATTTGGGGCGACAGGCGTCCGGCGGTTCTGTTTGCGCAATTTTACCACGATTCGTTGGGCAACAATGACGGCAAAATCCCGCCATGTGTGGGTGCCATTGCAAGTCACGGGAATCGCTCGGGCGTCCCGCGACTGCAATGCTTTGGGATTGCAGGAAGAATCGTGGAAATTCTGCCTGCAATCCAAAATGCCTATATGTGAATGGAGCCCAACATCTCACAAAAATGCCGGTAATCTGCCAAAAAAGAAGCTCATCTACTTTTTTGAGCTTCGGGCATTTTGCTTCAGGTGACAAAACGCTCATAGGGGGCCATTGAAATGAATGGGATTTTGCTTGTTGGGCGTTTTTAGAGACTTCCGAGATGAGCGATTTACGAGCTGAAAAACGCTCAGGTGTGAACAGGGCCTGAATAATGAGGCGGGAAGATTTTCCTGCTCGTGCTACCAAATTCCAGCAATGAAGAAAAAGGAACCAGCTCTGCACCATGTGCTGAATTCAGCTATTTGCTGAATGAGTCTCATCGATAACATACCCCTGTATAGCGGGAAGCGTCGGGGGGGCTGAATTCAGCTATTTGCTGAATGAGTCTCATCGATAACATACCCCTGTATAGCGGGAAGCGTCGGGGGGCTGAATTTAGCTATTTGCTGAATGAGTCTCATCGATAACATACCCCTGTATAGCGGGAAGCGTCGGGGGGGTGAATTCAGCTATTTGCTGAATGAGTCTCATCGATAACATACCCCCGTATAGCGGGAAGCATCGGGGGGCTGAATTCAGCTATTTGCTGAATGAGTCTCATCGATAACATACCCCCGTATAGCGGGAAGCGTCGGGGGGCTGAATTCAGCTATTTGCTGACTGAGTCTCATCGATAACATACCCCCGTATAGCGGGAAGCGTGGGGGGGGGGGGCGGAGGACTCAGCAGCCTCATTACCCCATACACATCATCTGCAACCACCCCACACATACCATACGGCAGCCAGACAGGATTATCCCAACTTAATTGGATTTTCAGTCATGTTCAATTCCCCGTCTACATGCCAGAAAAATTTCAGGCTGAACGGCTCCGGAGTATTCCATTCATGTGCGCAAGAACATGCAAACAACACTTATGTATGCGCGAGGCGTGAACCGCCATGAAATATGCATGATATTAACCGTTTTCTCTCTGGCGGGCTAAGTGTGGATTAATTATGACAATCCTGCGGGGACGCGGAATGATTGATTACATTTGGTGCCGTCGGAGATAACACCTATTTAGCATCCAGCAAAGCCCTTCAGAGTACAGCCGAGCGTACAGAAGAGCCTGCGCGGCGGCCTGCATGCGTTACAATGGAGATCCTTCGCTCTTCTCCCCCCCCCCCCCAACACGTCCCTTTACATCCAGTTCTTGCCATCCTTCTTTTTGTGGTAAAGCTTCTAAAGAAAAGAACAAAAAAGGATTACACAACTCAAATCTAATAAAAAAAAATTCACCCGCTGAGTACGGGCTGCAAAATGCAACACAGAAGGCAAACGTGTTTGACAAAGCGACGTCAGTAGGCTCAGAGGGGGCTGAATGGCATTGTGAGAGTCTTACATCAAGGCTGCCTGCTTCTCGGAACGACCACGGTTATCACCAGCCATGGTCACGAAGGGCTGTGTTCAATATAGAAGCAAGCCGGGCCAAAAAAAAAAAAAGGGCTCGTCCACATTTTGCTGCACAATGAAAATTTAAGTCAGGGCCAGGCCAAGGGGTGGGCAGAAAGAACGGGCGCCTAGGGTGCTTCAACAGAACGTTGGGTGCAAAAAAGGGCAAGACCTGCAAGGTGGTTCACAGCTTATCATGGTGGTGAGGGCCAGGGGGGCTGCTCTGATGCCCAGTAAAAAGGCTGTACCACTTATGCCACAGACATGCCTAAAGGATTCCTGGTGAAGAGAAGTTAAAAGTCTCCACCACTGACCTACTGAGTGTGGGATAAAGACAAGGACAAGTGTCTGAACAGAGGCCAGTTCCATGCACCACTGTAGACTCTCCTCCCCGGCCAGCCCAGTTTGATCAGTCCCATCTCCCCCCAACCACCCCCTGCTGGCCAGGTCTAGAACCCAGATTTGGCCGGTGAGTAGAGAGTGCCTGTGGTGGAGCTTCAACCTGGAATGGGGGTCAGGAAGAGGCTGGGAAGAGGGATAGTGGGAGTGGGGCTGATTCGCTGCACCATGGGCTTCTGGTTTGTAGTTGCCCCCTGGGCCGAAGGTTGCCAGTCAGCCCCTGGTGAGGGCACTTTGGGCATTTTGTTTTGGTGATAAGGGACCTCCTGGCACTGATTCTAGTACATAGTCTTTACACCACAGTTGCTCATTGTATAACAGGGGTCTATACACCAGTATTTTTTGTCCTTGAGGCTTTAGGGGGGACAGATTGTGGCTGCCCCATCATTGGCATCTGTGGGAGGAATAGTGCCCCATTATTGGTATCTGTGGGAGGAAAGGTACCCCATCATTGTTGTCCATGGGAGGAATGGTGTCCCATCTTTGGTATCTGTAGAAGGAATGGTGCCCCATAATTGATATCTGTAGGAGGAATGGTGCCCCATCATTGGTATCTGTGGGAGGAAAGGCACCCAATCACTAATATCTATGGGAAGAATGGTTCCCCATCATTGGTGTCTGTTGGAGGAATGGTGCCCCATTATTGCTGTCAGTGGACAACATGGTTCCCCAAGGGCCGAATAAAGGCAAGCAAAGGGCCATAACTGGCCCACGGGCCACAGTTTGGAGATCACTGGTGTATAGAATAGAATTTCAAGACAAGTATCAAATCAGGGATATCTTTCCACAATACCCCACTGTTCTTTGTTTTAAATCCAGAGATAAGCTTAGGGTATGTTTCATGATTTGTGAAGAACAAGAAGGATTAGGTTTACAATGAGGCACTGTAGGCCCTTGTCTAAAGGCGCCATAGGCAAATAGGCAACTTTTCCCTGTGCAGTTTTTGGTTCTCTGTTTCTTCCCAAGCAAAAAATGCAATCAGATTATTTTTAATCAGTCACAATATTTAAAGAAGAATTTAGTACAGAAAAAACTAGAATATGTTCTGTAGAAAAAAAGATAATCTGAGCACAGGTGTCAAAGGTTGTATGCCCATAGACATCACCAGGGAGACCTCATTTAGAATACTGTGTCCGGCTCTGGGGACCTCACTTACAGATATTGATAAGATAAAATGGTTCCAGAGAACAAGCAGGATACGGTCTGGACGGGGTACATAAGGATCAAACAGGCAGGATAATGTACAGGGAGCTTTAGGACAGCACTGTCCATGGAGGAGAACAGAACGTCTATTGTGTTCATGAATCCACCACTTTCTCCACCTCAAACACCCTCATTTATCAAAATGTCTCAAAGAAATGCAGTGATCCCACAACGGCAAGATTCCAAAATGTCTATTTAAGTCTGAAACACATAACTAGAGGGATCACCGACAGGAGGAAGGAGGTCCTGATTCCTCTATATAGTTCTTTATATCACCGGAGGGGTCCTTAGCAGGAGGAAGGAGGTCCTGATTCCTCTATATAGATCTTTATATCACCGGAGGGGTCCTTAGCAGGAGGAAGGAGGTCCTGATTCCTCTATATAGATCTTTATATTACTAGAGGGGACAACAGCAGGAGGAAGGAGGTCCTGATTCCTCTATATAGATCTTTACATCACAAGAGGGATCACCAGCAGGAGGAAGGAGGTTCTGATTCCTCTATAAAGATCTTTATATCACTGGAGGAATCACCAGTAGGAGGAAGGAGGTTCTGAATCCTGATTCCTCTATATAGATCTTTATATTACTAGAGGGATCAGCAGTAGGAGGAAGGAGGTCCTGATTGCTCTACATAGATCTTTATATCACTAGGGGGGTCACCAGCAGGAGAAAGGAGGTCCTGATTCCTCTATATAGAACTTTATATCACTGGTGGAACCACCAGCAGGAGGAAGGAGGTCCTGATTCATAGGTGTGCGCAGGTGGTGTGCCAGGTGTGCCTGGGCACACCCTAATCACTACGCTGCAGGATGGAGAGTGGGGAAAGTGGCTAGTAAATATGTAATTTACTGGCGCCTTCCTTTTCCAAATGAACATTGTGAACACAACTAGGTTTACTATGCTTCAGTTTATGAATGAACTGGAAGCCACTCAGCACAGAGCACTTCCCATTCATTCACTGTCCTGTGCAGCTGAGGCTGCAGAGAAAGGAATGTGTGTTTGAACTTTGGGGTGCACACCTATGACCTGATTCCTCTACATAGATTTTTATATCACTAGCGGGATCACCTGAAGCAGGAAGGAGGTTCTGATTCCTCTAAATAGACCAATTATCATTGGAGGAATCACCAGCAGGAGGAAGGAGGTCCTGATTCATCTATATAGATCTTTATATCACTAGAGGGATCACCAGCAGGAGGAAGGAGATCCTGATTCCTCTATATCAGCGGTCACTAAATGGCGGCCCGCGGTCCATTAGCGGCCCGCGCGATGCTTCTGCCCGGACCGCTTGTGGCTCCCGGCTCACTAGCAGTCGAGCCGCGAGTAGGGGGGTGACGTCCCGAGCGCGCCCCGCCCCCTGCAACTGCCTAGTGGACATTGCGGTGTCCTGTCGGCCGCGAGTAGGGGAGTGACGTCCGCGCGCGCCCCGCCTCCTGCAACTGACTAGTGGACATCGCGGTGTCCTGTCGAGCCGCGAGTAGGGGCGTGACGTCACTCGCGCGCCCCGCCCTCTTCTCCTGACTGCGGCTCCCTCACAGCGGACACTAGGTGCACGCCCCGCCCCCCTGTTCGCGGCTTTTGACTCAGCTGGCTCCAGGTATGTGGAGCACATTTTTAGAGGAGAATACTGCAATTTAAAAAAAAACCCTCAAGTGTGCAGACTGGCATGTGTTGTTGCTCATTAGAGTGCCCCATAAAAGAAACAAAATATGCCCATCAGATTGCCCCCTTGACATAAAATGTGCCCATCAGCGTGCCCCTTATTTTATGCTAAGGGACACGCTGATGGGCATATTTTATGTTAAGGGGCACTCTGATGGGCATATTTTATGTTGATGGACACGCTGATGGGCATATTTTATGTTAAGGGACACGCTGATGGGCACATTTTATGTTAAGGGACACGCTGATGGGCACATTTTATGTTGAGCGCAACGCTGATTTACACGTTTTGTTTTGCCCATCAGCGTGCCCGCTAACATAAAATGTGTCCATCTGAGTGCCCCCTAACATAAAATGTGCCCATCAGCGTGTCCCTTAACATAAAATGTGCCCATCAGCGTGCACCCTAACATAAAATGTGCCCATCAGCTTGCCCCTTATTTTATGTTAAGGGTCATGCTGATGGGCATATTTTATGTTAAGGGGCATGCTGATGTGCATATTTATTCTGTGGCACACACTGATGGGCATATTTTATGTTAAGGGGCACTCTGATGGACATATTTTATGTTAAGAGCAACGCTGATTTACACGTTTTGTTTTGCCCATCAGTGATCCCACCATCATAAAATGTGCCCATCAGGATGCCCCCTAACATAAAATGTGCCCATCAGCGTCACCCTTAACCTAAAATATGCCCATCAGCGTGCCCCTTATTTTGTGTTAAGGGTCACGCTGATGGGCAAATGTTATGCTAAGGGGCACACTGATGGGCATATTTTATGTTAAGGGTCACGCTGGTGTGCACATTTTGTTCTGCCCATCAGAGTGCCCCTAACATAAAATGTGCCCATCAGCTTGCCCCTTATTTTATGCTAAGGGTCATGCTGATGGGCATATTTATGCTGTGGTACACACTGATGGGCATATTTTATGTTAAGGGGCACTCTGATGGGCATATTTTATGTTAAGAGCAACGCTGATTTACACGTTTTGTTTTGCCCATCAGCGATCCCACCATCATAAAATGTGCACATCAGCGTGCACCCTAACATAAAATGTGCCCATCAGCTTGCCCCTTATTTTATGTTAAGGGTCATGCTGATGGGCATATTTTATGTTAAGGGGCATGCTGATGTGCATATTTATTCTGTGGCACACACTGATGGGCATATTTTATGTTAAGGGGCACTCTGATGGGCATATTTTATGTTAAGAGCAACGCTGATTTACACGTTTTGTTTTGCCCATCAGTGATCCCACCATCATAAAATGTGCCCATCAGGGTGCCCCCTAACATAAAATGTGCCCATCAGCGTGACCCTTAACCTAAAATATGCCCATCAGCGTGCCCTTTATTTTGTGTTAAGGGTCACGCTGATGGGCAAATGTTATGCTAAGGGGCACACTGATGGGCATATTTTATGTTAAGGGTCACGCTGGTGTGCACATTTTGTTCTGCCCATCAGAGTGCCCCTAACATAAAATGTGCCCATCAGCTTGCCCCTTATTTTATGTTAAGGGTCATGCTGATGGGCATATTTTATGTTAAGGGGCATGCTGATGTGCATATTTTTTGCTGTGGTACACACTGATGGGCATTTTTTATGTTAAGGGGCACGCTGATGGGCACATTTTATGTTAAGGGTCACGCTGATGGGCACATTTTATGTTAAGGGTCACGCTGATTAGGGGATATCTGATGTAAAGTGGTACGCTGACGAGAATGCCTGATGTAAGGGAGCACTGTGATGGGGACACCTGATGTAAAGGGGCACTCTCATGGGCACACCTGATGTGGTGGGGATACCTGATGTAAGGAGGCCCCCCTATGGTGACACCTAATGTAAGGGGGCACTCTAAAGAGGACACCCTATGTAAGGGGGCACTGTGATGGGGGAACCTTATATAATGGGGTACTCTGATGGGAACAAAAGATGTAAGGGGGAACACTAATGGGAGACACCAGATGTAAGAGGGCTTTCCATTGCAGAAACCTGATGTAAGTGGGCACTCTGATGAGAATACCTGAGGGAGTACTCTGATGGTGGCAACTGATTTTTGGGGGTATTCCGATGGGAGAACCCAATGTAATGAATTACTCTGATAGGGGCAACTGATGTAAGGGGGAACACTAATGGGGACATTTACATTTACAGAGTATTACCAGATTGTGTGGAGGAAATAGTAGCAAAAGCGCCAGAGAACATGGCTTGTTCCAAGAAAAGGAAGGTAGATGCTGAAAACCGAGCCTTCAAAGATGAATGGACAGACCAATACATGTTCATTCTTCCTATGGGAAGTTTAAAACCAGTTTGTCTCATTTGTTGCGAAACGGTGGCGATAATAAAAAGCAGCAATGTGAAGCGCCACTACGAAACAAAACACGGTTCGTTTGAGCAAACATATCCACAGCATTCCGAGGTGAGGGCACGTAAAATAACTGAACTAAGAGCCCAGTATGACAGATCCACCAAAGTCCTCTCACATTCATTTACAGCCCAGCAGCGTGCAAATGAATGTTCACTTAAAGTAGCATGGATTTTGGGGCAACACAAAAGACCATTTACCGACGGTACATTTGTTAAGGAGTGCTTGAATGCTGTTGCTGAAACTTTACTTGAGGGTAAACAAAAAGAGCTGTGTGAAAAAATCAATCAAATCCCACTATCAGCGTCAACGGCAACAAAAAAGACTGAAATATTAACAGAGGATGTATTGGCACAACTTGATGCAGCTATTCAGAGTGCAGTATGCATTTCTTTAGCCATTGATGAATCAACAGATATAACGGATAATGCCCAGCTTTTGGTGTATGTAAGATTTTTTCACAAAGAAAGCAAAGAACTCTGTGAGGACCTGTTAGGTGTAACACCACTTGAGACACATACAAGAGGAGAAGACATATATGAGGCCATTAGGGAGATTCTAAAAAAGAGGAAGATAGACCTGAAAAAAGTGGTCTCAGTCACCACAGATGGTGCCCCCGCCATGGTAGGAAAGGAGAAAGGAGCTGTGGCGCGACTGAAAAAGGACAACCCTGACCTTATTGCTTACCACTGTATCATCCACCAGACTGTCCTGTGTGCCATTCTATCAGAAAAGTTTGCAGAAATCATGGACACAATGATGAAACTCATCAACTTCCTCAGGGTATCCTCATCCCATCAACATCGTTTACTAAGAGAGTTTCTTAAAGAAGTTGAGGCAAATGCAAATGACCTTTTACTTCACAACAATGTTAGGTGGTTGAGTAAAGGCAGTGTATTGGAACGCTTTTGGTCCATTCGCACTGAAGTAACAGCTTTCTTAATACAACTAAAAAGCCAGAAAGCAAAACAGTTTTCACTGTTTTTACAAGATGAGAGCACAATGGATAATATTGCTTTCCTAGTGGACATAACATCACACCTTAATGAACTCAATTTAAAGCTGCAGGGCAAGAACAATTCCATCTGTGATTTGATGACCGCTGTCCGCTCCTTCCAGAGAAAACTGGATTTGTTTAGGGAAGATCTTCAAGGAGAGTGCTTGCATTTCACAAAGGTGAAAGAACAGATTCAAGGAAAGAGAGATGTATCTCCTTTTGTTGATTTCATTGATAAACTGATTGGAAACTTCAGTAAAAGGTTTGATAGCTTCAGTCTTGGACAGCAGATCCTCCTGCTCATCCACAATCCCTTCCTCATTAAAGATCCCAGAGTGTTTTCAAAGGAGGTGATGCAGACCTTCAAGTGGGCACATGAGGGATCTCTACAGACAGAACTTATTGATCTGCAAACAAATGTTGCACTAAGAGAGCACTTTGGAGGAACTGATCCGACTAACTTCTGGCTACAGACTGTCCCGGAGACTGATTTCTCTTCTCTAATCAAGGTAGCTCTACACACCTTGACCATGTTTGGATCAACGTACAGCTGTGAGTCAGCTTTCTCCACTATGAACATTATTAAGACCAAGTATCGTTCCAGGCTCACCAATGAGCACCTACACATGTGCATGAGAATGGCAGTAACTCAATTTAAGCCAAGATTCAAACTACTGGCAGGGCAATCAAAAGCCCATTTTTCTCACTAGACAGGGAAGGTTTTTTGGGTGGTAACAAAATTAAAAACAAAACTGAGGATAATTTGTGCACTTTTTCAAATTGACACCTTGTTTAAGTTAGAAGGTGCAATTTGATTTTACTTGAAAAATGGATGGGTTTTAGAAAAGAGTTATTGATTTGTTTCCATGTTGTTTTTGTTAAGTTAGTTGCTTGTATTCCATACAAAGACTAGAGCAAATGTAAAGCTATCCTAGTTCCAACTGTCCACATGTTTAATGTTGTAACTGAAACTTGACAATAAATATTGTTGAAATGCTATGGAACTTGTACATGTCTCATTTTTTGATAAGAAATATGGTGACTACAATCTTGCTGAGTCAGCACAGACTTGAGATTCGGACCTCGGCCCAATGAAAATTTTAGCGACCGGACCTCCTTGAATTTTAATTCATTACCCCTGCTCTATATAGATCTTTATATCACTAGAGGGATCACCAGCAGGAGGAAGGGGGTCCTGATTCCTCTATATAGATCTTTATATCACTAGAGGGGTCACCAGCAGGAGGAAGGAGATCCTGATTCCTCTATATAGATCTTTATATCACTAGAGGGGTCACCAGCAGGAGGAAGGGGGTCCTGATCACTCTATATAGATCTTTATATTACTAGAGAGGTCACCGGCAGGAGAAAGGGGGTCCTAATCACTCTATATAGATCTTTATATCACTAGAGGGGTCACCAGCAGGAGGAAGGGGGTCCTGAATACTCTATATAGATCTTTATATCACTAGAGGGGTCACCAGCAGGAGAAAGGGGGTCCTAATCACTCTATATAGATCTTTATATCACTAGAGGGGTCACCAGCAGGAGGAAGGGGGTCCTGAATACTCTATATAGATCTTTATATCACTAGAGGGGTCACAAAATCCAAAAATCTTCAGAGAGCCTTGTGTCGCCCTGACCGGTACACCGTTACCCAAAGGGTCTCGTTGAACTTCCACTCGTCTTGTTAGCGGCATCCTTTGATTCGTCTTTGATGGCAGATTGAGTACAGAGAAGCCCCTTGTCTGACATCTCTCACAATTTTTTTTCTCTCCCAGCCAGTGTGGTTAACCAGCGTCTAATTGAGTGTTCCCGCGAGCTGCGCACATGTGCGAGAATCCCTATCATTCCGCCGCCCGAATCAACGGCGTGTACGCGAAAACCTACCGCGTCATCTGCTATCGTATGCAACAGCTGAATGATGAGCCCGCATCCAAAATCTATTCTAATTACAGAAGAACGCCGCTAACCAATCTCTCAATCAAGGAGCCCATTGATAGACGTCTCGCTTGATTTCACGCAGCCGACCGAGAAGCTCTAATCACGCGCAAATGTGAGCTAGAAGACGATTCCCATCTAAAATATCATCCCAGAATAAATAGACGTTCAGCCGCAGAGGAACCGCCAATCCCACAAGGCTCTGTGCTACGGGGTTAACAAGATGCTCTTCACATCCAAGAATATCTCTGGAATGGAAGAAACGCTGAATCCCCACCAATATAAATGGCACGTACGGCGCACAACCACGCCGGCGGATCGTTCACTGATTGGATGTTTTTTTTCTTTAGAGTTTCAACCGCAACTCAATCTTGTGTTTCGTAAGGCTGGATAAAAATACGAATTGTGTTACACCATCTAATTGCACCATAATAATGAAAAAAAACGTAATCATGGGAATAAAAACCTGATAAATCCCCACCGGGCGGTAAAACGGACGCTTATTTCCCCCCCCCCCCTCCGCAGACTCTCCTCGCTGTACTGGGGTCGGTGACTTTCAGGGAAGGGCAGCCTGGCAATTCATTAAATATCGAGAAGAAATTGTAATAATTTCAAAGCTTTCTACATGTTATCAAAATTATTAAGGGCGGTTCATACCGGAATGTGGTGTGGGAAAAGCGCGTTCTTTGCTCGTTTCCCACACCGCGTTCAAAGCGCCTGAAAACAGTTGGGCAGCTCGTTACACATTGGAAAGAAACTATGGTAACAATCTAATAACTTGCTACATGCTATCGAAAGTATTAGGGCCGGTTCACATTGGAACGCGGTGCGGGAAAAGCGCGTTCTTTGCTCCTTTCCCAGTGCGGGAAAGGCGTGTTGTGTGCACGTTTCCCGCACTGGGTTCAATGCAACTGGAAAAAGTTGGGCAGCTCAGTAAAGATTAAAAAGAAACTATTGTAACAATTTTATAATTTGCTACACGTTATCAAAAGTGTTAGGGCCGGTTCACACCAGAACGTGGTGCGGGAAAGGCGCGTTTCCGTGTGCGTTTCTTGGACCACGTTCAAAACGTCGGGGAACAGTTGGGCAATTCATTAAAAATTGTGAAGAAACTATTGTAACAATTTAATAATTTTCTACATGTTATCAAAAGTATTAAGGCCGGTTCCCGTACGTGGTGCGTTTCTGTGTGCGTTTCTCTCACCGCGTTCAAAGTGCCTGACAACAGTTGGGAAGCTCATTAAATATCGAGAAGAAACAATTGTAACATTTTTTTAATTTGCTACATGTTATCAAAAGTATTAGAGCCGGTTCACACCGGAACGTGGTTCGGGAAAGGCGCGTTTCGGTGTGCGCTTCTCTCACTGCGTTTAAAGTGCTTGACATCAGTTGGGAAGCTCATTAAATATCGAGAAGAAACAATTGTAACAATTTTTTATTTTTTATGTCATTAAAAGTATTAGGGCCGGTTCACACCGGATTGCGGTGCGGGAAAGGCGCGTTATGTGCACGTTTCCCGCACTGGGTTCAAAGTAGCTGGAAACAGTTGGGCTGCTCAGTAAAGATTAAAAAGAAACTATTGTAACAATTTAATAATTTACTACATATGAAGAGTATTAAGGCCGGTTCACACCCGAATGTGGTGCAGGAAAGGCGCGTTTCCTTGTGCGTTTCTCTCACCGCGTTCAAAGTGCCTGACAACAGTTGGGAAGCTCATTAAATATTGAGAATAAACAATTGTAACAATTTTTTAATTTGTTACATGTTATCAAAAGTATTAGGAGCGGTTCACACCGGAGCGTGGAGCGGGAAAGGCGCGTTTCCGTGTGCAATTCTCTCACCGCGTTCAAAGCGCCTGAAAACAGTTGGTCAACTCCTTAAATATTGAGAAGAAACTATGGTAACAATTTCATAACTTTCTACGTTATCAAAATTGTTAGGGAAGCTTCATACTGAAACGTGGTGCGGGAAAAACGCATTCTTTGCTCGTTTCCCACACCGGGTTCAAAGCGCCTGAAAACAGTTGGGCAGATCATTAAACATTGGGAGGAAACTATTGTAACAATTTTATAACTTGCTACATGTTATCAAAAGTATTAGGGCCGGTTCACACCAGAACGCGGTGCGGGAAGGGCGTGTTGTGTGCACGTTTCCAGCACTGGGTTCAAAGCAGCTGGAAACAGTTGGGCAGCTCTCTGTAGAAGCTTTGGTATGACGAAACGTGTAAGGGCATGAGCAACGCCGTCACCCAGGCAACAGGATGCTAAGCAACACTCGCGGACTTCCGGACGCTGACGAGCGGGATGGAGGCCTGGTAGGCTCCTTGATACGTCTGTGGTTGCTTGATACTATATTTGTCCACGCTATTTTAACTGTTTATCGTTGTAAGTGCAATTGTGGAGGGGGGGCTGAGTATCAATAAACTTGAATTGTTTTGGTGATCCTGCTCTATGTGCCCCTTTGTTCTCTTCCCACGCACTACATTTGAGTGAATTATGCAGCTGTGAGCAGTCCTATATGTCTTTTTGCGAGTGGATGTATTAACGACTATGGTCCGGATGAACTGGGGTCTTTGATCTTTTGGGCCAGACGCTTGCCGGGATCTGGTAAGTGTGTTTGCCTGGGGAGAGGTTCACGTGGTGAGGTGAAGGGATTAAGAACCCCTTTTTTTCGGCTCCAGCACCGGTGACTATTCCTTCTTTGGACCCTATGGGGGCTCTATTGGATTAATTTCCCATGGACATTATTTGGACTCTAATTAATGAGTTATTTTATCAGCGATTACCTTTTATTCGCACCTGAGCATTTCATAAATGCGTGCAAAATCGCGTGCTTATTAAATGCGACCAAAACAAGTGTCGGGCTTGCGGTGCCATAAAATAATAACCCCAAATGCAGCAAGCAGACATGCGTTACTGCATGCATCAAAGTATGCAAAAAGAACGTCAAAGCGCACAGTTAAAAAAAAACACGCAAAGCTCAACGCCCAATCACTTTGGCGCATTGGCAGCCCAAATCAATGGGCTGCCCTATGCGTGAGAAATGCACAACAGAAGCGGCATACCTGTTTTTTTTTTTAAATTGCACCACACCAAAATGCATGGCACTACTCTTCTATACTACAACCTGCTCACAGCACCTCGTATCCTCACTCATCCTGTTCTCAGACCTTCCCAGGAGATACAATATTTATATTTATATATATATATATCTATATATATCTATATACACACACACACACACACTAGTCTTCTATCCTCCATAATCCTCCTGTTCTTGGCTGTGTTCACAAATGTCTGACACAGATCAGCCCCCTGCTTGATCACTGGGGGAGGGGGAGACTTAAGAAATGCATCCGACTGCCTGCAGCAGACTGATGACATGCTCTCAGCCTAGGCAAAGTCACTGACTGGAACTCAAGGATTGCTTTTTAATGATAAAAGATGGAGCTTTTTTGAACCATGATCCTGCTGTATATTGAGAAATGTCAGGAATTCATTCATGGAGACTTGCAGAGATAATGACAGGTTCGCTTTAAGTGTACAGAGAAGGTTTCCATGCGCTGTCTCCACTTATACACCAAGAATCGCACCGAACACGGAATATTCAGACATTTCCCGCACTGCGCAGGTCTGCGTTCGGTTCCCGTGTTTATTTTTATTTTCTAAATTTGTTTCCTTTGCTACGAGAAAACAAGATCCCGGCTCATTGTGGATCTCGGAGATTTAAAGGCTGTTTTCTGGGTTCTCAGATGAGAGGAATGCTCAGTATTTGTGAGAACACTCCAGTTAATCATAGATTTCCCTCAATATTATTTTAGGCAGAAGGCCGCAGAGAGATAAAAATAGGCGATTATCTGCGGCCCGGAGGAGAGGCGTCAGAGGACGGCTCTCAGCAGAAGATCTGTACGTGAAGATCAGGTCTGTGTGTGATTGTCATTCAATCAGGACCATCTCCTGTGTTATACCCACTGACCCTGACCCCTAATCCTGACCCTGACCCCTAATCCTGACCCTGACCTCTAATTCTGATCCTGACCCCTAATCCTGATTTTATATACTAACTCTAACCCCTAATCCTGTCCCTATATACTAACCCTAATCCTGACTCTAACCCTAATCCTGTCCCTGACCCCTAATCCTGACCCTGACCTGTAATCCTGACCCTGACCCCTAATCCTGACCTTTTATTCTAACCCTAACCCCTAATCCTGTCCCTATATACTAACCCTTACCCCTAATCTTGACCCTGACCTCTAATCCTGACCCCTAATCCTGACTCTGACCCCTAATCCTGATCCTATATACTAACCCTAAACCCTAATCCTGACCCTAACTCCTAATCCTGTCCCTATATACGAACCCTTACCCCTAATTTTGACCCTGGCCTCTAATCCTGACCCTATATACTAACCCTAAACCCTAATTCTGACCTTATATATTAATCATGTCCCTATATACTAACCTTAACCCCCTAATCCTAAACCCTAATCCTGACCCTTACCCCTAATCCTGACCATACATACTAACTCTAACCCCTAATCCTGTCCCTATATACTAACCCTAACCCCCTAATCCTGATCAGACCCCTAAACCTGACCCCTAATCTTGAATTTATATACTAACCCTAACCCCTAATCTTGACCCTGACCCGTAATTCTGACCCTGACCCCTAATCCTGACCCTATATGCTAACCCTAACCCCCTAATGCTGATCAGACCCCTAAACCTGACCCCTAATCCTGACTTTATATACTAACCCTAACCCCCTAATCTTGACCCTGACCCCTAATTCTGACCCTGACCCCTAATCCTGACCCTATATGCTAACCCTAACCCCTAATCCTAGCCCTATATACTAACCTTATCCCCCCTAATTCTGACCCTGGCCCCTTATGACCCTATATATATACTGGACCCTATATATATACTGTACTAACCCTAATCCCTAATCCTGACCCTATATACTAACACTAACGCCTAATCCTGACTCTATATACTGACCCTATATACTGCACCTAACCTGTAATCCTGACCCTATATGCTAACTCCCAATCATGACCCTATCTACTGAACCTAACCCCTAATCCTGACCCTATATACTAGCCGCCAATTCTGACCTTGTATACTAACCCTGACCCCTAATCCTGACCCTATATGCTAACCCTAACCCCTAATCCTAGCCCTATATACTAACCTTATCCCCCCTAATTCTGACCCTGGCCCCTTATGACCCTATATACTAACCCTAATCCTGACCCTATATACTAACCCTAATCCTGACCCTATATACTGTACTAACCCTAATCCTGACCCTATATACTAACACTAACGCCTAATCCTGACTCTATATACTAACCCTATATACTGCACCTAACCTGTAATCCTGACCCTATATGCTAACTCCCAATCATGACCCTATCTACTGAGCCTAACCCCTAATCCTGACCCTATATACTAGCCGCCAATTCTGACCTTGTATACTAACCCTAACTCCTAATCGTGACCCTCTATATAAACCTCTAATCCTGACCCTATATACTAACCCTAACCCTCAATCCTGACCCTATATACTAACCTCTAATCCTGACCCTATATACTAATCCTAACCCTATATATTAACTATAACCCCTAATCTTGACCCTATCTACTAACCCCAATTCCTAATCCTGACCTTATATACTAACCTCTAATCCTGACCCTATATACTCACCCTAACCCTATATACTAACCCTAACCCTATATACTAACCCCATGTACTGACCATAACCCCTAATCCTGACCCTATGTATTTATCCTCATCATCTGACCCTATTTACTAACCCTAACCCTTAATTCTGACCCTATATACTAACCTCTAGTCCTGACTCTATATACTAACACTAACCTATATACTAACCATAACCCCAACTCCTAATCCTGACCTTATATACTAACCTCTAATCCACACCCTGTATACTAACACTTTATATCTAACCCTTTTGATTGCATCCAAGCTTGCACAGCTTCTTCTATAGTTACCATTGCACATTCCCTTGTGGAGTTCTAAACAATACAAAACAAATACAAATATTCTTTCATATTACAGAGAGTGTGAACATCGCATGCGCTGGCAGGATCCTGCTAGCACTTTCTGTAACATCGCTGAACGAAAGACGTCAACTTTCACCCACATTAACCGATAATTGCGAAATGACACAACCGATACAATGTATATAATAACGCACACATTCAGTTTCTCATTATTGGAGTAATATTTCAACAAGGAGAACAGCAAAGACAGAAGTATGCAGCTTCTCCTGGAAAATGTCATCTCTTTGTAGACACTTCATAGTTCTTGTGCGTGCCTACACAATGTATTAGCCTGTAATGTGGTCAGAACTGATGGGGGGGGTAATGCAACATTTTTGGTAACAATACTTTTTGATGCCCTTTTTGATGCCCTACAATAAGTTTTTGTCCTTCCACTAAGCTTTTATCTTTACACTGTCCCTTTGTTTATTTGTTTATTTTTTTTTTTTACCACTTTATTCCTATTACAAGGAATGTAAACATCCCTTGTAAGGCCCCGTTCACATAGGGACGACGCTACTTCGCACCGCGACTTTCGAGGTGCGAGCAGCGCGCGGCGACCTCGGAGCGGCCGCCACGGACTTCATAACATTGAAGTCTATGGCGGTCGCCTCCTGGTCGCCCCAAAGAAGCTCCGGACCCTTTTTCTAAGTTGGAGCGACTTGTGTCGCTCCTATTACAACGGGTCCGCAGCTCCCCTATGGGAGGCGACCTACGGCGGTGTGAACGGGGACTAATAGAAATAAGCAGGACAGGTCCTCCTTTTTGAGAGATCTGGGGTCACAAATATTTTTTTTGCCACTTTGACTTTAAAAAACAAAAATAATGTCTTTGAGGCCCTTTTCACACTTGGTCGATTTGGGACTGCAAAGTCGCATTACAAGTCGTATACCATGATTTCCAATGAGTACCGTTCATATCTGTGCGATTTCAAGTCGCAGCGACTTCAAAGTAGTCCGACTTTGATGTGACTTGAGTTTCACAGGTGAAAACAGACAAAAAAAAAAAAAGAAAACGAATGCAGCCACCACATCTAATGATTGGTAAGGTGCAATACAGTAAACCCCCCTCTATCGCGGGGGATACGTTCCGGACCCCCCAGCGCGAAAAGTGAAAATCCGCAAAATAGAAAAACCCTATTATAATACACTGTAGGCATGTTTTTTTTTTTTTTTACTGTCACTGTACTTTTAAAAGCATTTTAGGCTACGTTCACATGTCAGTGTAGCGATCGCGGGCAAAATCACCGCGATTCTGCCCGAGATCCGGAAATCATTGCAAATCGCGTGACGCCTGTGCGTTGCCCGTGATTTGCAATAGCACCCAAACGCTGTGCAATGTTGCCACGATTTCCGCCTGCCGAATCGCGGTAACATCACACAAAAAAAATCACGGGACGCATGACGCCCAAAAAAGGTACAAGAGCTTCTTTGGGGGCGTCATGCATCCCGCGATTTTTTTTGCGCGATGTTACTGCGATTCGGCAGGCAGAAATCGCAGCAACATTGAACAGCGTTTGGGGTGCTATTGCAAATCACGGGCAACGCACAGGTGTCCCGCGATTTGCAATGATTTCCGGATCGCGGGCAGAATCGTGGTGACAGGCAGAATCGCGGGACGCATGACGCCCAAAAAAGGTACAAGAGCTTCTTTGGGCCGTCATGCATCCCGCAATTTTTATTGCGCGATGTTACCGCGATTCAGCAGGCGGAAATCGCGGCAACATCGCACAGCGTTTGGGGTGCTATTGCAAATCACGGGCAACGCACAGGCGTCCCGCGATTTGCAATGATTTCCGGATCACTGCGATTCTGCCCGCGATCGCTACGCTGACATGTGAACGTAGCCTTAAGGTCTTTAAACACACTTTTAAAACAACAGAAACTCATTTAAACACATAAAAGATACTGAGAGACAGAGCAAGAGCTATGGAAAACACAAAAATATTTCATTTTCAATGATTTAATTAGTAAAATAACATTACAGAATAAAACGCAATATACCGGGACCGCAAAAACTGAACGGCGATGGAGCGGGGGTTTACTGCATATGACTTTTTTTGGTTTTGGGATTAATTTGGCCAATCCTGACCATAGGGCTGATTTACTAAAGGAGTAGAGGATGTTCACTTTGAAAAGTGAATTTTCGCTAAGCTTAGTAAATGAGGCGGAGCTATGCTAATTTTATCCAATCACGCGAAAGAAAAATAAATGCTGTTTAACTTTTTGCACAAGATCAGGAATTCTTTACAAACTAAATTTTCACTTAGCTTGACCTCATTCACTAAGTAAGACTCCACTCCTTTAGTAAATTGACCCTATTGATTATCACTCCAGGTCAAATACCCAATCAGATTCAAAGAAGAAAGCTGGTTAGAGTGTGAGCTCTTTAGGACAAAGTTCTCATTCATGGCCATTCTTGTGTTAATGTATATTATTGTGATCTGTATACAGTTTATTGTTGTAGCCCTTACTTTGTACAGCACCATGGAATATGTTGGTGTTATATACAAAGACACACTGATAGGTTAATGGGCTCCTGTCTGAAGCTGACCACCGTATGTGTCTTTTGTGTCTGTGTGTGTAACATAGGGACCTTAGAGTGTAAGCTCCTTGCATGTAACATAGGGACCTTAGAGTGTAAGCTTCTTGCATGTAACATAGGGACCTTAGAGTGTAAGCTCCTTGCATGTAACATAGAGACCTTAGAGTGTAAGCTTCTTGCATGTAACATAGGGACCTTAGAGTGTAAGCTCCTTGCATGTAACATAGGGACCTTAGAGTGTAAGCTTCTTGCATGTAACATAGGGACTTAGAGTGTAAGCTTCTTGCATGTAACATAGGGACCTTAGAGTGTAAGCTCCTTGCATGTAACATAGGGACCTTAGAGTGTAAGCTTCTTGCATGTAACATAGGGATCTTAGAGTGTAAGCTCCTTGCATGTAACATAGGGACCTTAGAGTGTAAGCTCCTTGCATGTAACATAGGGACCTTAGAGTGTAAGTTTCTTGCATGTAACATAGGGATCTTAGTTTGTAAGCTCCTTGCATGTAACATAGGGACCTTAGAGTGTAAGCTTCTTGCATGTAACATAGGGATCTTAGAGTGTAAGCTCCTTGCATGTAACATAGGGATCTTAGAGTGTAAGCTCCCTGCATGTAACATAGGGACCTTAGAGTGTAAGCTTCTTGCATGTAACATAGGGATCTTAGATTGTCAGCTCCTTGCATGTAACATAGGGACCTTAGAGTGTTAGCTCCTTGCATGTAACATAGGGACCTTAAAGTGTAAGCTCCTTGTATGTAACATAGGGACCTTAGGTTGTAAGCTCCTTGCATGTAACATAGGGACTTAGAGTGTAAGCTCCTTGTATGTAACATAGGGACATTAGAGTGTAGGCTCCTTGTATGTAACATAGGGATCTTATTGTGTAAGCTCCTTGTATGTAACATAGGGACCTTAGAGTGTAAGCTCCTTGCATGTAACATAGGGACCTTAGAGTGTAAGCTCCTTGTATGTAACATAGGGACCTTAGAGTGTAAGCTCCTTGTATGTAACATAGGGACCTTAGAGTGTAAGCTCCTTTTATGTAACATAGGGACCTTAGAGTGTAAGCTCATTGCATGTAACATAGGGACCTTAGAGTGTAAGCTCCTTGCATGTAACATAGGGACCTTAGAGTGTAAGCTTCTTGTACGTAACATAGGGAACTTAGAGTGTAAGCTCCTTGCATGTAACATAGGGACCTTAGAGTGTAAGCTCCTTGCATGTAACATAGGGACCTTAGAGTGTAAGCTCCTTGCATGTAACATAGGGACCTTAGATTGTAAGCTCCTTGCATGTACCATAGGGACCTTAGAGTGTAAACTCCTTGCATGTAACATAGGAATCTTAGATTGTCAGCTCCTTCTTGTAACATAGTGACTTTAGAGTGTAAGCTCCTTGCATGTAACATAGGGATCTTAGATTGTCAGCTCCTTGAAGGCAGGGCCTGATGTGAACATATATTAAGTAAAGCTCTAAGTAAATTGTCAGCGCTATATAAATGCTTGTTATACGCAAACAAATACATAAAATAAAAAAATAAATAAAAAAAATAGAAACATAAATATATAAAGTAAGATAAATAAATAAAATATTAAATAGTTAAAAAAATACAAAAATAAAATATGAATACAATGAAAAAAAATAAAAATAAACAAAATGAAAAAAATAATATAATTAGTAATAAAAAAATACATAAAAAAATCAATAATAAAAAAGAAAACAAATAAATGAAAATAAATAAAAATACATAAATACATAAAAATAAATAAATAAAAATAAATTTATAAATAACATAAAATATAAATACAATTAAAATAAATAAAATAAAAAATAAATAAATACATGAAATTAAATACATAGATCAATGAACTAAGAGCCCATTCAGACTAGCGCGACTTGTCAGGTGACTTGTCAGTCTGACAAGTCGCGATAGGTCGCGGTCCATTGAGTAGTACAGGACCCGTTCTAATAGGAGCGACACAAGTCGCTCCGACTTAGAAAAAGGGTCCTGTACTACTTTGGGGCGACCTGGGAGCGACTTGCATAGACTTCCATTATGTGAAGTCTCTGCAAGTCGCACCGAAGTCGTGGTGCACAGCGGTGCATGCGAGTTCACAGGTCGCCCCCCAAAGTAGGATCGCCTCAGTGTGAACCGGCTCTTAAAGACAAAATACAATGAAAATGAAATCAATTAAAATAAATAAAATAAAAATAGATAAATAAATAAATAAAAATAAACACATACATAAAAAGAATGCTGGGGTTTTTCGCCTTCCTCTGGATCAACTACGGGTATAGGATTGTGTATATGGGATTGTATGGTTGGGTTTTTTTTTTTTTTTAATGATTTTTGTTTTTTATTGGTTAAGCCAGATGGACTTGTGTCTTTTTTTTCAACCTAACTAACTATGTAAGAATTAAAAAAAAGTATATGCATAAATAAAAAAATAGAATGTGGAGTAAATACAGGCTATGGTGGGCAGACGCATTTTGGTAAATCAAATATAATATATATACCATTTATATAATAACAGTAATAATATATTAATATATATATATATATATATATATATATATATATATATGTGAATGTACAATGTACAATGTATATGTAAAGCGCTGCGTAAATTGACAGCGCTATATAAGAACCTGAATAATAATAATTATATATATATATATATATATATATATATATATATATATATATATATATATATATATATATATATATATATATATATGTACGTATATTAATTAAACTACTGGTGTCCAGTAGTTAATGCTACTGGACACCAGTACCAGTAGTTAATGCTACTGGTGTCCAGACGCATTTTGTAAATCAAATATAATATATATACCATTTATATAATAACAATAATAATAATAATTATATATATATATATATATATATATATATATATATATATATATATATATATATATATACATATATATATATATGTATGTGTATATATATATATATATAAATAAATTAAAAAAAATATATATGTATATATTAATATCTTGCTTGTCTTCACAAGAGCAAAGGGTTAAAATTTCCCTACACCAAGCTGCGCAATTAATATACGTTCTTGGGGTTTTTATAGGGGAGACTCACGGCTGGCGGGTCCTTATAACATTTTATGATAAAAAAAAAAAAAAAATGATAATAATTGTACAAGGAAACACATTTCTATTTTATTCATTGCGCTCATTCCGCTTCTGCGAGAAATATTATTGTGGGGGAAGGGCGCACTGTTACATGGTAGCTGCAGAAATTGAAAGGTGTTAAATGATGGGATAAATACAGGTTTGGAGCTCAGGAAGTCCTCAGGGCCTCCATTAAGTAAAAAAAGCTGAAATGCAGCAGAATGTGAAGGGAGAGTCGCAGGCAGCCTGTCACTCCAAGCAGAGGACAGCTCAATGGGGGGGATTCCTGGGCTTTGTAGTTCCCCCCAGATAAAGGAGAGAATTGTGCTCTGCAGAGAGGGACGGACATTATTCAGCACAATCTGGGGATGTGAGAGGAACAAGCTGCTGGCAGACAGAGTTTCCCTACACAAAGTAAAAATGGAGTCATTGAGCAAAGTCTTAATTTTCCTGAACTGCAGCAGGATGCGTTGGAGTGGCGTCTCGCACATTGGGGGGCAGTGTAACCCACCACAAGCCCCCATCTCCCTCACCAAGCTGTACATGACAATGAGCCAACTGAGCCTCAGGACCTCAACTTCTCCTTTGTTGGCGGTGAAATGTCCACACTTGACCCTTTCTTTGTGGCAGCCCACTGTGCCCATTCACCTCCTCTCAGCCACGTGCAACTAAACAGGTTATTTCACAGCAGGAGCCAGGAATGAAAGGAATATAAAAAAAAGCCTTTTATTACCCGATGGTGGGAGGGGGACCTGACTTCACCTGATATTTGTTTGGTAACAAGGACCCTCACAAGACCCCTTTTTACATGTGACTTAAGGAGAACAATGATTGGCGGGTGGAGAGAAGGGACGCGCCCCGGGGGCTGCCACATCAAACATGGTTCAATTTGTACAAAAATGTTGTTAATGTGTTTTAGTGGTGAAATTCCCCAACCTGCCTTTCCCTGTCTAATATATAGGATGACAGGGGGGGGGGGGGGGGGCAACATGACAAGAAAGAGCCACAGGGTACTCTACTAGGGGGCATTCTGCTTTACTGTACTGGGGATGTATTCTGCTTCACTGTACGGAGGGGGCATTCTGCTTCACTATACTTGGGGGCATTCTGCTTCACTATACTGGGGGGCATTCAGCTTCACTATACTGGGGGGCATTCAGCTTCACTATACTTGGGGGCATTCTGCTTCATTGTACTGGGGGGCATTCAGCTTCACTATACTTGGGGGCATTCTGCTTCACTGTACTGGGGGGCTTTCTGCTTCACTGTACGGAGGGGGGGAGCATTCTGCTTCACTATACTAGGGGGCTTTTAGATTCACTGTATTGGTCGAGTATTCTGCTTTACTGTACAGGGGGGAGGGGGCATTCTGCTTCACTGTACTAGGGGCTTTCTGCTTCACTGTACTGGGGGGCTTTTAGATTCACTGTATTGGTCGAGTATTCTGCTTTACTGTACAGGGGGGAGGGGGCATTCTGCTTCACTGTACTAGGGGCTTTCTGCTTCACTGTACTGGGGGGCTTTTAGATTCACTGTATTGGTCAAGTATTCTGCTTTACTGTACAGGGGGGGAGGGGGCATTCTGCTTCACTGTACTGGGGGCAATCTGCTTCACTGCTTTACTGTACTGGGGGCAATCTGCTTCACTGCTTTACTGTACTGGGGGCTTTCTGCTTCACTGTACTGGGGGCTTTCTGCTTCACTGTACTGGGGGACTTTCAGCATGATTGGACGACAGGGGGGTTCTGCTTCACTGGATTTGTGAGGAGGGCTTTTTGCTTAACTGTATTGGGAAGGCTTCACTGTAGTAAGGAGTTTCAGCCTCATAGGACTGGGGTGGGCTTTCTGCTTCACTGCTTTACTGTACTGGGGGCTTTCTGCTTCACTGTACTGGGGGCTTTCTGCTTCACTGGACTGGGGGTCTTTCAGATTCACTATACTGCGTGGCTTTCAGATTCACTGTACTGGGGGGGCATTCAGATTCACTGTACTGGGGGTCTTTCAGATTCAGTGTAATGGGGGGCATTCAGATTCACTGTACTGGGGGCTTTCAGGTTCAATGTAGTGGGATTTCAGCTTGATTTGACTGGGGGGGGGGGGGTTCTGCTTCACTGGACTTGTGAGGGGGGCTTTCTGTTTAACTGTATTGGGGAGGCTTCACTGTAGTGGGGAGTTTCTGCTTCATTGGACTGGGGGGCTTTCTGCTTTAATGTACTAGAGGGTTTTCTGCTTCACTGGACTGGGGGGCTTTCTGATTCACTGGACTGGGGGGCTTTCTGATTCACTGGACTGGGGGGGCTTTCTGATTCACTGGACTGGGGGGCTTTCTGCTTTATTGTGTTGAGGGGGTGTTCTGCTATACTGCAGGGGGTGCTTTTTAAATCACTAGACTTGTGTGTGTGGGGGGGGGGGGGGGCGTTTTGCTTGACTATATGGAGCCTGCACTGGTGAGGGCTTTCTGCCTTACTGTACAGAGGGGGGGGGGGGATGCTGTCTGACAGATATCACAGATTCCACAAAGAAACTCACAATCCTGAATGCAGAACAATAAATACAACAAAAACATCTTTCCTCCTTCTCTGATCTTTTGTGTTATCTTCTTTCTTTCATTGTTCCAGCTGGATTTCAACACAAGCTGCCCTCAAACACAATCTTCCCATACATTGCAACCACACACACAGCAATTGTGTACATCGATCGCAGCAGCAATTCTTGTGTCAGTCCTTCAGAGTCATTTACAGGAGAAAAAGAGAGGGGTAGAGAGAGAGAGAGGGGGGGGGGGGAGAAAGGAGAGAAGGAGAAAGAGAGAGGGAGAGAAATAGAGAGAGGGGGAGAGAAATAGAGAGAGGGGGAGAGAAATAGAGAGAGGGGGAGAGAAGGAGGAATAGAGAGAGGGGGAGAGAAGGAGAAAGAGAGAGAGAAAGGAGAGAAAGAGAAAGAGAGAGAGGGGAGAGAAACAGAGAGAGGGGGAGAGAAGGAGAGAGAGGAGGAGAGAGGGGGAGAGAAACAGAGAGAGGGGGAGAGAAGAAGAGGGGGGAGAGAAAGGGAGAGAGAAGGAGAGAAACAGAGAGAGGGGGAGAGAAGGAGAAAGAGAGAGGGGGAGAGAGAAACAGAGAAGGAGAGAGAGAGAGAGGGGGGGAGAGAAACAGAGAGAGGGGGAGAAGGAGAGAGAGGGGGGAGAGAAGGAGAGAGAGAGAGAGAGAGAGAAAGGAGAGAAGGAGAAAGAGAGAGAGGGGAGAGAAACAGAGAGAGGGGGAGAGAAGGAGAGAGAGGAGGAGAGAGGGGGAGAGAAGAAGAGAGAGGAGGAGAGAGGGGGAGAGAAACAGAGAGAGGGGGAGAGAAGAAGAGGGGGGAGAGAGAGGGAGAGAGAAGGAGAGAAACAGAGAGAGGGGGAGAGAAGGAGAAAGAGAGAGGGGGAGAGAGAAACAGAGAGAGGAAGAGAGAAACATGGAGAAGGGGGGAGATAAAGAGAGAGGGGGAGACAGAAACAGATAGAAAGAGAAGGAGAGGGGGGAGAGAGGAGAGGACAAGAAAGAGAGAGGGGAGAGAAACAGAGAGAGAGAGGAGAGGAGGAAAATGAGAGAAGGGGAGAAAGAAACAGAAAGAGGAGAGGGGGAGAGAGAAAGAAAAGAAAAGTGAGTGAGAGAGAGATATCAAGAGAAAAAGAAAGAAGAGGAGAAAGAGGGGAAAAAGGGAGACTTCAATCTTACAGATAGACAGACTCTGCGCCCCTCTCTGGGCAGAGGACATGCTGTCTCTCTCTCTCTCTTTCTGTATATTTCGCTCTCCTTTTAATAGGAAAGAGCAGCAAGAAGGGCAGAGGAAATAGAAGAGAAAATAGAAAGCAATAATGGAAGGGTGAGAGAACATGGGGAGAGAAGGAAGGAACACAAATCACTCTACAACACTCAGTGGATACAAAGTGACAACAAGTGTGACACTGCCAGGAGAGAGAGAGAGAAAGAAGGGGAGAGAGGGGCAGAGAGAGAGGTAGAGGAAGAGAGAAAGAGATAGAGAAGGAGAGAGATCCCAAGCAGTGTCCAGGAAGAGAGTACACCTGAAGGGTGACAAGCAGAGCTCTTCTATGTGAATTGTCGGAATGAGGAGGATATGGGGGATGACAGTAGACAGAACCCTGCAGATTATATGGGGGTACACAGAGCCCAGTAGACTGTATGCAAGGTACACAGACCTCCCCTCCCCCTCATTCCAGAAGGGGTACAGCCAGGTATGTGCAGAACATCGCACTCACCTAACGCGACCCCCAGACGTCCAGCTGCGCGATCCTCCGTGCAAACAGCGCCTATATCCAGCAGCACAATGTCACCGCACCGTGTCCTGTCGGGCCCCTCCGGCCGGTAATTCCATAGGAAGGGTCAGAAATCCAGGTGAGAGCTCCGGAACCCCCCGCACAGCCCGGACACAGCGCAGCCAACCGCCGCTCATTACCCTCCGCTGAAACTGAGCGGCTCCGGCTGACAAAGTCAGGAGGAACTTGAGAGATTTCCATAGACCCGCCCCCTTCTCCAGAGGACCTCCCTCCCCCCCTCACCTGGCTCCACACTCCACCAATCCACACACAGAGATCTGCCATGGCATAGGAGAGAGACTTCCCACTATGGGGGGAGACAGGACTGACAGGTGTGTGCAATGTGCCCGCTACACCTCATAATCTCCTCTCCTCTCCACTCCTCTACATCTCCTCTCCTCATAATCTCCTCTCCTCTCCTCTCCACTCCTCATAATCTCATCTCCTCTCATCTACATCTCATCTCCTCTACATCTCCTCTCCTCTCCTCTCCTCTCCTCTACATCTCCTCTCCTCTCCTCTCATCTACACCTCATAATCTCCTCTCCTCTCCTCTACATCTCCTCTCCTCTCCTCTACATCTCCTCTCCTCTCCTCTCCTCTCCTCTCCTCTCCTCTCCTCTACATCTCCTCTCCTCTCCTCTACATCTCCTCTCATCTACACCTCATAATCTCCTCTCCTCTCCTCTCCTCTACATCTCCTCTCCTCTCCTCTACATCTCCTCTCCTCTCCTCTCCTCTCCACTCCACTCCTCATAATCTCCTCTCCTCTCCTCTCCTCTACATCTCATCTCCTCTCCTCTCCTCTCCTCTACATCTCCTCTCCTCTCCTCTCATCTACACCTCATAATCTCCTCTCCTCTCCTCTACATCTCCTCTCCTCTACATCTCCGCTCCTCTCCTCTCCTCTACATCTCCTCTCCTCTCCTCTCCTCTCCTCCCCTCTCCTCTCCTCTTATCTCCTCTCCTCTCCTCCCCTCTCCTCTACATCTCCTCTCATCTCATCTCCTCTCCTCTACATCTCCTCTCCTCTACATCTCCTCTCTCCATCTCCTCTCCTCTACATCTCCTCTCCTCTACATCTCCTCTCCTCTCCTCTCCATCTCCTCTCCTCTCCTCTCCTCTCCTCTCCTCTCCTCTCCTCTACATCTCCTCTCCTCTACATCTCCGCTCCTCTCCTCTCCTCTACATCTCCTCTCCTCTCCTCTCCTCTCCTCCCCTGTCCTCTCCTCTCCTCTCCTCTTATCTCCTCTCCTCTCCTCCCCTCTCCTCTACATCTCCTCTCATCTCATCTCCTCTCCTCTACATCTCCTCTCATCTCATCTCATCTCCTCTCCTCTACATCTCCTCTCTCCATCTTCTCTCATCTCCTCTCCTCTCCTCTACATCTCCTCTCCTCTCCTCTCATCTCCTCTCCATCTCCTCTCCTCTCCTCTCCTCTACATCTCTCCTCTCCTCTCCCCTCATCTCCACTCCATCTCCACTCCTCTCCTCTCATCTCCTCTACATCTCCTCTCCTCTCATCTCCTCTCCTCTCATCTGCTCCCCATCTCCTCTCATCTCCTCTCCTCTACATCTCATCTCCTCTCCTCTCCTCTCCTCTACATCTCATCTCCTCTCGTCTCCTCTCCTCTGCTCTCCATCTCCTCTCCTCTCCCCTCCTCTCATCTCCTATACATCTCATCTCCTCTCCTCTCTCCTTTCCTCTCTCCTCTACATCTCCTCCCCTCTCCTTTCCATTTCTCGCATTCCGCTCTTCTCTCTTTCTCACTCTCCTTTCTCTTTTTTCCCCTCTTTCCCTCTTGCTTTTTCTCTTCTTCTCCTCTCCTCTCTCTTTCTTTCTCATCCTTCTTTCTTTTTTGTTTCTCTCTCCCCCCCCCCCAAACCTCTTTTCCTTCTTCTCGCTATCCTTCTTTCTCACTCTCCTTTCTTTTTCTTTTCCTCTTATTTCTTTTCTCTTCCTTCTCCACCTTCTCTCCTCTCTCTTTCTCTTTGTTTTCACTTTTTTTTACCCCCCCCTTCTCTCTCCCCCCCCTCGCTTTCCTTTCCCTTTCTCTTTTTTTTCTGCACCCCCCCCCCCACCTCTCTCTCTACCTTCATTCTTTCTTTCTTTCTTTCTTTCTTTCTTTCTTTCTTTCTTTCTTTCTTTCTTTCTTTCTTTCTTTTTCTCTCTCTCTCTCTCTCTCTGTCCCCCACCATAAATAAAGGAGCACTAAGGTTTGCCACACACAATCAATTTTAGCTTTACCAAAAACCATGTAATATGAGGACCTTCCTAAACTATCCAATCAGTTTGTACCCAACCAGGAAGGCTCTTGCAGTAGATATTTGTTGGTAGATTTCATAATGGTTGTAAAGGCTGGAGATTTTTTACAGTTATGCATTCTGCATTCTATGCATGAAGGTAAAAAACCTTCAGTTTGCAGCTCCCCCTCAGCCCCCCCCCCCCCACCCCATACTTAAGCCCGATCCAGCACTGTGCACAAGATCCGAGGCTCTCCCAGGTCTCTCCCTCCTGATTGGCTGAGATGCAGGAGCCATTGGCTCCCGCTGCTGTCAATCACAGCCAGAAAGGCGGGAGCAGCAGGCTGTGTCCATCTTTTCCCAGAACACCCCAACGCAATGTTTGTCACATAGGCAGGAATAGTATTAACGCACCCGGTGTGAACAAGTCCTATGGCTGAGAGAGGAGAGAGAGAATATTCTAGTGCAGGGTTCTCCAAACTTTCTAAACAAAAGGCCAGTTTACTATCCTTCAGGTTTTAGGGTTGCCGGACTGTGGCCAATAGGAGTAGAAAATGTCAGTGTCAGTGGGAGAATCCTAATGGCACTTTCCCTCAGTAGAAAAGGGAATAATCTCTCCTCCCCGATGTCCCGTGTCCTCTACTTATCCTCCATTCCATGTCATTGAAGAGGTCTTCTACCTTCCTCTCCAGTGTGCCATGTCTTCTACTTCCCCTCTGCTCCCTGGTAAAAAAGAGGGGATATACTATCCTCTCCGGTGTCCCATGCCCCCTACTTCCCCTTTGTTCCCTGTAATAGAAGAGGGAATATACTCCAGTGTCCCATGTCTTCTACTTTCCCCCTCTTTTCTGTATTGGAAGAGGTATTATACTTCCTTCTCCTTTGTCCCGGTTTTCTACTTCCCCTCCATGCTTTGTAATAGAAGAGGAAATATACTCCAAGGTCCCGTGTCTTCTACTTCCCCTCTGTTCTTTGTAATAAAAGATAGAATATACTCCAATGTCCCGTGTCTTCTACTTCCCCTCTGTTCTCTGTAATAGAAGAGGTATTAAACTTCCTTCCCAGGTGTCCCGTGTATTCTACCTCCCCTCCATGCTTTGTAATAGAAGAGGGAATTTACTCCAATTTCCTGTGTCTTCTACTTCTCCTCTGTTCACTGTTAAAGAAGAGGTATTATACTTCCTTCCTCGGTGTCCCTGTCTTCTACTTCCCTCTGTTCTTTGTAATAGAAGAGGAAATATACTCCAATGTCCCTCTTCCATTACAGAGAACAGAGGGGAAGTAGAAGACACGGGACATTGGAGTATATTCCCTCATCTATTACAGGAAACAAAGTGGAAGTAGGAGGCATAGGACACCGGAGAGGATAGTATATCCCCTCTTTTTTAACAGGGAACAAAGTGGAAGTATTAGACATGGCACACTGGAGAGGGAAGTGGAAGACCTCTTCAATTACAGGGAATGGAGGAGAAGTAGAAGGCATGGGACAAAAGAGAGGAGAGATTCCTTCTCCAGTGTCCCGTGTCTTCTGCTTCCTCTATGTTCTTTGTAATAGAAGAGGGAATATACTCCAATGTCCCATGTCTACCACTTTCCCTCTGTTCTCTGTAATGGAAGAGGTATTATACTTTCTTCCCTGGTGTCCCAAATCTTCTACCTCCCCTCCATTGTTTGTAATAGAAGAGGTATTATACTTCGCTCTCAGGTTTACCGGGTCTTCCTTTTGCCTCTGTTCTCTGTAATGGAAAAGGTATTATACTTCCTTCCTTGGTGTTCCGTGTCTTCTACTTCCCCTCCATTCTTTGTAATAGAAGAGGAAATATATTTAAATGTCCCATGTCTTCCACTTCCCCTCTGTTCTCTGTAATAGAAGAGGTATTATACTTCCTTCCCCGTTGTTCCGGGTCTTCCACATTCTCTCTGTTCTCTGTAATGGAAGAGGTATTATACTTCCTTCCCTGGTGTTCCATGTCTTCTACTTCCCCTCCCTTCTTTGTAATAGAAGAGGAAATATACTCCAATGTTCCGTGTCTTCCACTTTCCCTCTGTTCTCTGTAATAGAAGAGGTATTATACTTCCTTTCCGATGTCCCATGTCTTCTACTTCCCCTCCATTCCCTGTACTAGAAGAGGAAATATACTCTCCTCTCCAGTGTTTCATGTATCCTATCTCCACTCTCTTTACTCTCATAATTGAAGGAATATACTGTCCTCTCTGGTGTCCCGTGTCTTCTGCTTTCCCTCTGTTCTCTGTAATAGAAGACATCTTATACTTCCCTTTCCAGTGTCTTCTACTACTTTCCCTCTGTTCTCTGTAATGGAAGAGGTATTATACTTCCTTCCCTGATGTTCCATGTCTTCTACTTCCCCTCCATTCTTTGTAATAGAAGAGGAAATATACTCCAATGTTCCGTGTCTATTCTACTTTCCCTCTGTTCTCTGTAATGGAAGAGGTATTATACTTCCTTCCCTGGTGTTCCATGTCTTCTACTTCCCCTCCATTCTCTGTTCTCTGTAATAGAAGAGGTATTATATTTCCTTTTCCATTGTCCAGTGTCTTCTACTACTTTCCCTCTGTTCTCTGTAATGGAAGAGGAAATATATTCCAATGTTCCGTGTCTTCCACTTTCCCTCTGTTCTCTGTAATAGAAGAGGTATTATACTTCCTTCCCCGGTGTTCCGGGTCTTCCACTTCCCCTCTGTTCTCTGTAATAGAAGAGGTATTATACTTCCTTCCCCGGTGTTCCGGGTCTTCCACTTCCCCTCTGTTCTCTGTAATAGAAGAGGTATTATACTTTCCTTTCCGATGTCCCATGTCTTCTACTTCCCCTCCATTCCCTGTACTAGAAGAGGAAATATACTCTCCTCTCCAGTGTTCCATGTATCCTATCTCCACTCTCTTTACTCTCATAGAAGAAGGAATATACTGTCTCTGGTGTCCCGTGTCTTCTGCTTTCTCTCTGTTCTCTGTAATAGCAGAGGTCTTATACTTCCCTTTCCAGTGTCCAGTGTCTTCTACTACACCTCCATTCCATCTAATAGAAGAGGGAATATACTCACCTCTCCAGTGCCCTGAGTCACCTACCCCGTTCCATCACTAAAGTCCCCACTAGTCTCCCCAGCATTCAACACTCCCGGGAGTGTCCAATGTTAGTGTCCCCCATTGCTCAGCCGTAAAGACTGAAGGGGCTGCAATGCTGGAACGGAGTGATGTCCAGAGGTGAGGTAGGAGACACAGGCCACTGGGGGAGGTGAGTATAATTCCTTTTCTATTGGGGGTAAGTGCCATTGGGGTTTTTCTTAAAGTGATTGCAAACACTCAGATAATAAAACAACCCATTCAGTTTAAAATAGAAATGAAAGGCAAAATATTTGTGTATAGATATTATAAGACATTATAAATACAATTTCCCCCCTTTTTTTTAGGTGCTCACATACCTCTGTTCTCAACTGCATATGAGCTGGGGGAGGAGAAACAGCAGCACACTGCGCTTCCCAGTGAATGGTTGTGCAGGGGCGGTTGGACAAGTCTAATCATTTGAGGGGAGCACACTGAGTTCCCAGCACAGCTAGAGAACTGACCATGCTGTGCTCTCATGTTTAGTGTGGTCATTTTTTAATAGGAAAGCATAGAGACTGGCAGGAACACCAGGACGTTCACACAAAGGAAGCAATACAAAGAAAACAGGATACTTCTTCATACAAGTAAATGGAACAGCAGCCACATATCAGAAATAGGAAATGTTCGGTTTACATATTTTTTAAGAGCCTGACAGGGTCACAGGAAGGGAGATGTCACAAATGTGACTGTAAAATGACTGAATAGAGAGGATATCGAGTTCCACAGAAAATAAAACCCAACATAGGAGTTACTGTAGGTCAGGGAAATTGTTGTATTTTTATGAGTCACTGTTATCCTGTGTATAAATATGGGGTTTTAAGAGCCATTTTAAGAACTGTATAATACCCAACCAGCTTTCTGCTACGGAATCTGGCCCATCTGTTGCACAGCGCCCCTTAACCTAGCCATCTCCCACTTGCTGCATAGGGCTCCACCACCATCTAGCTCTCTCCTGCCTGCTGCACAGGGACCCATCATCTGGCCCTTCCCTACCTGCTGCACAGGGACCCATCACCTGGCCCTGCCCTACCTTCTGCACAGGGACCCATCACCTGGCCCTCCCCTAACACCTGGCCCAACCCTACCTGCTGCACAGGGGGCCCATCACCTTGCCCTTCCCTGCCTGCTGCACAGGGACCCATCACCTTGCCCTCCCCTACCTGCTGCACAGGGACCCATCATCTGGCCCTCCCTTACCTGCTGCACAGGGACCCATCATCTGGCCCTCCCCTACCTGCTGCACAGGGACCTATCACCTGGCCCAACCCTACCTGCTGCACAGGGGACCCATCACCTGGCCCTTCCCTGCCTGCTGCACAGGGACCCATCACCTTGCCCTCTCCTGCCTGCTGCACAGGGACCCATCACTTGGCCCTCCCTTTTCCTGGTCCTTCCCTGCCTGCTGCACAGAGAACCATCAACTTGTCATCTCCTGCCTGCTGCACAGGGACCCATCACCTGACCCTCCCTTTACCTGTTCCTTCCTTGCCTGCTGCACAGGGACCCATCACCTGGCCCTTCCCTGCCTGCTGCACAGGGACCCATCACCTGGTCCTCCCTTCACCTGACCCTTCCCTGCCTGCTGCACAGGGACCCATCACCTGGCCCTCCCCTCACCTGGCCCTTCCCTGCCTGCTGCACAGGGACCCATCACCTGGCCCTCCCCTCACCTGGCCCTTCCCTGCCTGTTACACAGGGACCCATCATCTAGCCCTCTCCTGTCTGCTGCACAGGGACCAATCACCTGACCCTCCCCTCACCTGGCCCTTCACTGTCTGCTGCACAGGGACCCATTACCTGGCCCTTCCCTGCCTGCTGCACAAGGACCCATCACCTGGCCCTCCCCTCACCTGGCCATTCCCTGCCTGCTGCACAGGGACCCATCACCTGGCCATTCCCTCACCTGGCCCTTCCCTGCCTGCTGCCCAGGGACCTACCATCTGGCCCTCCCCTCACCTTGCCCTTCCCTGTCTGCTGCACAGGGACCCATTACCTGGCCCTCCCCTCACCTTGCCCTTCCCTGCCTGCTGCACAGAGACAAATCATCTGTCCCTCCCCTCACCTGGGCCTTCCCCGCCTGCTGCACAGAGACCAATCATCTGTCCCTCCCTTCACCAGCACCCTTCCCTGCCTGCTGCACAGGGACCCATTACCTGGCCCTTCCCTCACCTGCAACCTTCCCTGCCTGCTGCACAGAGACCCATCACCTGTCCCTCTCCTGCTTGCTGCACAGGAGGCCCATCACCTGGCCCTTCCCCGCCTGCTGCACAGGGAACCATCACCTGGTCTTTCCCTCACCTGGCCCTTCCCTGCCTGCTGCACAGGGACCCATCACCTGACCCTCCCTTTACCTGTTCCTTCCTTGCCTGCTGCACAGGGACCTATCACCTGGTCCTCCCCTCACCTGGCCCTTCCCTGCCTGCTGCACAGGGACCCATCACCTGGCCCTCCCCTCACCTGGCCCTTCCCTGCCTGCTGCACAGGGACCCATCACCTGGCCCTCCCCTGTCAGCTGCACAGGGACCCATCACCTGGTCCTCCCCTCACCTGGCCCTTCACTGTCTGCTGCACAGGGACCCATCACCTGGCCCTCCCCTCACCTGGCCATTCCCTTCCTGCTGCACAGGGATCCATCACCTGACCCTCCCTTTACCTGTTCCTTCCTTGCCTGCTGCACAGGGACCCATCACATGGCCCTCCCCTCACCTGGCCATTCCCTTCCTGCTGCACAGGGACCCATCACCTGGCCATTCCCTCACCTGGCCCTTCCCTGCCTGCTGCCCAGGGACCTATCATCTGGCCCTCCCCTCACCTTGCCCTTCCCTGCCTGCTGTACAGAGACAAATCACCTGTCCCTCTCCTGCCTGCTGCACACAGTACCAGATTAAACTCTGTGGAGACCTCTAGGCAGTCTAAAACTTGGGGCCCCCCTCGCAGGTTTCTGGAAGTTTCTTATGCGCATGCTCTAGTGGGATAACATTGAACTAAGTAGTGTGCATGTCGGCCACTAGATGTAGATAACCATCACTACCATACATTACACGCACGTTCTTTGCACCAAAACTTTTTTTTTACAAACTGACATCTGAAAGAAGACGAGCCTTTAGGAGATAAATTGTAATGTGAACCCGATGTCTCTGGTTTATGGACTTTATTGGGTACATTACGATAATGCAGGATTTTCTATGTAGAGTCTTTAATGTAAAGTTTTTGTTTCTTTGAGTTGATTATTTTTTTTCTGTCTTTTGTAAAGAATTTAGGAAAGCTTCATTGTAATTTTCTTTCAAGATCAAATCAATATCATTTTGATAAGTGGTTGCGGGGCCCTTAAACGGCGTGGGGCCCATGGGCCAGTGCCTACTCCACCTATTTGGTAATCCAGCACAAGCTATTTCATGGGGACCCTGACCTCTTATAGGGGGGCACATTGCATGGCTCTCTTGCACATGGGTCTCCCCCCACTTTTTTTATTTTTTATGGCCAAATCTTCAGAATCTGTGACAAGTATACACACCTCTGTCAGGCGTCCCCTCCCCCACTCGTCCCCTGGCTGGGAGATGTGCAGGTTCCTCCGTGGAAAAGAAAACACTCGATTGCAATGATTTCATTCTCTGGGTCTGTTGACATTGCAGGTTGGGCGGGAGTGGGGGGGGGGGGTAATGGATTTATGCTTTGTACTTTTCTTTATACATGTCTGTCCATATGATGTCCTCATCACTTCAGTCCACCTGACAAAGGTAAATAACCCGCCAATGCTGCAATGCTTCCTTCTGAAAATGCTACTTGCCTGGCTGGTCACTGGCAAGGAACAAATATGTGGCTAAGGACAGCTGACTTCTCTTTAATTTTCCCAATCGATTATTTTTTTTCCTTGGTTGGTATGACAGCCGGGTGAACAGTGGTGGCTGGTGCATTGGGGGCGCAGGGGTGCTGCCCCCCTATCCATGCGTCCGGCCCCCTAATCTACATGCAGGGCGTCGGACCCATGGAGTTCAAAGAGGCTTTTTTTTTAAACCATGTGATTAGAGCGAGAGGCTCTAATAGGCTAAAAAAGGGTGGGCTCGGGGCACAAAGCACTGCGTCCCAAGCATAGGTGTGTGCAGGGGGTGTGCCAGGTGTGCCTGGGCACACCCTAATCACCCCGTGATGCCCAACTGACACTGTCAGTATATATACACATGTGTGCGCACACACACACGCATATGTGTTTGAGCTTTGAGATGCACACCCTAATGCAATAGGCTGTGCACACCTATGGTCCCAAGCCCACCCAGTTGTGTGACAATAGCAAATGAATATTCGCTATTGTCACACGGATCCTCCTCCTGGCCCATCAGGAAGCGGGTCCGGAGACCCCCTTCCCGATTGGCCAAAAGGAGACGCAGAAGACTACGGGGGAAGAAGCCGAAGCCCCCGCCGCCGATTGCTGCTGCTGCACATGTCCAGGCAGGGTGTGTGAGCTGGGGGGGGGGTCCTGCTGTGGTCGGGGGGGGGGTGTATGGTGTGGTCCATTTGCTACCCCCCCCCCCCCCCGGCCCATGGAGCACCAGCCGCCACTGCGGGTAAATAGCATTTTCAGAAGGGTAGGCCAGCAAAGACAAGTCCTATTCCATTTGCAGCTCTGAGGAAGAGGGGACACCCCTCGAAACACGTCAGCTTCTTTTGGAGATATCCATTTCACGACTGTCGCTGACCAGCAGGCCATGCCAAGTGGAAATTTGGGTTCATTCACACTTTTATTGCTTGAATTGTCATCTTAATTTGTGAGTATGATGTGCATCTACTTTTTAATAAAACCATTTTTTCAAAGGTAATGCGCTAGGCGGGTGCGTCCTCCTTATTTTTTTCTTTCCAAAGTCCTACTCCATGACAGGTTCCCTTTTACAACAGACTGTCCTTGTTGGGCGCACTTTCCAGAAAAATCCATCTTTTTTTTTTTTTTTTCTTTTTTACAGAGGAAATATTTACCACCAATGTTTACTTCACCGACGTTTATGGTGGATCCCCGCTGGGCGTAATTACATGATCAAAGCTCCAATTTTTGCAGACAGGAAACTGCTTGAGACTTTTTTTAATTAGCTTCAGTTTTCTGTTTCAGGGAAAAAAAAAAACTGTAATCAGAAATGGTTATTTTATATCAGAGCGGCAGATAATATATTAATGTCTAACCAGGTGATATCATTAATGATCAGGAATCGGTGAGAGCTGTTTATTAGTCTGCCTGTCATTAATAATATCTCCGAAAAAAAACTCTGCGCTCTATCTCTAAAAACTATAAACGATATAAATATACATAAATATATTAATAAATATAATATAATAAATATAATATAATAAATATAATTAGTAAATATTAAGAACTTATTATAAGACTTCCTCATACATATACAAATATAAAATGACAAGTATTTCTTCAATACAATACAATGAATCTACAATGAATGACAACTGCGATGTCATGCAACACTGTACCCAAACAAAATTGTTATCATTGTTTTCACACAAATAGAGTTTTTTTTTTTTGGTAATATTTAATCACCACTGAGTTTTTTTGAGCTAAAGAAGCAAAAAAAGACCGAAAAGTTTGAAAAAAAAAAATGTTTAATAGTTTGTAATAAATATACATAAATTAAATAATAAATATAACATAATAAATATAATTAGTACATATTAGGAACCTATTATAAGACTTCCTCATACATATACAAATATACAAATATAAAATGACAAGTATTTCTTCAATACAATACAATGAATGACAACTGCGATGTCATGCAAAACTGTACCCAAACAAAATTGTTATCATTGTTTTCACACAAATAGAGGTTTTTTTTTTTTTTTTTTTGCTAATATTTAATCACCACTGAGTTTTTTTTTTTTTGTGCTAAAGAAGCAAAAAAAGACTGAAAAGTTTGAAAAAAATTTTTTTTAATAGTTTGTAATAAATATACATAAATTAAATAATAAATATAACATAATAAATATAATTAGTAAATATTAGGAACTTATTATAAGACTTCCTCATACATATACAAATATACAAATATAAAATGACAAATATATCTTTAATACAATACAATGAATCTACAATGAATGACAATTGCGATGTCATGCAACACTGTACCCAAACAAAATTTTTATCATTGTTTTCACACAAATAGAGCTTTCTTTTGGTAATATTTAATCACCACTGAGTTTTTTTTTTTTTTTTTGTGCTAAAGAAACAAAAAAAAAAGACCGGAAAGTTTGAAAAAAACAAAATCATTTTTCATAGTTTGTAATAAATATACATAAATTAAATAATAAATATAACATAATAAATATAATTAGTAAATATTAGGAACTTATTATAAGACTTCCTCATACATTTACAAATATACAAATATAAAATGACAAGTATTTCTTTAATACAATACAAGAAATCTAAAATCCATAAACAAATAAATAAACATTTCTGTGCACAATGCATCCTCTGTGGAATCTGACATCAGATCACTGAATGTAACCACTTGCCTACCGGGTACTTTCACCCCCCCCCCCCCCCTCCTGCCCAGGCCAATTTTCAGCTTTCAGCTCTGTCACACTTTGAATGACAATTGCGCGGTCATGCAGCACTGTACCCAAATAACATTTTGTATCATTGTTTTCACACAAATATAGCTTTCTTTTGGCAGTATTTAATCACCACTCGGGTTTTTCTTTTTTTTGCTAAAGAAACAAAAAAAACGGAAATTAAAAAACAAAAAAACAAAAACATTTTTCATAGTTTGTTATAAATATACATAAATATAATAATCAGTGGCGGCTGGTGCATTAGGGGCGCAGGGGCGCCGCCCCCCCATCCATGCGTCCGGCCCCCTAATCTACATGTGGGGCACCGGACGCATGGAGTTCAATGGGGCTTTTTATTTTTTTAACCATGTGATTAGAGCCAGAGGCTCTAACAGCTGAAAAAAAAAAGGGTGGGCTGGGGGCGCAGAGTACATTTATTGTATTGCAGCTTACTGATTCTTAGATGACCAATTCTTGCATTAGGTTTCTTTTTTTAGGCTTTTTTTCTTCTATTGTCATCTGGTGATCATGCCAGTAAGTCTGTTGTTTTTCAACAGAACAAAGCTCTCTTGCAGTTACAGGGATGAGATAAACCATTTAACACTGGCAGTGGTGCTTAAAACGATCAGATTTTATTTCTTTATGTAAAACCTTTATCCTAAAAAGAAAAAAACTGTTTAATGTAATTGCTTAAAAAGTATTAGCTGGAGTTTGGCTTCAAGTGGTTCAATAGGAAGAAGGGTTTTTACTTAAATGCATTCTTTGCATTTAGTTAAAAAAAAAAAAAAATTCTGTGTGCAGAAGGAATTTCCCTTCCTAGGGGGAGATTTCTCTTTACTTCCTGTTATCTCCCTCCGTTTGTAAGTAGGAGTCATTTGTAAGTCGGATGTTTGTAACCCGGGGACCGCCTGTAGTGAGTCATTTGTTAGTTAGTTTGCAACCTCAGGCCCCTCGGATACTTGCAGGCATTTTCTATACCTAGTGTAAAATTTCTGGTGCTTTTTTGCGCCTGGAAGCTGCAGCCGGCACATGCAGCCTGCCATACAAGTGAATGGCTGCACGTGGCTGTCGATGTGTATTTGCTTTCCTGCATCACACGCATGTGTGTACAATGCATATAATGCAATCAGGAAATACATCATACATGCACGCACGGCTAAACTACAGTTGCATGCAATCATTCACTTGTATGGCAGACTGTAAGCCCCAGCATGAGGTCTTCTGGTGTTAGTGGGTGCACCATGCCAAGCTGGCCGTAATTTACATTGTGCAGGAGCTCATTACCATGGGATCTGGGTCAGTGGCGTAGCGTGGGGGGTGCAGGGGGGGGGGGCGGCCGCACTGGGCGCAACATCTGGGGGAGCGCATCCGCAGTGTCACTCTGTCTGTCTGACTCTGACATACACAGTTCACACACTGTCTGCGGCTACCTCCATCTTTAGGCTGGGAGATATCCAGCGCGGCCGCCCTATGGCTGAAAATGGCGGGTCTGGGCGGGGCTGGACTGTGCCTCACCTGTCCATTGGTGTAGGGTGGGGTGGCGTTGCAAGCCAAGCCCCACCTATGCCCCCTCTCCTCACTGCTCAGTCAGTTTAGCAGCGAGTGAGTCAGCAGCCTGGCCATTGGAGCCTGGAGCCCACCCATTGTGTGACAATAGCGAATGTCACACAGATCCTCCTCCTGGCCACCCACTTCCTGATTAGCCGAAAGGCGAACGCATTCCATTGGCCGAGGAGGAGGCGGGAGGACTCGAGGAGACGTGGGGAACTGAGGAGAAGCCGCCGCTGCAGGTAAGTCTCTCTGCATTGAAGAGGGCACATTGGTCTGTCTGCATTGAAAGGGGGCACGCTGGTCATTCTGCATTGAAAGGGGGCATGCTGGTCACTCTGCATTGAAAGGAGGCACGCTGGTCACTCTGCATTGAAAGGGGGCAAGCTGGTCATTCTGCATTGAAAGGGGGCACACTGGTCATTCTGCATTGAAAGGGGGCACGCTGGTCACTATGCATTGAAAGGGGGCACGCTGGTCACTCTGCATTGAAAGGGGGCACGCTGGTCATTCAAACTTGTATTAAGATGCATTTTACTTTAATTACATCAGTATTTTCATAACAAGCAATACATGGGGGTAAGGGTTTCTTTAACTAATCTAGTGGAAGAGACTCGAGTGCTAAAATCCCGCGCAAATTACTTGCCTTGCCCCGGGTGCTGACAACCCACGCTACGCCACTGATCTGGGTTCCTCAGTTTGCTCAGAATCCAGCAAGAAAGCCCAGTGACATTATTCTTGCCTAGGCATGCTCTGAAAGCCAGAGATTAAAGTGTAGCTAAAGACAAAACTTTATTTTTCATTTTGGATAGAGTAATGGAAGGTTAGAACTCCTGTCATTTTTTTTTTTTGCCATCCCTGTCCTATTGGGGAGATTATACTCTCACTTTCTGGCCCATTGCCAAAACAGGAAGTGAGAGGAAATCCCTGCAAATTAGGGGAATCCATTGGGGGCCTCCAGGTCACCAGAACTAGTGTCCCCATTGGAAGATCTCCCTTCTAAGACTTTTCTGGGGACAACCCAAAATTTGGGATTTTACTTCCACATCCAATGATAATGGTAAACAATAAATAGAGAGAGTGAATCTCCTAGTCACATTAAGGCTGCATTCACATGTCAGCGTATTGATTGCGGGCAGAATCGCCGCGATTCCGCCCACGATACGGAAATCATTGCAAATTGCGGGACGCCTGTGCGTTGCCTGTGATTTGCAATAGCACCCCAAACGCTGCCACGATTTCCTCCTGCCGAATCGCGGTAACATCGAGCAAAAAAAGTACAAGAGCTTCTTTGGAGCGTAATGCGTTCCTCAATTTTTTTTACGCGATGTTACCGCGATTCGGCGGGCGGAAATCGCGGCAACATCGCACAGTGTTTGGGATGCCATTGCAAATCACGGGCAACGCACAGGCGTCCCGCGATTTGCAATGATTTCCGGATCGCGGGCGGGATCGCGGGCGGAATCGCGGCGATTCTGCCCGCGATCAATACGCTGACATGTGAATGCAGCCTCAAGTAAACAAAGTTAAGCTGTATTTTTGCTTGCACCTGGTTGGATGAGTCAGCAGAGCTTCACCTTATTCACTGAGCTAAGAGAACATTCCCTTTGCAAAGTGACTTTTCTATTTGTCTTTAGTAACTCACCCCCTAAAGGTCTGTACAGCTCACTCAATGCTGATTTCTTGGGGTTGGTTTACTAAAGGCAAATAGATTGTTCACTTTGCAAGAGAAGTTGCACTTTGTAAGAGAATTTTCTCCAGAGTGTAGTGACCCAAAGAGGGGACGAAAATGGAGCGGAGCTCAGGACGGGGGCAGAAGGATCCTGAATTCAGGGATACCAGATGGATGGGTGTTCATGAGATAGACCAGCTACAAATTTCCCAATCCTGAGCTTGGAGGTCCATTGGTTTTGAGTTTTTTTTTTTTTACATTTTTTGAGCAAATTAAGAGCATGTGCCCTCCTGGCTCCCAGCCTATTATTGTCTATAAGAACCCCGGGATCTGCTGTTCTCACATATTAAAATTCAAAAGCTGTACAGTATTATTCCCATAGATCCTTACTGCAGCTGCTTTGAGACTAATGGAGCCTTCATCGTCAAGACTGAGGTTGTGAAAATCTTGGGTACAAGTTAGATCATTCTCCCCAAGGGCTAACCTACCCCCCACCCCAACCCCCAAAGGTGTTAAAGTAGCAGTGAACATACAATGTTATAGATACTTTTTAATACAGTTATCAGTATGCCAGCACCATGAGCAGTGGCGGCTGGTGCTCAATATTTGGGGGGGGGTTGTCAAACCAATGTTAGACAGATGGGAAGGAGGTGATCAGAGGCCTCCTTACCTTAGGGGGGCAGATGGTAGGGCTGCTGCTCCTCCCTCCGGGGCCGTTGCTTCTCCTCCCAACCGAACAGGAAGTGGGTCCTGAAACCCGATTGGCCGGGAGTCCTAAGACTCCTTGGCCACTCGGGTCTCAGCACTGCCTTCCTGATTGACCAGAAGGAGAATCAGGAAGACAATAGTAAATATTAAATCGCTATTGTCACACATGTGGGTGGGCTCAGGACGCAGTGCTCTGCACCCCAAGTCCACCCTTTTTTTAAGCTAATTAAAGCCTCAGGCTATAATCATGTGCTTCAAAAACAAAAAAACCCATTGAAGTCCATGTGTCCGGTGTCCTGCATGTAGATTAGGGGCCGGGTGCACGGATTAGGGGGGCATCGCCCCTGCACCCCGTATGGAAGGGCCGCCACTGACCATAAGTGCTTTTGATTAGTAGCAAAGAAAGTCACACATCACAGGAAAACCTTGCATGGAGGTGCATTACAGCCTGAGCCCCGGGCTCCAACCAGGTCACACCTACCAACCTAGGGCCCAAGGACAACGTCAGTGTGTGACGAAACACATTGGGGGGAGACTTGCTGATGCCCCTGTGCTTCGTATATCCTGAAAGGACGGGCTGCTACAGAGAGCCGGCCGGTTTGCATGCTATGAATATGAATTTTAAATTGCTTTGATGTAAGTGCAACCTTTTTATTATAAATAAAACGTTTAAGGATTTTATGCTATGGCGAATTTATATCTCTTTTGGGGATCTTCTGTGATCGAGTTCTCTTGAGGGTGGATCTCTTTATTTCAACATAAAGTTCCCTTCCTTTCCCTACTAGATGTTTTGAGCTGGAAATTTGGGGGGAGAGGATTTTTGCTAGGAGGGGGGTTGGGTGAGGGATTTGTGCTGGGAGATGGGAAATTTGGAGTAGGGGGAGAGAGGATGTATACTTGGAGGGGAAATTTAGTGGTAGAGTATTTGTGCTAGGTGACATGATTGGGGGGGGGGGTATTTTGCTGTGGAGGGGTAAAGATTTGTGCTGGGAGGGGGGATTTTAGCAGGGGGGTGGATTTATACTGCGGGGAGGGAACATTTTTGCCTGTCCCAGCAGTGCTTCTGTGTCTGTCCCCATAGCAAGCTGCTTGCCATGGGGGCATATGTGCAGTGTGCGGCGCGGTGGCATGACTTGGCCCCACCCCCTGCTCTCTGTTTAGAGCAGGGGTGTCAAACTCAATTTCATCATGGGCCGCATCGGCATTTTGGTTGCTCTCAAAGGACCGGTTGTATCTGTAAGACTAGATGTCAAGAGCCCCCCCACCATCAGATGTCAAAAGCCCCCCTCCCTCCCTTTTAGCACAATGGACCCCCTTACCTTGTTCTGCTTCCGGACAGGGCTGTCTTACCAAATGGGCACGCTGGGCAGTTGCCCGGGGGCCCCACTTGCCCGGGGGGCCCCACCCGCCCAGGGACTCAGCCCCAGCCAAGCATTGGTCTCGACTCTTGTGTGCATCCTGCTGCCAAACTTAGCAGGTGGCAAGCACCTGTCGGCCCTCCGCTGCTGTCAGGCCACTTGGGCCATGGAGGGGGAGCCCACAACTGCAGGAATGCCTGTCTGCCTCCACAAGAACAAGCACACACAGGACAGTCGAGTCTGACTCCTGTCTGTGTGTGTGATAATTTGCATTTTTATTCCCATGGGTGATTGTGTAGGCAGGGCCCCAGTGCACTGCATTGCCCGGGGGCCTTCAATACTCTTAAGATGGCACTGCTTCCGGAAAGATGCTCGGGCGGAGCTGGGAAGCAGAAAGTGCAGGGTCTGGAGGAGAAGCAGATGAGGGCTGAACTCAGCTGCCAGAGTCTATTGAATGCTGAGACCAAGGGAGGCAGAGAGGGGTGCTGCAGCAGCCTAGAGGTGCAGGATCTGTAGGAGGAGTTCTGTCCTCTCTTTTGCCAACTGCTGAGACAAGTTGGGGGAGGAGATGAGGGGGCTGGCGTAGCTGCAGGAGAGGTGCGAGGGCCACATAAAATGGCCTGGCGGACCGGATTCGGCCCCCGGGCCTTGTGTTTGACACATGTAGCTTGTAGGATTTGACAGAAGCTTGCACATGTAGGATTTGACTGACAGCAGCAATAGCCACTGGAGCTGCTGCAAGAACTTCCTGTGAGAAGAGAAAGACAGGGGAGAAGACCTGCAGATGGACACAGCTCTGGATTGATACCGGACTCGGGTAAGTATTTGGGGGGGCACAGGGGGTAGTAAAACGTTTTTTTTTACCTTAATGCAGGGAATGCATTAATGTAAAAAAACATTTTAGCTTTAGAAGCACTTTAAGTGCTAGCTTTATGGGATATGATCTGAGATTCTCCAGAGTTAGTAGCAAGCAGAGACTGCGAAGGGTCTTTGCTATAACCGAGGAACAGGTCGAGCCTAGAAATAGTGTTACCGGATTGTTTCCAGGACCTCCGCCTCCGCCAGATTTGTGGAACAGATTGCTGCAGAACTTCTGTGTACTAAAAAATAAATGGCAGGTGCACAGAAAATCAAAGGCTTGTCCCCCAAGGGAGTACTTATTACTGATGAGCCTATACATGCAACAGAGTAATCAGAGTAAATGTCATGTTACAATATACAGCAACAGTATCCAATTTTTTTTTTTTTTGGAGCAACTTAACCTTTGAAGATTTAATAGCCGATCTAAGCTGAGTCCCCCCCCCCCCCCCCGATCAGACTGCAACATTGTAGCAAGGTGAGAGGCTGCAGCAGGGGCTGATCTGTGTCAGACATTGGTAGAAACAGCCAAAAACAGTGCAGACATCAGGATTTACATAATCTCTGAGCTGGCATCTTACCACATGGACGCCCAGGGGGGCCTCACCTGACCACCAACCCTGTCCTAGCCAAGTATTAGTCCCTACTCCCGTATGCATGCCGCCGCCGAACTTAGGTGGCGTTGGCAAGCGCCTGTCGGCCCTGAGCTGCTGTCAGGCCACTTGGGCTGTGGAGGCGGAGCCCACAACTGCAGGAATGCCTGTCCACCTCCACGGGAACAGGCGCACACAGGACAGTGGAGTCTGACTCCCATCCGTGTGTGTTCACCGGACCCAGCCGCCGAACCTGGAAGCTGCCATTGGCCTGGCACTGCTGTCAGGCTAATCAGGCCATGGAGAGGTGCCCACAGTAGGGCCATCTTACCGCATGGGAACACTGGGCAGTTGCCCAGGGGCCCCACTTGCCCAGGGGGGCCCCACCTGCCCAGCAACCCAGCCCCAGCCAAGCACTAGTCCCGACTCCCATGTACATCCTGCCGCTGGACTTAGTAGGTGGCAAGCGACTGTCGGCCCTGCGCTGCTGTCAGGCCACTTGGGCCGTGGAGGCGGAGCCCAAAACTGCAGGAATGCCTGTCCACCTCCACGGGAACAGGTGCACACAGGACAGTCGAGTCTGACTCCCGTTTGTTGGTTTGTTCACCGAACCCAGCTGCCGAACCTGGAAGCTGTCATTAGCCTGCCACTGCTGTCAGGCTAATCGGGCCATGGAGAGGTGCCCACAGCAGCAGGAGTGCCTGCCTGCTTCCAGGGTCTGCAGAGAGACAGGCAAACACCAGGACAGCCATAGCGCAAGTGGAAGCCAGCATGGAAGAAAGGAAAGAAAGACAGAAAGGGTAAGTACTAACTTTGTTCAGAAAGCCAAAACATCTCCATGTCACTTTCCTTTTTATATACAATTGATGTCCAAATTAATAAGGATATCAGTGCATTTTATTTTTTTTCGCTTTTTTAAAAATTATTTAATTTTTTTTGGCCATTTTTAATTATTTTTTTATAAATTTATAAATTTTTTTTAGCCTTTTTTAAAACTATTTATTAATTTAATGTTTAAACACTGATTTTGTTGGAGGTACCAATAAATATCGCCTTATCAATAATTTGCATTTTTATTCTCGTGGGTTATTGTGTTTTACAGTGCACTGCATTGCCCGGGGGTCTATAAAACTCTTAAGATGGCACTGGGTGATGCCTGAACAAGAAAGGTACCAGTCTCTGAAGGGAGGGGATCATGCTCTGCTTCAGTATGTCACAGTACATGTTGGCATTCATGGTTCCCTCAATGAACTGTAGCTCCCCAGTGCCGGCAGCACTCATGCAGCCCCAGATCATGACACTCCCACCACCATACTTGACTGTAGGGAAGACACACTTGTCTTTGTACTCCTCACCTGGTTGCCACCACACACGCCTGACACCATCTGAACCAAATAAGTTTATCTTGGTCTCATCAGAGCACAGGAGATGGTTCCACTAATCCATATCCTTAGCCTGCTTGTCTTCAGCAAACTGTTTGCAGGCTTTCTTGTGCATCATCTTTAGAAGAGGCTTCCTTCTGGGACGACAGCCATGCAGACCAATTTGATGCAGTGTGCGGCGTATGGTCTGAGCATTGACAGGCTGACCCCCCCACCCCTTCAACCTCTGCAGCAATGCTGGCAGCACTCATACGTCTATTTCCCAAAGACAACCTCTGGATATGACGCTGAGCACGTGCACTCAACTTCTTTGGTCGACCATGGCAAGGCCTGTTCTGAGTGGAACCTGACCTGTTAAACAGCTGTATGGTCTTGGCCACCGTGCTGCAGCTCAGTTTCAGGGTCTTTGCAATCTTCTTATAGCCAAGGCCATCTTTATGTAGAGCAACAATTCTTTTTTTCAGATCCTCAGAGAGTTCTTTGCCATGAGGTGCCATGTTGAACTTCCAGTGACCAGTATGATAAAGTGAGAGCGATAACACCAAATTTAACACACCTGCTCCCCATTCACACCTGAGACCTTGTAACACTAATGAGTCACCTGACACCAGGGGGGGGGGGGCTAATTGGGCCCAATTTGGACATTTTCACTTAGGGGTGTACTCACTTTTGTTGCCAGCGGTTTAGACATTAATGGCTGTGTGTTGAGTTATTTTGAAGGGACACCAAATTTACACTGTTATACAAGCTGTACACTCACTACTTTACATTGTAGCAAAGTGTCATTTCTTCAGTGTTGTCACATGAAAAGTTAAAATAATATATTTACAAAAATGTGAGGGGGTGTACTCACTCTTTGTGAGATACTGTATAACATAATTGATTATAATATAGTATAATATAATCAAATATAATATATAATATATTATTATTATTCAGGATTTTAATATTATTAGTATATTATTATTATTATTATTAATAATAATAATAATAATATTGTTATTATTTAGGATTTATATAATATTTTTATTTTTATTATTATTCAGGAATTAAATATTGTTATTAATATTATTATTATAAAAAATAAGGATAATAATAATAATACTATCTAGGATTTCTATAATATTATTTAAATATTATTATTATTCAGGATTTATTTATTGTTATTATTATTATTAATATTATCATTATTGTTGTTATTATTATTATTAGTAGTAGTAATGATAACAATAATAACAATAATAATAGTGCATATATTATTATTATGGCTTTATTTTATTATCAATATTATTATTATACAGGATTTATATAGCGCCAACAGTTTGAGCAACACTTTACAATAAATAGGGAAACAGTACAGTTACAGTACAATTCAATACAGGAGGAATCAGAGGGTAATATAAAATATTCTAATATAATACAATTTAATATTGTATAATATATTATAATATAATGCAATCTTAGTATATCAGGGAAGACTACATCCTCTGGATTTTGGTTAGGCGCCCTCCATGCACATACACTCAGTAATGGCACATTGGTAATAATGTTGGAATGCAGAGGAAAGCTATAAAGGGGGTCCAGAGGCGGCGGTATTAATTATCGCCTTCATTAATACTGAACTATTATTTCTGGAGTAGATGGTTGTTATAGGTATAATGTATAAATTAGGATCTTATGAGTGTTTTTTTTTTTACTTGCAGAGAAGTAAATTCAATTCCATTACTATCCTAAGGTTATTTTTAGGTTTTATTGCTCTTACAGGCCAAAGCCTGAGCGCCAACGCCAACAGGAGCGTTGTACAACAGTGTACAGAGTGTTTGAGTCATTCACCTCGTCTAATTGTCGGAGCGATGACATCCATTCCATAATGTGGTTTCCCCTACAGACTTTATGTAAATGGAGCTTTAATGGGCCGGCCCTTTAAACTGCGTTTTTTGCGAAGGTTGGTGTCGGAATTTTATGCGCACGTTTTTCTGCTCGCTCTCTTTCTCATCACCAAACCCCCCCCCCCCCCATTTCCCTTTAAACTCCCTTGTTCTTCCTGCATGAAAAGCCGCACTAGACTTTTCTGCTAATGAGTTTTTTTGTGGGGCTCCAAATCTGCTCCTGAATTTACTGCCTATAAATCAGCTTTTGTTAACCCTCTCACCACTCTGCGGGAGACCTCGCCATAAAACTCTGCAGACCAACGATCTTGTTTGGGGGCCATTATTAGCTGAAGAAAGACGGTCTTGGGCTATGAAGAGGTTAAGTAGGCCAAGTAACAGTCTCAGTTACACCACGTACTTCCATAGTCTCCAACTCTCTGCAGAGCATACCACCCATAGAGCAGTATGCTGCAGAGCATTGCACGTATGAGAGGTGCTATGGAGAACACTCTCTTCTCTCCTGAACATTAAAGGAAGTCTAATAATGTTTGTATCTTGGATGGTCCAATGTTAGCAGGGGCAGAGTATCATTGTGATGATCCAATGTTAGCAGAGGCAGAGTATCATTGTGATGATCCAATGTTAGCAGAGGCAGAGTATCATTGTGATGGTCCAATGTTAGCAGAGGCAGAGTGTCATTGTGATGGTCCAATGTTAGCAGAGGCAGAGTATCATTGGGATGGTCCAATGTTAGCAGAGACAGAGTATCATTGTGATGATCCAATGTTAGCAGAGGCAGAGTATCATTGTGATGATCCAATGTTAGCAGAGGCAGAGTATCATTGTGATGGTCCAATGTTAGCAGAGGCAGAGTATCATTGTGATGGTCCAATGTTAGCAGAGGCAGAGTATCATTGTGATGATCCAATGTTAGCAGAGGCAGAGTATCATTGTGATGATCCAATGTTAGCAGAGGCAGAGTATCATTGTGATGGTCCAATGTTAGCAGAGGCAGAGTGTCATTGTGATGGTCCAATGTTAGCAGAGGCAGAGTATCATTGGGATGGTCCAATGTTAGCAGAGACAGAGTATCATTGTGATGATCCAATGTTAGCAGAGACAGAGTATCATTGTGATGGTCCAATGTTAGCAGGGGCAGAGTATCATTGGGATGGTCCAATGTTAGCAGAGGCAGAGTATCATTGTGATGGTCCAATGTTAAATGATATAGAGTATCTTTGTGATGGTCCAGTGTTAGATGATATAGAGCAGGGGTCTTCAAACTATGGCTCTCCAATTCCCATCATGCCTAGTCATGTCTGTGAATGTCAGAGCTTTAAAATGCCTCATGGGATGTGTATTTCTGCAACAGCTGGAGGGCCATAGTTTGAGGTCCCTGATGTAGAGTATCATTGTGATGTCTAATGATAGATGATTACTGTGATAGTCAAGTTTTAGACGATGTAGGGTATCATTGTGATGGTCCAATGTTAGATGATGTAGATTATCATTGTGATGGTCCAATGTTAGATGATGTAGGGTATCATTATGAGGGTCCATTGTTAGATGATCCAGGGTATAATTTTGATGGTCCAATGTTAGATGATGCAGAGTATCATTATGATGGTCGATTGTTAGATGATGTACAGTATCATTAAGATGGTCCATTGTTAGATGATGTAGAGTATCATTATGATGGTCCGTTGTTGGATGATTTACAATATCATTGTGATGGTCCATTGTTAGATGATGTACAATATCATTATGATGGTCCATTGTTAGATGATGTAAAGTATCATTATGATGGTCCATTGTTAGATGATGTACAGTATCATTGTGATGGTCCATGGATAGATAATGCAGAGTATCACTGTGAGGGCCCAATGGCTTTGCCTAGGCTAAGATGATGTCATTAGTCTGCTGCAGGCAGAGAGAAGCATTTCCTCAGTCTCCTCTCCCCCAGTGATCAGACTGCAAGATAGTAATTTTGTAGTAAGTTTCCAGGTACTTGAAAATACAGAGTCTCTGTATTTGAAAACAATTAGATACAACTCAGATATACTGTAAGGGATTCAGACATTCTTCTAGCTGTGAACTTGCTGTGACTTGGAAAGTTTAATAGAAGACCAGCGGCAGAAATAGTTCTGGCCCAGAAATCAGAACATAACTAAGTTTTTGGGGTCAGCGGGTCAGATGTTATACATCAGGAGGAGACGTGACTCATAGCGCCCATCTTTTCCCCGCGGCCGTTTCCTGCTCGCATCGAGGCCCCTACAGGGAATCATTAGTAGACGTGAACCTGAGACCTTCCTGCGGGCAACAAAATAACAACCAGTCCAGCCACTAATGTGAGTTTATTTGTAATAAATCCTTCACCTGAATGTAAAGTCCCCACGTCAAGCTGTCACATGCCATGTCCTTCACACACAAGGACTGTATTATCTTGGCAGATGGTGTATGGGGACAATATCATTACCAGGATTCCTCCTCTTCCTTCATTAACTGTTTTAGCGCCATGCCGCCTGCACTTATTTGCTAAACAAGCTCTTTTTTGGCTTTACTGTCCTAATCCCCCGTGTTCCTTGGATGTAATCTGTCTGAGCTCATTCACCAAGGGGGTGTTTGGCCCCGTCTCAAGGACAGTCACTTAGCCAGTGTCACCAGGTCACCTCTAGGGTCCTCAATGGGAACAGTTTAGTGTTAAGTAATTAGGGATTTGTCACCTCGTTTGTCATGGTTTGTTATCGTATCGTCATTGAGCGGGCTGGAAATGAACCGCAAAACTCAGACATGTTATTACATAATTAGCCAGCAAATTAGGTGGAGGAAGGCAGAATGCGAGCTCACAAGCAGGCGACGTCAGGGCAGACACAAAGAAAATTAATAAACCCGGAGAGCTGAGGAGGAGTGGGCAGGAGTGATAAAACTATCCATAGACTTAATGAACGACGAATAATTGGACATCGAACAATGGTCCACCAACAGGTCAGACTCTGAACATTGGTAAAGCCAATCTTCTTACCTTCAACACTTCCCACCATTCACAATTATTTTTTTTTTTTATAACTTACCTGAGTCCACCATCACATTACCCTCAGTGGCATCTTAACCATAAGAGATCCACCATTGCAATTCTAGCTTGCCACTGGTCTTGTTGCCGCCCCTCGTGTGTCATGTGACCAAGTATTCAGGTAAGAAACTTAGACACTTAGTCTTTTTTTTTTTTAAATGGTCATGTTGCTGCACCGTACCATGTAAGGACCCCACCAATGGGCAGCCAATAAAAAGCGCTCACGTCACCAAGGAGAGATGTGGCTCTTCAATGCTGAAGAAACAAGGTTTGGAGCCTGGCGTATCAAGGGGCCACAGATTAAGGTAAGAAATTGGGGCACTTAGTTTTTATTTTTTATTTTATTCCACTGGTCCTGTTGCTGCCCCTAATCCCAACGGAGACCCTGTAAGGACCTCACTAAAAGATAGCCAGTAAATAACACCCATAATACCAAGGTGGGATGTGGCAGAAGAAGCAAGACATGGAATTTGGTGTGTCATGTGATAGCAAATTCAGGTAAGAAATTGGGGCAATTTGTTTATTTTTAAATTTATTCAACTGCTTTTGTTGCTACCCCTTATCCCAGGGGTGGGGAACCTACAGGCCGAGGGCCGTATGCGGCCCGCAAAGTCATCTGGTCCGGCCCCTGTGCAGCTGATCTGTCATAACGGAGCCGATGCTTCCTGTATAGTTCCAGCTCTTTTCTGACAGTCTGAGTGAGTCACAGGTGGAGTGATATCAAATGCACTCTGCCTGTGACCAATAAAGGAAACATCGCCTCAGCAGTACCAGACAGAGCCAGCAGTACTCACAGCAGTACCAGCCAGAGCCAGCAGTACCCACAGCAGAGCCAGCAGTACCAGCCAGAGCCAGCAGTACCAGCCAAAGCCAGCAGTACCCACGCAGTACCAGCTATAGCCAGCAGTACTCACAGCAGAACCAGCAGTACGCACAGCAGTACCAGCCAGAGTCAGCAGTACCCAAAGCAGTATCAGCCAGCAGTAACTACAGCACAGCACAGTACCAGCCAGCAGTACCCACAGCAATACACCTAAGCCAGCAGTACCAGCCAGCAGTACTAGCCTTTAGTACCAGCCTGAGCCAGCAGTACCAGCCAGCAGTACCCACAGCAGTACCAGCCAGCTATACCAACCAGCAGTACCCATCAGCAGTTCTTTTCAAAACTTACCATCACAAAGCATCGACTGTATTCCAGATTGACCGACGCAAACCTAGAAAACCAGTTGCGAGTAGCAACATCATCAATACCTGCTAACATCACACACCTCACCAGACAGAAGCAGTTGCAGCCATCACATTAGGGGTGAGTTGATTAAATGTTTGACCAAATGTAACAGGCATATTTTTAAGTTGATAATTTTGTACGGCCCCCAAAGGATTTTATAAATACCCAAATGGCCCTTGGCAGAAAAAAGGTTCCCCACCCCTGCCTTATCCAAATGGAGACCCTGTGAAGACCCTACTAATGAACCTAAAAAAAGTGCCATGTCACCAAGGAAGGATGTGGCTCCTTAATACAGAAGAAACAAGACTTGGAACCTTGAAAGAACCACCCTTCATCCCAATGGAGATCCTGTGAGGACCCCACTGATGGCTAGCCATGTCACTGAGAAGGGATGTGGCTCCAATGCAGAAGAAACAAGGCTTGAAACCTTGCATGAACTGCCCCTCATCCTTATGGAGATTCTGTGAGAACCCCACAGATGGACAGCCAATAAAAAGCACCCATGTCACCAAAAAGAGACGTGGCTCTAAAATGCAGAAGAAACAAGACTTTGGACCTGGCATGTTATGTGACTGACAATTCAGGTAAGAAATTTTTTTTTAAATAAATTTAATTCCACTTGTTGGGCACCTTCATCCTAATGGAGACCCTTTGAGGACCCCACCATTTGTGAACAATCAATAAAAAGCACTCATGTCACCAAGGAGGGATGTGGGTCTTCAATGCAGAAGAAATAAGAGTTGGAAAGTTGTTACCTGGGGTGAACCACCCCTAATCCCAATGTAGACCATGTGAGGACCCCACCAAGGGGCAGCCAATGACACCAATGAGGGATGTGGGCCTTCAATGCAGAAGAAACAAGGCTTACAACCTGGCATATCATGTGACCTCAGATTCAGAAAAGAGATTGGGGCATTTAGATTTTTTTTTTTTTTTTTTTAATACCACTGGTCTTGTTGCCACCCCTCATCCTGACAGAGACCCAGTGAGGACCCCACCTATGGACATCCAATAAAAAACACCTATGTCACTAAGAATGGATGTGGCTCTTCAATGCAGAAGAAACAAGACTTAAGACCTGGCTTGTTATGTGACCGCCAATTCGGGTAAGAAATTGGGGCACTTATTTATTTTAAATTAATTCCACTGCTCTTGTTGCCATCCCTTACTCTAATGGAAACCTGGTAAAGACCCCACAAATGGACCTCCAAAAAAAATTACCCCTGTCTCTGAGGAGGGATGTGGCTCTTCATTGCAGAAGAAAAAAGACTTGGAACCTTTAGGGAACCACCCTTTATCCCAATAGGTGTCATGTGAGAACCCCACCAATGGACAGCAAATAAAAAGCACCCATGTTACCAAGAAGGGACATGACTCTTCAATGCAGAAGAAACAAGACTTCGGACCTGGTGTGTTATGTGAACTCCAATTTAGGTAAGAAATCGGAGCACTTTTTTTAATATAAATTTATTTCCACTGATCTTGTTGGGCACTTTTATCCCAATGGAGACCAATTAATCACCCCACAGATGGACAGCCAATAAAAAGCACCCATGTCACCAAGGAGGGATGTGGGTCTTCAATACAGAAGAAACAAGAGTTGGAAAGTTGGAACCTGGCGTGAACCCCCCTAAATCCCAACAGAGAACATGTGAAGACCCAACCAATGGGCAGCCAATGACACCAATGGGGGTTGTGGCCCTTCAATGCAGAAAAAAACAAGACTTGCAACCTGGCATATCATGTGACCGCCAATTCAACCAAGAAATTGGGGCATTTAGATTTTTTTTTTTAATTTAATACCACTGGTCTTATACCCACAGGAGGGATGTGGGTCTTCAATGGAGAAGAAACAAGAGTTGGAAAGTTGGAACCTGGCGTGAACCCTCCCTAATCCCAACAGACACCCTGGGAAACAAGACTTGGCACTTGGTATGTCATTTGTCCTCAGTTTCCTCCCAAACTCCGAAGACATATTGGTCGGTTAATTGGCTCCTGTCTAAAACTGGCCCAAGTATGTGTATGTATGAATGTGAGTTTGGAATCTTAGATTGTAAGCTCCTTGAGGGCAGGGACTAAAGTGAATGTACAAAAAAAAGTAAAGCACTGAGTAAATTAAAGGTGCTTTATAAGAACCAATAATAAATAAATAAAAATAAATAAATTCTGGTAAGTATTTGGGGAAATTATTATTTTTTTTATAAATTTAACTCCACTGGTCTTGTTGCTGCTCCTTATCTCAAAGGAGACCCTGTGAGGACCCCATTGATAGGATGGACAGCTAATAAAAAGTGTCCTTGTCACCGAGGAGGGATGTGGTCCTTCAATGCAGAAGAAACAAGAGTTGGAAAGTTGGAACCTGGCGTGAAGCACCCTAAATCCCAATGGAGACCATGTGAAGACTCCACCAATGGGCAGCCATTGACACCAATGAGGGATGTGGTCCATCAATGTAGAGGAAACAATAGTTGGAAAGTTGGAACCTGTAAGCTCTAATGAGCAGGGCCCTCTGATTCCTCCTGTATTGAATTGTACTGTATTGTCTTCCACCACACTGTAAAGCGCTGCGCAAACTGTTGGCGCTATATAGATCCTGTATAATAATAATAATAATAACCTGGTGTGAACCACCCGAAATCCCAACGGAGACCATGTGAAGACCTCACCAATGGGCAGTTATTGACACCAATGAGGAATGTGGTCCTTCAATGCAGAGGAAACAAGAGTTGGAAAGTTGGAACCTGGTATGAACCACCCGAAATCCCAACGGAGACCATGTGAAGACCCCACCAATGGGCAGCCATTGACACCAATGAGGGATGTGGTCCTTCAATGCAGAGGAAACAAGAGTTGGAAAGTTGGAACCTAGTTTGAACCACCCGAAATCTCAACGGAGACCATGTGAAGACCCCACCAATGGGCAGCCATTGACACCAATGAGGGATGTGGTCCTTCAATGCAGAGGAAACAAGAGTTGGAAAGTTGGAACCTAGTGTGAACCACCCGAAATCCCAAAGGAGACCATGTGAAGACCCCACCAATGGGCAGCCATTGACACCAATGAGGGATATGGTCCTTCAATGCAGAGGAAACAAGAGTTGGAAAGTTGGAACCTAGTGTGAACCACCCGAAATCTCAACAGAGACCATGTGAAGACCCCACCAATGGGCAGCCATTGACACCAATGAGGGATATGGTCCTTCAATGCAGAGGAAACAAGAGTTGGAAAGTTGGAACCTAGTGTGAACCACCCGAAATCTCAACGGAGACCATGTGAAGACCCCACCAATGGGCAGCCATTGACACCAATGAGGGATATGGTCCTTCAATGCAGAGGAAACAAGAGTTGGAAAGTTGGAACCTAGTGTGAACCACCCGAAATCTCAACGGAGACCATGTGAAGACCCCACCAATGGGCAGCCATTGACACCAATGAGGGATGTGGTCCTTCAATGCAAAGGAAAAAAGAGTTGGAAAGTTGGAACCTGGTGTGAACCACCCAAAATCCCAACGGAGACCATGTGAAGACCCCCACCAATTGGCAGCCATTGACACCAATGAGGGATGTGGTCCTTCAATGCAGAGGAAACAAGAGTTGGAAAGTTGTAACCTGGTGTGAATCACCCGAAATCGCAACGGAGACTATGTGAAGACCCCACCAATGGGCAGCCATTGGCACCAATGAGGCATGTGGTCCTTCAATGCAGAAGAAACAAGGCTTGGAACCTGACGTGTCATGTGACTGCAGATTCAGATAAGAACGTGGGGCGTTTATTTATTTAATTTTTTTAATATAATTGAAGGATTAGCTAGAGGGGGTTGAGGAGGGTCACGTTTAGGAGATGAGAATTAATTAAGACTTCTCCTATGGGAACAACGGCTGGAAGGGGGGGGGGGTGGATACTAAGATGTAACGATCCTCTCTCAGGCCAACAATCGTCTTAAGTAAGTTTAGACTTGCCATATGCTGCCTGGTTTTCATAGGTGCAGTCTGAGCATCAGGCAGTTAACGGGCAATGTTACAATTGAACAAGTTCGGGGTCAGCCTCAGATTTCTATCCCTGGAAGAGCTCATGTAACCATTCAATCGACCAATTTCCTTCTAAAAAAAAAAAAAAAAAGGAACAAACCCTTTCAACACACAAATCCTAAACTCTAGAGGAGACCAAGGCATAGCACAGGTGGTCCTCAAAGGGTTGGTTTCAGGTTGGACCTTGTAGCCACCTGTAAGATCTGTTACAAAACGAGACAACGACACAACGGCTAACCGAAAATAAAATTGTGATATTTCTCTAAAGTTTTCAGTCTTTGTGACCACTATTGGAAGTGGCGGCCCGTCCATTGGGGGCGCCTGGGCGCCGCCCCCCCATCCATGCATCCGGCCCCCTAATCTACATGCAGGGCGCCGGACGCATGGAGTCCAATGGGGTTTTTTTTTTCTTTGAAGCACGTGATTAGAGCCAGAGGCTTCAATAAAGGGTGGGCTGGGGGCGCAGAGCCCACCCAGTTGTGTGACAATAGTGAATGAATATTGGCTATTGTCACATGGATTCTCCTCCTGGCCAATCAGGAAGCGGGTCCTGAGACCCGTCTCCCGGTTGGCCAAAAGGAGAAGCCTTGCCATTGGCATTATTCTGCATAAGCCCTCCCACTACTTGCATAAGGACTGAGGGCTTTTGACAGGAGTACTAAGGCAAGGGTGCTGTGAGCTGGCTCCTCCCACTAGCCATGATCTGTATTGCATAGAGAAGTACAGAGACCCAGTGATGACATCACAGGGACTAAAATAAGATATGTAATGAAAATTGGATTTTTTTATTTTTTATTTTAATTGGTATGTTGATGGGGGAGGGGGGAGACCAGGGAAGGCAATATATAAGCAAATGAAACTTTAGCTGAAGTGGAATTCCAGGTTTGTATCACTTTCTTTTTTGCTGTTTATTTCTCTGGATAATGAGCCCAGTGAGGAGGTAACAGCCCCTCCCCCCTCCAGCACACCTCACCGTCCTATTGGCTCATGTTAGGAATGCAATTAGTGACAATTATTCTGTCAATATTTACATCTCTGACAATGTTTAATCTGCCCCCCCCCCCCGACTCACTTAACCCCGAGCGTGCCAGGTGCAGAGGACTGAAGGGCTGTGCTGTGTGGGTGCAAATCACTGCCGCTGGTCCCTCGCCATCATGCTGACCGGAGTCAATTACATCCGGTCATGCCGGGGACCACAGATCAGGGGCTCAGCTCAACGCACCCCAGCTGTAAACTTTCCTATAGTGAACCTGTCATTACATATACACTCACCGGCCACTTTATTAGGTACAATGCTTGGTAACACAAATTGCTATTCAGCCAATCACATGGCAGCAACTCAGTGCATTTAGGCATCTAGACGTGGTGAAGACGACTTGCTGAAATTCAAACCGAGCCGAATGGGGAAGAAAGGGGATTTAAGTGGCTTTGAACTAGTGATCGACGGATATCAGTTTTTCGTTACCGATACCGATATTTTGGCCACTGCATATCGGTATCGGCCGATATTGGCTGATATTTTCGAACATTTAACATTTTTATTTTTTTTTTATTTTTATCACTTGACAGGTACTCTTGTGGAGGGATCTGGGGGTCTAAAACACCCCAAACCCCTCCTCTGCACATAAAAGAATTCAAAACGCCAAGTTTGGCTGTTTTGAATGCTGTCATTTTTTTGAATCTGGACGCCAAGTACCCGGAAGTGATGTCATGACCTCACTTCCGGGTTTATACATGGAGACCCGATCAGAGCTGAATGCGGCTTTGATCGGGTCTTCGGTGGCCGTGGAGGATGGTTTCCTGGGTCTCCCGGTGGGACGGGAGCCGCGGAAGGCAGATTGGGGGGAAACATCCCCTCCCGCTCCTTGTAATGACGGCCGAGCGGCTTCTCATTTGCATCAGTTGTCATTACAAGACAGCCGACCATCGGCTATGGACGCCGGTACCGGGGTGATGCCTCTAGCTGCAGCCATCACTCCGGTACAGCACTTTCCCAAAATACCGGTAACCTCAGGGGCCGATTCCGATATATCGGGGAAAGTGCAGATCGGCCCTCGATATATCGGCATTGCCGATAATCGGTCAATCCCTACTTTGAACGTGGCATGGTTGTTGGTGGCAGACGGGCCGGTCTGAGGGTCAGTTCACATCACATGCAGTCCTGTGCATTTTATTTCTGCATCAAAAACGCATGGCTAAAAGCTTATATGGTTTTAATGGCATAGTTCACACCAGTGCCTGCAGTTTCAGGGCGTTCCAGTTCCAGAAAAAAAAGGAGAACATGCTGCATTTTTTCTGCACTGGACTGTACTGGAACGCGGTAAAATGCATCAAAAATGCACCGGAATGCACCTAAACGCACAAAAAATGCAACGGAACGCACATGTTCTTATTTAACCACTTCTGGACCAGAAGATTTTCCCCCTTAACAGCTTCCCGACCACCTGCCACCTGGTGGCTCTCCTGCCCAAACTGACTTAGACCTACGTCAGTTGCGCGTGGAAAGCTAGGGGGCGAGCGTGCGCCGCCGGCGTCGCTCTCCCGCCCCCACTCGGCAGCGGGGAAGCCGATGCAGTGGTCAGGCCTCTCTGATTGCCACCTGACACCCGCGATCGTTCCCCGCTGAGAGAGAAGAACGGTCAGCTGTTCTAAACACAGCCGACCGTTCTTCTCCCTGGAATGATCACAGAGCGCCTGTGATCCTTCTATATAGGAACACAGGTCTGTATGATCATTTCACAAGCCACGCCCCCATACAGTTAGAATCACTCCCCTAGGCTCTCATTTAACCCCTTGATCACCCACAGTGTTAACCCCTTCCCTGCCAGTGTCATTATTACAGTAACAGGGCATATTGTTAGCACTGAGTACTGTAGTAATGTCACTGGTCCCCCCAAAAGTGTCAAAAATGTCAGTTAAGGGTCCGATCTGTCCGCCGCAATGTTGCAATCCCCCTAAAAATCGCAGATCGCCGCCATTACTAGTAAAAAAAAGAAAAAAACAATAAAAATGGCATAAATCTTTCCCCTAGTTAGTAGACGCGATAACTTTTGCGCAAACCAATCAAAATACGCTTATTGCAATTTTTTTTTACCAAACCACTTTAAGACCGCAACAATTTGCCCCCTTAATGACCAGGACATATTTTGCGATTTGGCACTGCGTTATTTTACCGGACATTTGCGCGGTCGTGCGACGCTGTACCCAAACAAAATTGATGTCCTTTTTTTCCCATAAACAGAGCTTTCTTTTGGTGGTATTTGATCACCTGTGCGATTTTTATTTTTTGCGCTATAAACAAAAAAAGAGCGACAATTCTGAAAAAAAAAAAAAAACAATATTTTTCACATTCTGCTATATAATATTCCCAATAAAAAAAAAAATTAAAAATCTAATTTTTTTTAACATTTTAGGCCAATTTGTTTTCTGCTACATATTTTTGGTAAAAAAAAATCGCAATAATTTGATTGGTTTGCGCAAAAGTTATTGCGTCTACAGGAAATATTTATGTCATTTATATTATATATATTTTTTTTTACTAGTAATGGTGGCGATCTGCGATTTTTAGCGGGACTGCGACATTGCGGCGGACAGATCGAACCCCTAACTGACATTTTTGACACTTTTGGGGGGACCAGTGACATTACTACTGTAATCAGTACTATAAATATGCTCTGTTACTGTAATAATGACACTGGCAGGAATGGGGTTAACATTGTGGGTGATCAAGGGGTTAAATGTGAGCCTAGGGGAGTGATTCTAACTGTATGGGGCAGGGCTTATGGAATGACCATAGAGACATGTGATCCTATATAGAAGGATCTCAGGAGCTCTGTGATCATTCCAGGGAGAAGAACGGTCGGCTGTGTTTACAACATCTGCCTGTCCTTCTCTCTCAGCGGGGAGCGATCGCGGCCGTCCTCCCCTGTGCATCGGAGTCCCCGCTGCTGAGTGGCTCACACTCGCCCCCTAGCTGCAGGCGCGCGACTGACATAGCCCTACAGAGACGGAGGTAAACCCTCAATCATTATACTTATGATCTAACTTTTAACATTGTCTCTTTTGTATTTGTATTTGTTTGTTATGATGGTAAAAACCTTAACCTATTTCTAAAATAAAAATATACTTTTTTACGACATCCTTGTCATGTTGTAGTGCCGGGAAAGTCCATCCTCAATGCAATAGCAATTCTCTTTATATATAATAGGACGTGGCACATTTTTTACAGTAGTGTCCACAATGGCCATCTTGTGTGACACTGTATTCCCATATATCTGATGTAGCCCTACGTCAGTTTGCGCAGGAGGGCCAGCATGCCGCAGTATATATGCGGTGGGCGGTCCAAATCCGGTTAAGATTAAGAAAAAAAGAAGAGGGGAAAAAAAGGAGCGGGCTCAATCCCCGCCGGCCTCCCGCGATCTTCAGAGAAACTGACAGAAGAGCCGCCTGCCCATGTAAACAAAGCAGACGGCTCTCCTGTCACACAGCCACAGTGAGATCGTGTGCCTCAGCTGAGCTCAATCACTGATCTCTGTGTGCCTGTCACAAAGCCCCTCCCCCCTACAGTTAGCAAGCACATTTAAGCTTACATTTAACCCCTTGATCACCCCCAGCATTAACCCCTTCCCTGCCGGTGTCATTTATACAGTAACAGTGCATATTATTTAGCACTGATCACTGTATTAATGTCACTGGTCCCCAAAAAGTGTCACTTATTGTCAAATATGTCCACTGCAATGTCGCAGTCCCGCTAAAAATTGCTGATCGCCGCCATTACTAATAAAAAAAAAAACAAAAGTCCATCCAAATCTATCCCGTAGTTTGTAAACGTGATAACTTTTACGCAAACACAATTAAAATACGCTTTTTGGGATTTTTTTTTCTACCAAAAATATGTAGCAGAATACAAATTGGCCTAAAATCATAAAAAAAAAATAGATTTTTTTAAAAAATTTTATTGGGAACGTTTTATAGCAGAAAGTAAAAAATATTGTTTTTTTATTTTTTCAGAATTGTCGCACTTTTTTGTTTATAACGCAAAATCTAAAAATCGCAGAGGTGAGCAAATACCACCAAAAGAAAGCTCTGTTTGTGGGGAAAAGGGACGTCAATTTTATTTGGGTACAGCGTTGCACGACCGCGCAATTGTCTGTTAAAGTAACGCAGTGCTGAATCGCAAAAAATGGCCTGGTCATTAAGGGGGTAAAACCTTACGGAGCTGAAGTGGTTAAAAAACTGCTGGCCTACTGGGAATTTTCACACACAACCATCTCTCAGGTTTACAGAGAATGGTGGGAAAAAGAGAAAATATCCAGTGAGTGGTTGAGGAAAATGCCTTGTTGTTGTCAGAGGTCAGAGGAGAATGGGCAGACTGGTTTCAGATGATAGAAAGGCAACGGTAACTCAAATAACCACTCGTTACAACCAAGGTATGCAGAAAACCATCTCTGGACGCACAACACATCCAAAGTTGAAGCAGATGGGCTACAGCAGCGGAGGACCACACCAGGTGCCACTCCTGTCAGCTAAGAACAGGAAACTGAGGCTACAATTCGCACAGAATCACCAAAATTGGACAATAGAAGATCGGAAAAATGTTGCCTGGTCTGATGAGTTTTGATTTCAGCTGCGACATTCAGATGGTGGGGTCAGAATTTAGTGCATGGATCCATCCTGCCTTGTATTACCAGTTCAGGCTGGTAGTGGTGTAATGGTGTGGGGTGGGGGCGGAGGGGGTGGGTGGCTAATGATTCAGGCTGGTGGCGTAGTGGTGTGGGGGGGGGGGGGTAATGGTTCAGGCTTGTGGTGTAATGGTGTGGGGGAGGAGGGGGGGTAATGGTTCAGGCTGGTGGTGTAATTGTGTGGGGGGGGGGGGGGGGGTAGTGGTTCAGGCTGCTGGTGGTGGTGGGGTAATGGTGTGGGGAGGGGGAGTAATGGTTCAGGCTGGTGGTGCAACGGTGTGGGGTGGGTAATGGTTCAGGCTGCTGGTGTAATGGTGTGGGGTGGGGGGGTAATGGTCCAGGCTGGTGGTGTAATGGTGTGGGGGACGAGGGGAGGGGGGGGGGGGGCTAATGGTTCAGGCTGGTGGTGGTGGTGTAATGGTGTGGGGAGGGGGGAGTAATGGTTCAGGCTGCTGGTGTAATGGTGTGGGGTGAGGGGGGGGGGGGGCAATGGTCCAGGCTGGTGGTGGTGTAATGGTGGGGAAGGGGGGGGGGGGGGGGGTAATGGTTCAGGCTGGTGGTGTAATGGTGTGGGGTGGGGTGGGGGGGGGTAATGGGTCAGGCTGGTGGTGGTGGTGCAATGGTGTGGGGGAGGAGGGGAGGGGGGGTAACGGTTCAGGCTGGTGGGGGTGGTATAATGGTGTGGGGGAGGGAGGAGGGGTAACGGTTCAGGCTGGTGGGGGTGGTATAATGGTGTGGGGGAGGAGGGGAGGGGGGGTAACGGTTCAGGCTGGTGGTGGTGGTGTAATGGTGTGGGGAGGGGGGAGTAATGGTTCAGGCTGCTGGTGTAATGGTGGGGAAGGGGGGGTAATGGTTCAGGCTGGTGGTGTAATGGTGTGGGGTGGGGGAGGGGGGGTAATGGTTCAGGCTGGTGGTGGTGGTGCAATGGTGTGGGGGAGGAGGGGAGGGGGGTAACGGTTCAGGCTGGTGGTATAATGGTGTGGGGGAGGAGGGGAGGGGGGATAATGGTTCAGGCTGGTGGGGGTGGTATAATGGTGTGGGGGAGGAGGGGGGGTAACGGTTCAGGCTGGTGGTATAATGGTGTGGGGGAGGAGGGGAGGGGGGGGGTAATGGTTCAGGCTGGTGGGGGTGTAATGGTGTGGGGGAGGAGGGGAGGGGGGGGGTAATGGTTCAGGCTGGTGGGGGTGTAATGGTGTGGGGGAGGAGGGGGGATAACGGTTCAGGCTGGTGGGGGTGGTATAATGGTGTGGGGGAGGAGGGGAGGGGGGGATAATGGTTCAGGCTGGTGGGGGTGGTATAATGGTGTGGGGGAGGAGGGGAGGGGGGGATAATGGTTCAGGCTGGTGGGGGTGGTATAATGGTGTGGGGGAGGAGGGGAGGGGGGGATAATGGTTCAGGCTGGTGGGGGTGGTATAATGGTGTGGGGGAGGAGGGGGGTAACGGTTCAGGCTGGTGGGGGTGGTATAATGGTGTGGGGGAGGAGGGGAGGGGGGGGGTAATGGTTCAGGCTGGTGGGGGTGTAATGGTGTGGGGGATATTTTCTTGGCACACTTTGGACCCCTTAGTACCAATTGAACATGGTTTACACACCACGGCCTACCTGAGTATTGTTGGTGACCATGTCCATCCCTTTATGACTGCAGTGTCCCCATCTTCTGATGGCTCCTTCCAGCAGGATAATGCACCATGTCACAAAGCTCCAATCATCTCACCACTGGTTTCTTCACCATGACAGCGAGGTCACTGTACTACAATGGCCTCCACACAAATGTCTGGCACAGATCAGACCCCTCTCACCTTGTGACTTGCTGCAAAGATATAATGTTGCAGTGAATCACTGGGGGGAGGGGAGACAGAGGAAATGTTTCCTCCTGCCTGCAGCAGAGTGGTGACATCATCTCAGCCTAGGCACAGTCACTGAATGGAGCTTGGTGATAAAAGGTGGAGATTTTCTGACAATTGATCCAGTTGCTGGATTGCTCTATATATTGGTTTTCTCTGTGTATTGGGTTGCTCTATATATTGGGGTGCTCTGTGTATTGGGTTGCTCTGGGTTGCTCTGTGTATTGGGTTGCTCTATATATTGGGTTGCTCTGGGTTGCTCTGGGTTGCTCTATATATTGGGGTGCTCTTTGTATTGGGGTTCTCTGTATATTGGGTTGCTCTGGGTTGCTCTATATATTGGGGTGCTCTTTGTATTGGGGTTCTCTGTATATTGGGTTGCTCTATATATTGGGGTGCTCTTTGTATTGGGGTTCTCTATATATTGGGTTGCTCTGGGTTGCTCTATATATTGGGGTGCTCTTTGTATTGGGGTTCTCTGTATATTGGGTTGCTCTGGGTTGCTCTGTGTATTTTCCCTTTTATTGTCTCGGTATTCTCGCTGTGTATTGCTGGTTGGAGTGCAGGAATGTTGTCGTTCCGGATGGTTCTATACTACAACGCGCTCCACACCCCAATACTCTTCTGTCATTTCTGGATACCGAGCAGCAGCTGCTGCATTGTCCCCGGCCTGTGGCCCGCCCTGACCTGCCTGCACACCTCACAAATCCGCACAGAATCTGCACTGCGGCCTGTCTGTGCTACACCCGGTACAACAGGTACAAGCAGATGTAAATCCTACCATCTCATTTAGTAAAGCGCTGTGCATTGTCAATATTTACCTTCGCCTTTTCATCTTTGTAATCCTTGTTTTTACAGTGTTTCATCCTCTGGTACATCTCAGTGCTTTGGATCTCCTGCAGCCTCTTTGCAGCCATTTCCTGTCTACAAGGACTCCAGCAATCAGGGCAGGTTTCCTGATGGTGACAACAGTGGAACATTCCTGTGTCATATATGCTGAAACGCCCACTTGTAGTCTCCTTTAACAGCCCTTGTGACAGGGTGGCAACACAGGAAGACAATTGGGAAACAGGGACAGAGTGTTGTCACCCTATAAGGAAGTGCCTGAGCAAGGACCTTCATGGCAGGATCATCAGGGCTCAGACGAAGTGGACTGAATTATGCTGGCCATGAGACTGAGGACATCTAGTGGCAGAAAAAAGCACTGCTGGAGAATTCTCTGGATTGAAGGTGAGTCTTGCAGCAAAAGCTGATTTGTTTATTTTATGTTTTATTGGACTATTTGCTATTTTTGGCTGGAGCTCTGTGGTAACGATGCACATAAATCAGTTACTGCAGCTGTAGAAAAGCCCCTACAGACTAAAGGCTGGTAGGCGGGGGCTGCTGGGACATGTAGTTCCTCTGATGCCAGTGGGGTGCCCTTTATCCTGAATGTATTCAGTCATCAGTCAGTATTGTGTCTGCAGACAGGAACCGTCCATGACAAAGTAACCTGCTCCATAGACCCCGAGGAATCCCTCCCCACACAAAGCCAGGCAAGAATTCCTTTGATAGGTTTAGTCAGACCCCCTGCCTCCCAAAAAACATTTTCCCCTCCCACTACTAATCACCCGCCGCCCCCCATAGGATGCCCCCCACTGGGATCCTCAATGGAAGTGACCCCTTTTATGTCATTGTCCTGGCTTTCTGCTCAATCCGCCCCCTTCGTGGGGTGAGGTGTCAGTGTGTGCTGGGTGACCCCGATCAACCCCTCTGGGGGGGGGGGGGGGATACTAGACGCTTTCTGATACATTGGGCCTCATTTAATAAACCATCCGGAACACTAAACCATCCAGCAATGCACAGCAAGAATACCAAGCCAATAAATGGGACGATACACAGAGCAACCCAATACAAAGAGCAACTAAGAGCAACCAAACCTAGAGCAACCCAACACATGGAGCAACCCAATACACAGAGCAACCCCGAGCAACCCAATACACAGAGCAATCCAATATATAGAGCAACCCAATACACAGAGCAACCTACATCAACCCAATACACAGAGCAACCTACAACAACCCAATACAAAGAGCAACTAAGAGCAACCAAACCTAGAGCAACCCAACACATGGTGCAACCCAATACACAGAGCAATCCAATATATAGAGCAACCCAATACATAGAGCAACACCAAGCAACCCAATACATAGGCAACCCAATGCACAGAGCAATCCAATATATAGTGCAACCCAATGCATAGAGCAACACTGAGCATCCCAATATACAGAGAGCCACCCAGGGTAACCTGAGACACAGAGCAACACAATACAAAGAGCAACCCAGAGCAACTCAATACATAGAGCACCCCAAGTCACAGAACATCCCAATACACAGAGCAACCAAATACACAGAGCAACCCAGAGCAACCCAATACATAGAGCAACCCAACCTAGAACAACCCAATACATGGAGCAACCTAATACACAGAGCAACACTCAGCATCCCAATATACAGAAAGCCACCCAGGGTAACCTGAGACACAGAGCAACACAATACAAAGAGCAACTGAATTCATAGAGCAACCCAGAGCAACCCAATACATAGAGCAACCCAGAGCAACCCAATACATAGAGCAACCCAGAGCAACCCAATACATAGAGCAACCCAGAGCAACCCAATACATGGAGCAACCCAATACACAGAGCAACCTACAACAACCCAATACATGGAGCAACCCAATACACAGAGCAATCCAATATATAGAGCAACCCAACACATAGAGCAACACCGAGCATCCCAATATACAGAGAGCCACCCAGAGTAACCTAAGACAAAGAGCAACACAATACATAGAGCAACCCAGAGCAACTCAATACATAAAGCAACTTAAGACACAGAACAACCCAGTACACAGAGCAACCCAGAGCAACCTAAGACACAGAGAAACCCAATACATAGAGGAACCCAGAACAACCTAAGACACAGAGCAATCTAATGCACAGAGCAACCCGGAGCAACCTAAGACACAGAGAAACCCAATACACAGCAACCCAATACACAGAGCAACCCGGAGCAACCTAAGGCACAGAGAAACCCAATACACAGCAACCCAATACATAGAGCAACCCAGAGCAACCTAAGACACAGAGCAATCTAATGCACAGAGCAACCGGGAGTAACCCAAGACACAGAGCAATCTAAATACATAAAGCAACTCAAAACACAGAACACATCAATATATAGAGCAACCCAATACATGGAGCAACTCAGAGCAACCCCATTAATAGAGCAACGTAGAGCAACCCAATACACAGAGCAATCTAGAACAACCCAATACATGGAGCAACCCAATACACAGGGCAACCCAGTACACAGAGCAACCCAATATATACAGTAACCCAATACATAGAGCCACACTGAGCATCCCAATATACAGAAAGCCACCCAGAGTAACCTAAGACACAGAGCAACACAATACATAGAGCAACCTAAGAAACAGAACAACCCAGTACACAGAGCAACCCGGAGCAACCCAATACATAGATAGAGCAACCCAATACATACAGCAACCCAGAGCAACCTAAGACACGGATAAACCCAATACATAGAGCACCTCAATTCATAGAGCAACCTGGAGCAACCCAATATACAGAGCAACCCAATACACAGAGCATCTCAATACATACAGCAACTCACTGACCACAAATCTATTGGAGACCTTCCATTGACCACCAATGTAACAGAGTCCTTCTTGGCTGACCTCCAAAGTAAGGGAGTCTTTCTTCCACTAATCACGAATACAAGGGAGTCCTCCCACTGATCACCAATACATTTGAGTTTTCCAACTGACCACCAATCCAAGAGTCTTTTTACCACTGGCCACCAATCTATCGTAGTCCTTCCACTGCTCACCAATGTAAGGGAATCCTTCTTCCACTGGCCACCAATCTCTTGTGGTCCTCCTACAGACCACCAATGTAAGGGAGTCTTTCTCCCACTGACCAACAATGTAAGGAAGTTCTTCTCCTACTGACCACCAATGTAAGGGAGTCCTTCTCCCACTGACCAACAATTTTCTGGAGTCCTTCTACTGACCACCAATGAAAAGGAGTCCTTTTCTACTGATGACTAAAGTAAGGGAGTCCTTCTGCCTCTGACTACTAATGTAATGAAGTCCTTCTCCAATAGACCACCAACCTAAAGTAGTATTGCTCCCACTGGCCACCAATTTAAGGGATTTCATCTCCCACTGACCACCAATGTAAAGAACTCCTTCTCCTTCTAACCACAAACGTAAGGGAATCCCACTGGCCACCAATGTAGGGGAGTCCTGCTCCCACTGGCCACCAATCTAAAGGGAGTCCTTCTCCCACAGGCCACTAATGTAAATAAGTTCTTCACCTACTGGCCACTAATGTAAATAAGTCCTTCACCTACTGGTCACTAACATAAGGGAGTCCTTCTCCCACTGGCCACTAATGTAAAGAATTCCTTCTCCTACTGACCACTAACGTAAGAGAGTCCTTCTCCCAAGGGCCACCAATTTAAGATATTCCACCTACCACTGATCTCCAATGTAAAGAAGTACTCCTACTAACAAATAACGTAAGAGAGTCCTTCTCCCAAGGACCACCAATCTAAGGTATTCCACCTTCCACTTGGGAGGACTGGGCCAGGGGGCAGGGGGGCAATTGCCCCCCGGGCCGCTCTGATTCCCCTGTAAAATGGCTGCACTGCTTCTGCCACAGACATGCCTAAAGGATTCCTGGTGAAGAGAAGACAAAAGTCCTCACTGCTCACCCACTGAGTGCAGGATGAAGACAAGGACAGACCACAGGCCTCCCCCCCAGCATGGATGGTGTCTGAGCAAAGGCCGGTTCCATGCCCCACTGGAGACTCTCCTCTCCCAGGCAGTCCCGACCGAGCTGTCCTAGCTCCCTCCAACTGTCCCCTGCTGGCCAGGTCAGCTGGTGAGTAGAGAGTACCTGGAGCGGAGCTTTAGCCTCGAATGGGGATCAGGAGGAGGGAGAGTGGGAGGGGGGCCGAGTCGCTGCACCATGGGCCTCTGGTTTGTACTTGCCCCCTGGGCCAAAAGTTGCCAGTCAGCCCCTGCTACCACTGATCTCCAATGTAAAGAAGTCCTTCTCCTATTGACCACTAATGTAAGGGCCACAAATCTAAGGGAGTCCTTCCTTCCCACTACGCTAAGTACGCCACATTTCTTATTCTTTTATATCTACCGCTTAATGTTCAGGCTGATGTCCCATGAGGTGTAGTAGAAATAAGAATTATTAGTGGGGTTCCCTGAGATCGTAAAGTTATTTCCAGGGTTCCTCACTCATAAAAAGGTGGATAGAGTCCCCCATAGACTATTAGGCTCCACCCCTCACTTCTTTCCTTATAAAATAGGAATTTCTCTATGTAGGCCATCAGAAGGTCCTCTATGACTCTCTGTGTACCTGGCAGCTCTGTACACGCTGCAACTGACAAGTCCGATTCATATCAGCACTACGTCATGACATGCCGCCATCCATCATCCGGGCTTCCATGCCTTGGACAGGGGTACAATGGGGACAAGGGGATGCATTAGCTGTGCTACCCTTGGTGGTGATGAGTGGAGACATGTTGCTTTTTTAATCCTCCCAGATCAATATTCTTTGTTGCTGCAGACTTGAAGTGTGTAGGGTGTGCCGCCATACGGCATTCCTGGAAGTGAAGGGCTCCGGCTGCCTTCAAGTGTTTTAATTGACATTTTAATGCAATACTTTTAGGAAGCAGAATGAGTTGAGCAAGTCTGAACGGATTGTCTTCTCGTCTACAAAGGAATGGATCAGAGCCGGTCTACAAGAAGACGCTCATCGGTCCCCATTCACTGATATTTCTCGGGTCAATGTCTGCACCAAAAACAATGTAACAACCCAATAATTCAGATTAGACTGCATGCAATGAGATGATATACAGATCCAAAGAAAATTAGACAATCCTTCCAAAAGAAACAAAAAAACACCAAAATCATTCTCTCCATAGAGCAAAAGTAGATCCACCAAAAGTGAGCTCACCTCCACCTTTCATTGAAAACACAGCCTACCAGATATTAGAAATCAATAAATACATAATATTTCCTATGGGGGGCACCAGTGGGGGACCACAGTAGAGGAGAAGCTGAGAGCTCCGGCGGGGGACCCCAGAAGAGAAGGAGCCAGGACTACCTTCAAGGGCCCCCAGAAGAGGAGCACCTGAGATCTCCATTGGGGGACTCCAGAATAGGAGCAGCCAGGAGCACTGGCAGGTTACCCCAGAAGAGGAGGAGCTGAAAGCTCCAGTGGGGGACCCCAGAAAAGGAGCAGCCAGGAGTACCAGCAGGGCACCCCAGAGGAGGAGGAGTTGAGAGCTCCATAAAGACACCCGCAGAAAAGGTGCAGCCGGGTCCACTGGCAGCGGTTCCCAAAAGAGGAGGACCTGAGAGCTCTGTCATTGGATCCAAGAAGAAAAGGAGCCAGGAGCACCAGTGAGGGGTCCTAGAAGTGGGGCAGCCAAGAGCTCTGGTGGGGGACCTTAGAAGAGGAGGAGCCAGGAGCACCAGCATGGGACCCCAGAAGAGTAGCAGCTAAGAGCTCCAGTGGGGGACTCCAGAAAAGGAGGAGCTAAGAGCTCCAATAGGGGACCCCAGGGGAGATGGAGCCAGGAGAACTGGCAGGGACCCCAGAAGAAAAGCAGGAGAGAGCTCCAGCAGTGGACCCCAGAAGAGGAGGAGTTGAGAGCTCTGGCAGGGGACTCCAGAAGAGAAGGAGCCAGGAGCACTGGTGGGGGACCCCAGAAGAGGAACAGTCAAGAGCTCTAGTGGGGGGGGGGCACCCCAGAAGGGGAGGAGCCAAGAGCTCCGGCAAGGGACCTTAGCAGAGAAGGAGCACCAGTGGGCGACCCCAGAAGAGCAGCAGTTAAGAGCTCTGGCAGGGGATCCCAGAAGAGGAGGAGCTAAGAGTTCCAGTTGGGGACCCCAGAAGAGGAGGAGCTTAGAGCTCCAGTGAAGGACCCCAGGAGAGGAGCCCCCGAGAACTTCTGCAGGAGACTCCCGAAGAGAATGAGCCAAGAGCTCCAGTGGGGGACCCAGAAAAGAAGGAGCAGAGAGCTCGGTGGGGGGCCCCAGAAAAGGGGGATCTGAGAGCTCCGGAGGGGGACCCCAGAAGAGGAATAGCTAAGACCTCCAGTGCGGGACCCTAGAAGAGGAGGAGCAAAGTGCTCCCTTGGGGGACCCCAGAAGAGGAAGAGCTTGGAGCTCTGGTGGGAGACCCTAGATAAGGTGGAGCCAAGACCTCCAGAAGGGGACCCCAGAAGAAAAGGACCTGAAAGCTCCAGCAGGGGACCCTAGAAGAGAGGAAGTCAGGAACACTGGCAGGGAACCCCAGAAGAGGAGGAGCTGAGAGCTGCAGGAGTGGACCCCAGAAGGGCAGGACTCCAGAAGAGGGGGAACTAAGAGCTCTTGTGGGGGACCCTTGAAGAAGAGGAGCTGAGAGCTGCAGCAGAGGACCCAAGAAGGGCAGGAGCCAGGACTCTAGAAGAGGGGGAACTGAGAGCTCCGGTGGGGGACCCTTGAAGAAGAGGAGTTGAGAGCTCCATCGAGGGACCGCAAAAAAGAAGGCGCTAAGAGACCCGGTGGTGAACCAGAGAACAGGAGGAGCTAAAAGCTCTGACAGAGGACCCAGAAGAGAAGTCGAGAGCTCCGGTGGGGACCCCAGAGGTGGAGGAGCTAAGATCTCTGGTGGGGATCCCATAAAAGGAGGAGCTGTGAGCTCTGGTGGGAGATCCCAGAAGGGAAGGAACACCAGCAGGGGACCCCAGAAGGGGAGAATCGGGGCCGCTCTGTGCAATACCTTTGCACAGAGCAGGTGAGTATAGTATGTTCTACCTAAAAGAATCCATTTAGAGGCCCCCCTGTAAAATATAATTTGTGGAAGGTTCTACCCTTCGTCCTCTCAGTCTAGTTCTGTCTTGAGGTTCTCTTTAGCCGCCTGTAGGGGATCATGTATACCAAGCTGATGGATTTTATCAAATCTTCCCCGGGGTCGGAGTTCCCCCTTTTCTGGGTGTGTTTAGAGATTGCTGAGATTTCACAGAAGACAGATGTGACCCGGGATGGCGATTGTCCCCAGATTGGATCGGTTATGCGGGTGACGTCACATATTTGTGCACATGTTTGTTTTCACTGGCCGTTGTGTGTGTCATGGTGACATTTCCCAGATGGGCGTGCTCCGGATTCCCACACATGGATCAGACTGCCAGGTGAGGAGACGCAGGACAGCACCGGACGGGGCGACTCTGAGGAATCCCAGAACTCCTCCGGCCTCCCCTCCAGTCTTGCACAGTGGTACCGACTCCTCTCCTGGACTGAAACGGCTTCCTCTGATTTCACCGCACACTGTGAGCTTCTCACCATGTGCATTAGAAGCTGCAGCAAGTCAGATAGAGCTCCGCCCCATTTTCTGGCTGGAGGACGCTCAGCATCATCTAGCTCCTTCCTCCCCAGTCTGACTGTTCCTAGCCCCGCCCCTTTTATTTATTGAGTTTCAGTTCTTTCAATCATGGAGGCTCAGCATCACATGTGGGCATTACCTAATGTGAATACAGCCTGTCTAGGAACGCCCACTCCTCCAGACACACCCACCCATCAAGCAGAGGAAATTTCAGCTTTAGGTGAATACATTATAATTACCTGTGCAGTTCTTGGCAGTGTTCACAAATGTCTGTCACAGATCAGCCCCCTGCTGCAGCCTCTCACCTTGTGACTTACTACGAGGTTACATAATCTTAGCCTAGGAAAAATTGCAATGATGCAGTCTGATCACTAGGGGAGAGGGGAGACTTAGGAAATGCCTCCTCCTACCTGCAGCAGATGATGACATTCCCTCAGCCTAGGCAAAGTTGCAATGATGCAGTCTGGTCACTAAGGGGGAAGGGACGACTGAGGAAATGCTTCCTCCTGCCTGCAGCAGATTGATGACATCATCTCAGCCTAGGCAAAGCTGCAATAATGCAGTCTGATCACCAGGGCCGGTGCTAGACTGTTTTACGCCCTAGGCAAGATCAGCTACTTGCGCCCCCCCCCAAAAAAAAAAACGGGGTTAAAAACTGCTCTATGTCATATCCAGTGACCCTGATCTGATGGTTCCTCCATGTAATGCTGTCATACCCAGTGACCCCCCATATTCCTCCATGTCACACCTAGGGACCCTGATGTCCCCCTATGTCACAATGTCACACCCAGAGACCCTGATGTTTTTCCATGTCACATCCTGGGACCCCAATATTCCTCCATATACTGCTGTGTTCCTCCATGTCATGCTGTCATACCCAGTGATCTCAATGTTCCTCTATGTCACATCAGGGGTCCCTGATGTTCCTCCATGTCATACCCGGAGACCCTGATGTTCCTCCATGTCACACCTGGGGACCCTGATGTTCCTCCATGTCACACCTGGGGACCTCAATCCCCCATGGCACACCTAGGGATCCCAATTCCTCATGGCACACCTGGTGACCACGAACCCCTGTAACACTTGTGACCCCTCTCCCCCATTTCACACCTGGTGACTCAGATTCCCCATGTCACACCTGGTGACTCCGATTCCCCATGGCATACCTGGTGACCCCAATTCTCTTTCACACCCGAGATCCTCTATGTCACAACCAGGGACCCTGATCCCCTGTTCTGGGGACACTCACTGGGCAGTATGAAGAGAGTCGCCCGCACTCTGCCCTCTTTCACCGTCATCCTGCTGATTCCTTCTCCCAGGACGCTCCTCTCCTGGACCACAGTGCTCAGCACAGCTCCAACCGGCTCCTGGTGGAGGGAGAAGCAGCAGTCAGAGAGCTCCGCACCTCCTTCATCACCAACATCCTTAGACCATTCCGGTGCCTCGTCACTTCTGCCCCAGTAAAGGTGCCGTCCTCCAGTGCCGAGCTCAGGCTCAGGTTCAGCTCTCCTCCACTCCCTGCTTAATACCAACCCAGGGAAATGAACGGCTGCCCACCAGCTCAGTGTAGAGAGTGACTTCCCGCCCATGGTTTAGGCCGCTCAGCTCCAGACGAAGAGGATCATCATGCAGGTAGCACTCTGGTGGGCTCTTTCCTGCCCCTTGGGGCTCCCCCAACAATGGTGGAAAGCCAGGGCCTGGTAGTTCTGCCACTGCCTCAGACACCTGGCATCTTCCTCTGTCCCTTCTTCCTCCCCCACTGCCGCCCCTCCACTCAGCTCACAAGGATCATTCATGACGGAGAGTGATTGCTGACTCGTGGCTGCGCCCCTAGGTGGCAATGCGCCCTAGGCGGCTGCCTAGTTTACCTAGTGGAAGCACCGGCCCTGCTGATCACTAAGGGGGAAGGGGAGACTTGGGAAATGCTTCCTCCTGCCTGCAGCAGACTGGTGACATCATCTCAGCCTAGCAAAGTTGCAATGATGCAGTCAGATCACTAGGGGGAAGGGGAGACTTGGAAAATGCTTCCTCCAGCTTGCAGCGGACTAGTGACATCATCTCACCCTAGAAAAGTTGCATTGATGCAGTCAGATCACTAAGGGGGAAGGAGAGGCTTGGTAAATTCTCCCTTTTGCCTGCAGCAGACTGATGACATCATCTCAGCCTAGGCAAAGTTGCAATGAGTCAGTCTGATCACTAGGGGGGAGGAGGTGACTGAGGAGATGTTTCCTCCTGCCTGCAGCAGATTGATGATGTCATCTCAGCCTAGACAAAGCTGCAATAATGCAGTCTGATCACTAGGAGGGAAGGGGAGACTGAGGAAATGCTTCCTCCTGCCTGCAACAGATCAGTGATATAATCTCGGCCTAGGCAAAGTTGCAATGATGCAGTCGGATCACTAGGGGGGAGGGGAGACATGGGAAATGCTTCTTCCTGCCTGCAACAGGCTGATGACATCATCTTGGCCTAGGCAAAGTTGCAATGATGCAGTCTGATCACTAGGGGGGAAATGCTTCCTCCTGCCTGCAGCAGAGTGATGACATCATCATAGCCTAGGTAAAGTTTCTAGAATATAGTAGCCAAGTTGAGTTCATATTCCTCCCAACTGTGACAAAAAAAAAATTACCAAAGAAGCATTTTAGAGAATCTAATAAGGCATCTGGGGCTGATCTGCGTCAGACATTTGTGAACACAGCCATGAACATGCCCCATTTGTACTGCAGAAAAGTCCATGTGACACCAATCTGATGCAAGTGTGGCCTCAGTGTACAGATTCTTCGATGGAATACTATCACAAAGATTCTGCTACAATCCTGCAGATATAAACACAACGTTTGTAGATTGTCAGCTCCTGGGCCCGGCGATGAAGGACGCTCAGCCCCGCACTGCAGAGAGCGCGGTGTGCCGCAGTGTGAAGGATCCTGGCTGTCTCCGCTCAGCATTCACACAACTCCCCGGACGCCTCATTAGATTCTCTAAAACAACTATTTGATTATTTCTTCTTTTTTTATAACTTGAGTGTCGTCTCCCAGCAGAGCCCCGGAGGGAAGAAACTACGAGAGAACTGATTAGACGTGTCGGAGGAGGAGGGGAGAGGAGAGGGGGGGGGGGAGACGAGTCTGAGGAGAGAAACGACTTTACTTACAGGACAGAAAACCAGACAATGAAACTTTGCTGGATTTATTAAAGGGTAACTCCGGGTGGTCATACACGACCCACCTCCAGCCAAAACTGAAGCGTGGGGAGGACAGATCCACAGAGGAGGACAGGGCAACCTTTAGAAATCATGCCCCCCCCCCCCATACAGCCTACCTGACAGCCCCTCTCCCTTTTTTTTTGACAGCCCTAGAGAGGGGTTGGTGAAACATTAAGGGCCTAAACCAGGGATCCTTGCCGGGACAAGACCATCCAGCGCCCTGGGCCAAGATGTCAAACTGCGTCTCCCCCCCCCCCCCTTCCTTTAGGGTCAGGGTGCCAAAATCCCTGCAATAAACCATTTCACCCAGGGCAGCCGCCTCTCCTGCCCACCCCTTGTCCCAGCCCTGCCTCGAGCTGTTGCGGAACTACACATCCAATGAGCAGGGCCGGCGCTACCTGTAAGGTGACCTAGGGAGCCACCTAGGGTGCAACTTAGCAGTAGGGCATCCTGCACCGGGAATCAGTAATGGACCGGCCGCCTGCCGGTGCGGCACTCCTCATTCTGTGCCGCCTGAGCGCTACAGCAAACCACGCTATGTGAGGACCTCCATCGTCGCCGAAATCCCCATAGGAAAGCATTGAATAATGCTTTCCTATGGGGAGGCCTAATGCGCATGCGCGGCCATGGGCGCGCATGCGCCGTACATGTACGGCGATTCGCCCAGGAGCAGCTGTTTCTCTGCTAAAGGTACAGGTTGACTTTGCTGCATTGAGGGGCCAATGGACAGGGCCATGGATTGTAAAATCTTGGATGAGAGCCTTCTTCCCTCAGCCAGAACACTGAAGATGGGTAATGGATGGGTCATCTAGCATGACAATGACCCAAAACATACCGCCAAGGCAATAAAGGAGTGGCTCAAGAAGAAGCACATTAAGGTCATGGAGTGGCCTAGCCAGTCTCCAGACCTTAATCCAATAGAAAATGTATGGAGGGAGCTGAAACTTCGAGTTGCAGAGCGACAGCCCAGGAACCTTAACCACTTACCGCATATCGACGTACCGGTACGTCGGGTAACTTTGCGGGGCTATACCGGGATGATGCCTCTAGCTAGAGACATCATTCCCGCACCGTGGTTTGAAGCCGACGGTCGGCTTTCCGTCGGTAATGACCGATGCGGCTCGGGAGCCGCTCGATCGTTACCCGGGTGAGCGGGAGGGGACACCCCCCCTCCCGCCGCCTTCCGTGGCTTTGCTCGGGGCTCCCGTCCCACCGGGAGCCCCGAGCACCCAGTCGGCACGTCCGCCGGCTGGATGGAGTCCCGATGAATGCCGGAAATGGCATCGATCGGGTCTCCGATGACGTAACCCGGAGGCGGCGTCCATGACGTCACTTTCGGGTTACTGTGCTGCAAAAGGCGGCAGATTTGAAAAACGGCTGTATGCAAAAATGCCGTTTTCGGCGTTTTGCATACAGGGAAGTGTAGTGGAGGGGTTTGGGGTCTTTTAGATCCTCGATCCCTCCATAAAGTGTACCTGTCACTACATATTGGTGTCACAAGGGATGTTTACATTGCTTGTGACAGCAATAAAAGTGATCAGATTTTTTTATTTTAAAAAACCTGTAATAAAGTTAAAAAAAAAGAAATAGGAAAAAAAAAAAAAAAAATTTAGCCGCCCCCGTCACCGTTAGCTCGCGCACAAAAAAAAAAGTATACGCAAGTCGAGCCGCGAATGAAATCGCTGTTCAAACCACACATGTGAGGTATCGCCGCGATCGCCAGAGCGCGGGCAATAATTTAAAATAAAGAGCTACACTCTAACTCTAAACTGGTAACCGTTAAATAAATTTAAAGCGTCGCAGATTGAGATCTCTATTGACCGTAGTTTGTCGCCATCCCACGGGGGGGGGGGGCGCAATTTTAAACCATAACATGTTGGGTATCTATTTACTCTGCATGACATCATCTTTCACAATATATAAAAAAATGGGCTAACTTTACTGTTTAGTATTTTTTAAATGCAGTGAAATGTGATTTTTCAAATTTTTTCCAAAAAATGGCGTTTTAAAGACCGCTGCGCAAATACCGCGTAAATACCGTGTGACAAAAAAGTTTGCAATGACCGACATTTTATTCTCCAGAGTCTTTGCTAAAAAAATATATATAATGTTTGGGGGTTCTAAGTAGTTTTCTAGGAAAAAATACTGATTTTAACTTGTAAACAAAAAGTGTCCGAAATAGGGCTGGGGCTTAAGTGGTTAAAGATTTAGAGAAGATCTGTAAAGAAGAGTGGACCAAAATCCCTCCTGAGATGTGTGCAAACCTGGTCACCAACTACAAGAAACTTCTGACCTCTGGTTTCTCCACCAACTACTAAGTCATGACATTTTACTCACTGAACTGCACCTCAATTTATAACATTTGTACCATGTGTTTTTTTTTTCTTCTGGATTTTGGTTGATATTCTGTCTCTATCATGTAAAATACAGCTATGATAAAAAATTATAGACCCTTCATTTCTTTGTAAGTGGGCAAACCTACAAAATCTGCAGGGGATCAAATAATTATTTCCCCCACTTTAAATGATGGTCAGAGTTCACAGACTTATGGCCATATATTGTCTGTATGTCACTATGCCCCGGGCCTGCACAGCAAGTAAAGACTCCCAACAACTTTCCGCTTCTTTGGACACAAATAGACATCACACACAATGCAATTCCATCCAATCACCATTGTCTTCTACCACTCATCCTCCGTCCTTGCTTGGAAATTGGCTGTTAGTTGGAGGGATGTGATTGGTCGTATTTGGCTCATACACTGCAAACAGAAATAGCGCAGAAGTAACATTATGAACGTTTTCTGGTATAAATATGTGTGTGTGATAACTATATATATATATATATATTGCTCTCCGGGGTAGGCACGCAGGCTTTGTAGAAGGTCATTAGTGTAGAGACTTGTCACTTCCACAGGGCAGGCTTAGCATTGCCCCTCTGACGGCTTAATTACTAATTAGAGAACGCTTTCATCTATTACTGGATGGTGTCACTCATTACAAAGCAATTTCCCTCATTAATATAACTCTCATTCATTAGAGGACGGTACAAATACAGCGCGGAGTTCCTCTGGATGGAAGCGATTATCCTAAGGCTTCTCTCCATATAATCCCTCGTTTATTGAAATCCTCTCGATTGTCAGAGCGGATTTACCTTCAGGTGGGATGAGGGAGGGAAGGGAAGATCCCTTTACCTGTTCATCGTCAATGAATGACACGATGAGCAGGGACTGAACAAAGCACGGGGGGACAGTCCCCTCCTCCGAGCAATTCAGATCAAAGAAGCCATAATGTCTTTATATTGGAAGCACAAAGGACATCAATTTAGTAGATCAAGGTGGTATTCATACCTCTTCAAATGGACACCACCATTCCTAACCCTAACCAAATGATGGGGGAAGGGCAAGGATCCCTAAATAAAAAAAATAAAAAGATGAAACTGGATTTTCTCCATTATGAAACCTGAAACTGAAGGTGAGAAATGGATTTGGTGTCATCCACTTACATCTAATTTAAAGGGTATCTATAGGCAACATTTTGGCTAAAACCAGTTAATAAATCAAGGTGGTGTCCATTCATCTAAAGATGGGTACCACTATTGCTATCTATAACCACATGATGGGAATGGAGCTGGGTCTTCAAAAAAAAAGAAAAATTAAATTTAAATAAATGATACTGGGTTATTAAACCTGAAACTGAAGGTGAGAAATGGACTTGGTGTCATTCATACATCTATTTTAAAGGATATCTATAGCCATAGACCATAACTACATGGTGGGGATGGAGCTGGGTCTCTAAAAAAAAAAAAAAAATTTTAATTAAAATAATAAAAATGAAACTGGTTCTATCGCCATTATTAAACCTGAAACTGAAGGTGAGAAATGGACTTGGTGTCATTCATACATCTATTTTAAAGGGTATCTATAGCCAAACCTAGAGCCCTATACAACTCCACTAACCAAAATTGTGAAATCTTGCAAAATGATCCTTTTTGGATTTAAACCTTCCCAAGGTAACCTTGAGGTGGTAGTCCCCTCCTCCAAACAATTCAGATCAAATATGCCAAAATGTCTTTATATTGGGGGCACGAATGACACCCTATTGTTAGATCAAGGTGGAATCCATTCATCTAAAAAAGGGTACCACCATTACTAACCATAACCACATGATGGGGATGGAGCTGGGTCTCTAAAAAAAATAAATAATAATAATTAAATTTAAATAAATACAAAAAATGAAACTGGGTTTATCGCCATTATTAAACCTGAAACTGAAGGTGAGAAATGGACTTGGTGTCATTCATACATTTATTTTTAAGGGTGTCTATAGCCAGACCTAGAGCCCAATACAACTCCACTAACCAAAATTGTGAAATCTTGCAAAATGTTCCTTTTTGGAGGTAAACCTTCCCAAGGTAACCTTGAGGAGGTAGTCCCCTCCTCCGAGCAATTCAGATCAAATATGCCAAAATTTCTTTATATTGGGGGCACGAATGACACCCAGTTGTTAGATCAAGGTGGAAGCCATTCATCTAAAGATGGGTACCACCATTACTAACCATAACCACATGATGGGGATGGAGCTGGGTCTCTAAAAAAAAATAAATAAAACATTTTAATTTAAATAATTACAAAAAATGAAACTGGGTTTATCGCCATTATTAAACCTGAAACTGAAGGTGAGAAATGGACTTGGTGACATTCACGTACTTCAAGTTTAAAGGGTATCTGTAGCCAGATTTTGGGCTACATTACTCATTTTTTTTTCAATTATTATCAAATGTGTTTATAACAAATCTAGTACATGTAATAAATAAATATTAAACCCTATCCAAGCAACTGAAAGCCTGTAAATGTATCTCAATATTTGGCCCAATGACATTCAAAGTAATTCTTTTTTTCCCCTCAAGGCCTAGAGCCCCATAAAACTCTACTATCTAAAATTGGGAAATCTTGTAAGATTTTACTTATTGGAGGTAATCTTTCCACCGTCCGTTTTCTAAGCAACTCTTTTGGTGTAGTCCCCTCCTCCGAGAAATTCAGATCAACGATCCCAAAATGTCTTTATATTGGGGACACAAATAATACCAGTTATTAGATCAAGGTGGTATCCATTCATCCTAACCATAGCCAAATGATAGGGATGGAGCTGGATCCCCCAAAAAAATACATTTAAATTTAAACATTTACAAAAATATGAAACTGGGTTATCGCCATTATTAAATCTGAAACTGAAGGTGAGAAATGGACTTGGTATCATTTATACATCTATTTTAAAGAGTATCTATAGCCAGACCTAGAGCCCAATACAACTCCACTAACCAAAATTTTGAAATCTTGCAAAATGTTTCTTTTCGGAGGTAAATCTTCCCAAGGTAACCTTGAGGAGGTTGTCCCCTCCTCTGAGCAATTCAGATTAAATATGCAAAAACGTCTTTGTATTGGGGGCACGAATGACACCCAGTTGTTAGATCAAGGTGGAATCCATTCATCTAAAGATGGGTACCACCATTACTAACCATAACCACATAATAGGGATGGAGCTGGGGGTCACTAAAAAAAAAAAAAAATTAAATTTAAATAATTACAAAAAATGAAACTGGGTTATCCCCATTATTAAACCTGAAACTGAAGGTGAGAAATGGACTTGGTGTCATTCATACATCTATTTTAAAGGGTATCTATAGCCAGACCTAGAGCCCTATACAACTACACTAACCAAAATTGTGAAATCTTGCAAAATGTTCCTTTTTGGAGGTAAACCTTCCCAAGGTAACCTTAAGAAGGTAGTCCTCTCCTCTGAGCAATTCAGATCAAATATGCCAAAATGTCTTTATATTGGGGGCACGAATGACACCCAGTTGTTAGATCAAGGTGGTTGTTAGATCAAGGTGGAATCCATTCATCCAAAAAAGGTTACCACCATTACTAACCGTAACCACATGATGGGGATGGAGCTGGGTCCCAAAAACAAAAAAAAATTTAATTCAAATTTAAATAATAACAAAAAAATGAAACTGGGTTATCGCCATTATTAAACCTGAAACCAAAGGTGAGAAATGGACTTGGTGTCATTCATGTACATCAAGTTTAAAGGGTATCTGTAGCCAGATTTTGGGCTACATTATATATACTCTTTTTAAACTGGGTTATCGCCATTATTAAACCTGAAACTGAAGGTGAGAAATGGACTTGGTGTCATTCATACATCTATTTTTAAGGGTATCTATAGCCAGACCTAGAGCCCTATTCAACTCCACTAACCAAAATTGTAAAATCTTGCAAAATGTTCCTTTTTTAGAGGTTGACTGATTTCCTGGTCATGATTGGTCAGTGTAGATTTGCCGAATACTAGGTGTACCTCATGTTTGCTTCTTAACTTGTAACCCAGACGTTATTTCTTTGTCTCCCGCCTTGTGCTCATTGTGAGTTTCTTTCCTTACATTTGTATTCTGTACTTGTTTTACTCTTGTTCTTTGTATTGTTGATATAAATTTAATAAAACTTTAATGGGGGAAAAAAAAATATACATATATATTTAAATTTAAATAATTACAAAAAATGAAATTGGATTATCTCAATTATTGAAACTGAAGCTGAGAAATGGACTTGGTGTCATCCACTAATTTAAAGGGTATCTATCGTCAACATTTTGGCTACATTATGCATTTTTTTTTTAATTCCTAACAAATTTATTTATAACAAATATTGTATTTTATTTAATAAATAGTTAAGAAGTCATTTCCCAAAATACTAAAAACAAGGTCATAACAGTGCCCTACCCAAACAACTGAAACCCTGGAAATATATGGCCCAATGACTTTCAAAAAAACTCTTTTTTTCCAAGGCCTAGAGCTCCATAAAACTCCACTTTCCAAAAAATTGTAGATTTGGTGCAAAACATTACTTATTGGAGGTAATCTTCCCACCGTCCATTCTCTAAGCAATTCTTTTTTCTGTAGTCCCCTCCTTTGAGCTATTCAGATCAAAGATCCCAAAATGTCTTTATATATGGGGGGGGGCACGAATGACACCCCCTTGTTAGATCAAGAATGTATTCAAGGCTGTACCCCAACCAAATGATGGAGGAAGGGCCTGGATGTCAATATAATTTAAAAAACTGAAACTGGATTCTCTCCATTATACAACCAAAAATGAAGGCGGAAAAGGGACTTGGTTTCATGCACATCTAATTTCGAGGGTATTTATAGTCAACATTTTGGCTACATTACACAATTTATTTATTCAAAGCATAACATAAAGGAGAGAAAACAACAAAGACGCAGACACACACAAATACAACATGGTGGGACTTTCAGGAGGCAATGCCAATACTAGGGCTAGGTGCCTCCATCCCTATTCATAAATGTATATAGAGGGGATGGGGAATAATATAGGTAGATAAGGGGGTATTATAGGAATCGGCATATTGGGTAAAATAAATTAATGGGTAATATATAATATAATCCATAACACCATATAGATATTACTTCATAAAAAGCCGATATCCCAAAGGTACATTAGGTAAAAAGGGAAGGGAAACCTAATGTACCTTTGGGATATCGGCTTTTTATGAAGTAATATCTATATGGTGTTATGGATTATGTTATATATTACCCATTAATTTATTTTACCCAATATGCCGATTCCTATAATACCCCCTTATCTACCTATATTATTCCCCAACCCCTCTATATACACAATTTATTTATTATAATCAAATACATTTTTAAAAAATCTAGTAAATTGAATAAATAAATTATTTAAAAAAAAAACAAAAAAAAAAAAAAACAATATACATGAAATCAAGGAAACCACTCTGTCCAAGTAATTGAAAACCTGGCAATGTATCTTTGTATTTCCTCCAGTGACTTTTCAAAGAACTCCCGGTGGCAAGAATCCCATAAAACTCTGCTATCAATTTTCTTAATTTTTTGTAATTTGGGAAATTACTTCTTAACTATTTTTTAAATGTATGACATTTGTTCTTAATAAATTTGTTAAGAATTGAAAAAAAATGTTTAATGTAGCCAAAAAGTTGACTATATTTTAAATTAGTTGTAAGTTATAAGTGAATGACACCATGTCCATTTCTCACCTTCAGTTTCATGTTTAATAATGGAGATAATCCAGTTTCATTTTTTGTAATTATTTAAATGTTTTTTTTTTTTTTAGAGATCCAGCTTCCTCCCCATCATTTGGTAATGGATAGGAATGGTGGTGCCCATTTTTAGATCTATTGTAAAATATTACTTGTTGGAGGTATCCTTTGCATTGTCTATTTTCGAAGCAATTTATTTTTCGTGTAGTCCCCTCCTCCAAGCACTTCAGATCCCAGATCCCAAAATGTCTTCATATTGGGGGCACAAATAACACCAGGTATTAGATCAAGGTGTTATCCATTCATCTAAAAATGGTACCACCATTCCTAACCAAGGCCAAATGATAGGGAGGGTGCTGGATCTCTAAAAAAAATAAATACAAATAATTAACTTTAAATTAAAATAATTACAAAAAACGAAACTGGATTATCTCCATTATTAAACCCTAAACTGAAGGTAAGAAATGGACCTGCTGTCATTCACCTACATCTAATTTAAAGGGTATCTACAGTATAGTCAACATTTTGGCTACATTACACATTTTCTTTCCAATTCGTACATTTTGTACATTTGATAAATAGTTAAGAAGTAATTTCCCAAACTACGAAACCCGAGGTAATGACAGTGCCCTACCCAAGCAACTGAAACCCTGGAAATATATGGTTGGCCCAGTGACTTTCGAAATAACACTTTTCTCCAGGGCCTAAAGCTCCATAAAACTCCACTATCAAAAATAATGAGATTTGTTGCAAAATGTTACTTATTGGAGGTAATCTTATTACTGTCCGTTCTCTAAGCAACTCTTTTGGTGTAGTCCCCTCCTCCGAACAATTCAGATCATAGATGCCCAAATATCTTTATATTGGGGGCACGAAAAACACTTTATTTAGTTATTAGATCAAGGGGGTATCCATTCATCTCCAAATGGATACCCTAACTAAATGATGGGGGAGGGACTGGATCTTTAAATAATAAATAAATAAATAAATAAATAAATAAATAAATGAATGAAACTATTCTCTCCATTATCAAACCTGAAACTGAAGGTGAGAAATGGACTTGGTGTCATCCACCTAAGACTTACATCTAATTTAAAGTGTACCTACAACCAAAATTTTGATTACATTACACATGTTGTAAAATTCTTATTAAGTATATTTATAATGAATCTTGTACATTTAATTATTTTCAAAATACGTAAAATTAAAGCAGAGTTCTGGCCCCAAAATCGACATAGTCGATTTTGGGCCATCCGCTTGCTTCTAGGTCACCTGAAACAGAAATGGATAATTACGATTTTTTTTTTTTACTTACCTTGTAATTGCAGAAAAATATACTCACCTTTCTTCCAATTCCTCCCTCGGTGGCCGCGGCCCGCGCCGTCACTTTCGCTTTGCAATGATTCCTGGGAGCTGAACGTCATCGCTCCCAGGAATCAATGCGCCTGCGCCGGCCCCGACGTCATTTCCGGTGCAGGTGCGTCATACCCTGCTAAACAGCTTCTGGGCATGCCCAGAAGCTGTGCAGGGATGACACTGTGGCACCGGAAGTGACGGCGGGGCCGGCGCAGTGCATTGTGGGACCGAAGAGGACGGAAGAGGACGCAGAAGAGGATCGCGCTGGCTTCAGCTGCCCACACCTGAGATGGCAGCGCAGGAGAATAAATTTTTCAAAGTAAGTATTTCTTCTAAAAGGTAAGTGCGACCCGGGACAGATCAGAGGCTATCCATTGTGGAATGTACTATCCCTGACTGTCAGGGGGTATTTTCATTGAAATTTTTTTTGGGTGCCCGGAACTCTGCTTTAAGGTCATCACAGTACCCTAACAAAGCAACTGAAACACCGGAAATGTATCTCTACAGTATATCTGTCCCAATGACTTTCAGAATAGCTCCCCCCCCCCCAAGGCCTACAGCCACCTAAACTCCACCATCAAAAATGCTGAGATTTTGCAAAATGTTACTTATTGAAGGTAACCTTCCCTCCTTCCATTTTTGAAGTAATTATTTTTGTGGAGTCTCCTTCCCTAAACTATTCAGGTGAAAGATGCCAAAATATCTTTATATTGGGGGCACAAATGACACCCAGGTATTAGATGAAGATCATTCCAACAAATTTAACCCCTTAACGCAAATGTAACGCAAATTTGCGTCCTTTGGCTTCAAGGGGTTGTAGCAGGATAATATGCAGCTCCCCGGTACCGGTTTTTAGAGCCGACGGTTGGCTTTCACGTGATAACAACCGATTCTGAAAATCAGCTGCTTGGCCATTATCACAAGCAGCGGGAGGAGATGCCCCCCCCCCCCCCCCCACTCCCACGGCTCTGCTCGGGTCTCCCGTCTCACCAGGAGACCTGAGCGACCAGCCGTCACGTCCGCTGGCTGGCCAGAGTCCCGAACAGAGCTGGATTCAGCTTTGATCAGGTCTCTGATGTAGAAACTCGAAAATGATGTCATGACATCACTTCCAGGTTACTGGAGCCTCAAAGGTGCCTGATTAAAAAAAAAAAAAATGACAGTATTCAAAACAGCCAAACTTGGCATTTTGAATGCTTTTAAAGAGGTTGTTAAAAAGAAAAAAAAGGAAAAAAAAAAAAACACCCTGTAAGACAAAGGCATAATGAGCTAGTATGCATTGCTTACTAGCTCATTATAAAATACTTACCTTAGAACGAAGCCCCCGCAGTGCTGCCCGCTCACCGGTGACACAGCCGACATGTTCGGCTGTCCTGCTTCCTGGCATCTGATTGGCCGGAGGCGCGATGACATCACTCCCACACATGCGCGTGGGGGCACATACTAGCACATTATGTTAAACTTACCTGCAAACAAAGCCCTCCACCGCTGGAGGCTGCATGCATCTTCACCCGTCTTCCTTCCGGGTCCGTGGACTCTGGCTGAGTGACTGGCCGGAAACCACATGATGTCACTACCGCCGGTCACGGCACAGGGCTCTGAAGGAGTGGCGTGGGTGAATTTTTAAAGCGTCGCTTAAGGAGATTTTTAAGTACCGTACTTTGTCACCATTCCACGAGTGTGCGCAATTTTAAAGCATGACATGTAAGGTATCTACAATCCCAATTCTAAAAAAGTTGTGACTACAAATTGTGAGTAAAAAAGGAATGGACTAATTTACAAATCTCAAACTTCTATTTTATCCACAATATAATATAGATAACATCAAATGTTGAAAGTGAGACATTTTGAAATGTCATGCCAAATATTGGCTCATTTTGGATTTCATGAGAGCTACACATTCCAAAAAAGTTGGGACAGGTAGCAATAAGAGGCAGGAAAAGTTAAATGTACATATAAGGAACAGCTGGAGGACCAATTTGCAACTTATTAGGTCAATTGGCAACAAAATTGGGTATAAAAAGAGCCTCTCAGAGTGGCAGTGTCCCTCAGAAGTCAAGATGGGCCGAGGATCACCAATTCCCCCAATGCTGGTGCGAAAAATAGTGGAGCAATATTAGAAAGGAGTTTCTCAGAGAAAAATTGCAAAGAGTTTGGAGTTCTCATCATCTACAGTGCATAATATCATCCAAAGATTCAGAGAATCTGGAACATTCTCTGTGTGTAAGGGTCAAGGCCGGAAAACCATACTGGATGGCGGTGATCTTCGGGCCCTTAGACGGCACTGCATCACATACAGGAACGCTACTGTAATGAAAATCACAACCTGGGCTCAGGAATACTTCCAGAAAACATTGTCGGTGAACACAATCCACCGTGCCATTCGCTGTTGCCGGCTAAAACTCTATAGGCCAAAAAAGAAGCCATATCTAAACATGATCCAGAAGCGCAGGCGTTTTCTCTGGGCCAAGGCTCATTTATAATGGTCTGTGGCAAAGTGGAAAACTGTTATGTGGTCAGAAGAATCAAAATTTGAAGTTCTTTTTGGAAAACTGGGACGCCATGTCATCCGGACTAAAGAGGACAAGGACAACCCAAGTTGTTATCATCGCTCAGTTCAGAAGCCTGCATCTCTGATGGTATGGGGTGGCATGAGTGCGTGTGGCATGGGCAGCTTACACATCTGGAAAGGCACCATCAATGCTGAAAGGTATATCCAAGTTCTAGAACAACATATGCTCCCATCCAGACGTCGTCTCTTTCAGGGAAGACCTTGCATTTCCCAACATGACAATGCCAGACCACATACTGCATCAATTACAACATCATGGCTGTGTAGAAGGAGGATCCGGGTACTGAAATGGCCAGCCTGCAGTCCAGATCTTTCACCCATAGAAAAATTTGGCGAATTATAAAGAGGAAGATGCAACAAAGAAGACCTAAGACAGTTGAGCAACTAGAAGCCTGGATTAGACAAGAATGGGACAACATTCCTATTCCTAAACTTCAGCAACTTCTCCTCAGTCCCCAGACGTTTGCAGACTGTTATAAAAAGAAGAGGGGAGGCCACACAGTGGTAAACATGGCCTTGTCCCAACTTTTTTGAAATTTAAAATCAACTTATTTTTCCCTTAAAATTATACATTTTCTCAGTTTAAACATTTGATATGTCATCTATGTTGTATTCTGAATAAAATATTGAAATTTGAAACTTCCACATCATTGCATTCTGTTTTTATTCACAATTTGTACACTGTCCCAACTTTTTTGGAATCGGGTTTGTATTTACTCGGTGTAACATCATCTTTCACATTATATATAAAAAGTATAGGTAGCGGGGGCAGGGGGGGGGAGGGCATGGGTTGCTGACACTTGCATTTCCCCTACTAGCCTGCCACAGTGCTACTTGATGGTGTTGCCCCCTCTGGCGGTCCACACCCCCACAGCAACGCCACTGTCTAAGTGTTACAAGAGGGGGTTAGGAGGGGAATGAGAGAACATTCGTGGTCAGGGTAAAAGTCCACTTAAAGTAGAACTATAGGCAAAACTTTTTATTTATTTTTTGGATAGAGCAAGGAATGGGTTGTAACCCGTCAGATTTTTTTTTTTCGCCATCTGTGTCTGATTGCGGAGATTTCCCTTCACTTCCTGTCCCATAGCCAAACAGGAAGTGGGAGAAAATCCCTGCAAATTAAGGGAATTCCTTGGGGACCCCCCAGATCACCAGAACTAGTGTCCCCATTGGAAGATTTCCCCTCCATTTTCTGGGGACAACCCAAAATTTGGGATTTTCTTTTACTTTCAATGATAATGGTAAACAGGACAAATAAAGGGTGCAAATCTCCATAACAGGGACAAGGACAGCAATAAAAACTGACAGGGGGTCTAATCCCTCTCCACTCTGTCCAAAGCTAAAAAAAAGTTTTGTCTTTAGTTATACTTTAGGTATAAAAACATGACAGAGGGTCTAGATCTTCCTCATTCTATCCAAAGCTAAAATAAAAGTTTTTCTCTAGAGACTCACTTTAATGCAATGGGGGGAGGGGATAATCTGCGCCAACACTTGTCTTATCTCAGAGACACAGAAAATCCAATCTACGTGATCCAGCATCTCCGCACAGAACATTGGGTTCCTCCAGACAGATCAATTGTGTCCTGATCAGATAACAATTGGATTGTGTCAATGAGTAACCCTGTAGAAGACACATCAGCTCTGGTGAATAAAATGACTTTAATGTATAAATAAATAATCGCTCTACCGGTTCCTGCATTCTATAGCCATTCAATGCCCAATGCTTAGCATATGTGATGTATGTTTTGTATAGGGATCAATCATCCCTACCCAATGTGTGTGCAATAAAGACAGCACAGATAATCTCTCCTCTTGTTTCTTCCATTATGTTTTCACTTTCTGGGAGTTGAATTGACGTCTCCTCATTAACAGAAGAGCGAGGAGCGAGGCACGGCTAAAATGTGATGACATCTGAAAGATGGCCGATGTAAGCCTGTAATGAGGAGATTCGGTTTCAGCTTCAACTAATGACTGCAAACCCAACACCGGGTCACCGGAAGACTCACCCGCCACCTGGAAACCTGTACAATTAATTATGGGAGAAAGGGTGAAATATACACGCACATGTATATATATACTGTACAGCACAGAAATAAAACCCAACAGTAATTGTATAACAAATCTTTTTTTTATCATGGAGGGATATAAAACATCTTTGGCTTAATACTTATACAGTATGTATCAATTCTAAACTGCTAAAATATGTATTCATTTTATTTTAAATAGTGTAGTTGCAGAATGTATCAATATGTCTTAATGATTAGTAATGATAGTTACATTATGTATTATCATAATTAGTTACAGTATCTATCAATTATAAACTGTTACACTATGTATTATTAAATACTGTAGTTGCATTATGTATCAATATTTTTTATGATTACAGTTACATTATGTATTATTATTATCAGTTACAGTATGTATTATTATTATCAGTTACTGTATGTATACGTTAGGCTTCACTGCCGGGTTCCCTTACCGGCAATGGCGGCGGCAGCACCCGACAGTCAATAGAAACATCGGCTGCGGTGCCAACATCGCTGGACTCCAGGACAGGTAAGTGTCCTAATATTAAAGTCAGCAGCTACAGTATGTGTACAGTGTGTGTAGCTGCTGACTTTTAGTTTTTGGAGGGGGAGGCTGGAACACCGCTTTAAGCTTTTGTGTGTTCACTGTGTGCACAGTTTTCTATAAAAGTGCCTTACTATACTGAGTTTATAATAGAGATACAGTCAGGTCCATAAATATTGGGACATCAACACAATTGTAATCTTTTTGGCTCTATACACCACCACAATGGATTTGAAATGAAACAATATGTACTTTAACTGGAGACTTTCAGCTTTAATTTGAGGGTATTTACATCCAAATCAGGTGAAAGGTGTAGGAATTACAACAGTTTGTATATGTGCCTCCCACTTTTTAAGGGACTAAAAGAAATGGGACAATTGGCTGCTCAGCTGTTCCATGGCCAGGTGTGTGTTATTCCCTCATTAGCCCATTTACAAGGAGCAGATAAAAGGTCCAGAGTTCATTTCAAGTGTGCTATTTGCATTTGGAATCTGTTGCTGTCAACTCTCAATATGAGATCCAAAGAGCTGTCACTATCAGTGAAGCAAGCCATCATTAGGCTGAAAAAAAACAAAATAAACCCATCAGAGAGATAGCAAAAACATTAGGTGTGGCCAAATCAACTGTTTGCAACATCCTTAAAAAGAAAGAATGCACCGGTGAGCTCAGCAACACCTAAAGACCCGGAAGACCACGGAAAACAACTGTGGGGGATGACCGAAGAATTCTTTCCCTGGTGAAGAGTACACCCTTCACAACAGTTGGCCAGATCAAGAACACTCTCCAGGAGGGAGGTGTATGTGTGCCAGATCAAGATCACTCTCCAGGAGGGAGGTGTATGTGTGTCAGATCTAGAACACTATCCAGGAGGGAGGTGTATGTGTGTCAGATCAAGAACACTCTCCAGGAGGTAGGTGTATGTGTGTCAGATCAAGAACACTCTCCAGGAGGTAGGTGTATGTGTGTCAGATCTAGAACCCTCTCCAGGAGGTAGGTGTATGTGTGTCAAAGTCAACAATCAAGAGAAGACTTCACCAGAGTGAATACAGAGGGTTCACCACAAGATGTAAACCATTGGTGAGCCTCAAAAGCAGGAAGGCCAGATTAGAGTTTGCCAAACAACATCTAAAAAAGCCTTCACAGTTCTGGAACAACATCCTATGGACAGATGAGACCAAAATCAACTTGTACCAGAGTGATGGGAAGAGAAGAGTATGGAGAAGGAAAGGAACTGCTCATGATCCAAAGCATACCACCTCATCAGTGAAGCATGGTGGTGGTAGTGTCATGGCGTGGGCATGTATGGCTGCCATGGTTCTCTTGTATTTATTGATGATGTGACTTCTGACAAAAGCAGCAGGATAAATTCTGAAGTGTTTCGGGGAATATTATCTGCTCCTATTCAGCCAAATGCTTCAGAACTCATTGGACGGCGCTTCACAGTGCAGATGAACAATGACCCGAAGCATACTGCGAAAGCAACCAAAGAGTTTTTTAAGGGAAAGAAGTGGAATGTTATGCAATGGCCAAGTCAATCGCATGACCTGAATCCGATTGAGCATGCATTTCACTTGCTGAAGACAAAACTGAAGGGAAAATGCCCCAAGAACAAGCAGGAACTGAAGACAGTTGCAGTAGAGGCCTGGCAGAGCATCACCAGGGATGAAACCCAACGTCTGGTGATTTCTATGCATTGCAGACTTCAGGCTGTAATTGACTGCAAAGGATTTGCAACCAAGTATTAAAAAGTGAAAGTTTGATTTTTGATTGTTAATCTGTCCCATTACTTTTGGTCCCTTAGAAAGTGGGAGGCACATATACAAACTGTTGTAATTCCTACACCGTTCACCTGATTTGGATGTAAATACCCTCAAATTAAAGCTGAAAGTCTGCAGTTAAAGCACATCTTGTTTGTTTCATTTCAAATCATTGTGGTGGTGTATAGAGCCAAAAAGATTAGAATTGTGTCGATGTCCCAATATTTATGGACCTGACTGTATATGAGCTCATACACTCAACAGCCAATTTGGGTTACTTTATTGGGATGAATTTGGGTGGAAACCTTCCCAGGAAAGGGGGAAGTAGAGGATACTATAGGATCATATAGATAGTATAGTTACAGTGGTGGAGCGTTGGGGAAGTAGTGACTTGCCTCCCTCTGTAGGTGTAGTCTGGCTCGGTACATTGGGGGGGGGGGGGGTTTGGGTTGGGTGGGATCTCTGTAACTTTTCTTTCGTTAACCTCTCTGTTAGTCATCGCTCTCTATTCGTAGTCCATGAAGCTTGCGATTTCGGGGCTGGAATGCCAGTGTGTTTTTAGAGGGGTGGGTTGGAGGTGGTTTGTATGTCTTTCCCATGACTTGTGTGTTTGCTAAAATCAGGACAAAAAAAAGAGAACTTTAAAAGTTTTGGAAAGTGAAGGGGGTGAGCGTGTGTAGGGAGGGGTGGGGAGGGAACAGGTGCAGGAGGACAATACCAGATGAAGATTGATGACACATCCAAACATTCACTATCTCCCAGCCTGGCCCTGAACTGTGCAGCGCCGGAGAACCACAGCTGTTCGTACATGTGCGCAGCCAATGCCCGCGCGCCTTCTGTATTCGTGTCAGCTGCCCAGACGTCCAGCTCCCGTTCAGTAGACTTGTACATGTGCTTCCTCCATTAACCTGATTCATCGTATTCCGCACACCAGTATTTATGTCGCCCATCATGGGGAGCGTTCCCATAGCCGGCGCGAATACGCCCCCCCCTCCTCCTCCTCTTCTTCCCTTTCTGGTATTCTCCTTAGTTTTCACTCCACATTACTGTCTCAGCCTCCTGGAAATAAATCCCCCAAATTTGTTACAGTTCTCGAAGGAGCTGAGCGGAGGTCGGAGGTCACAACACAGGAGCTCCAAACTATCAGTAACTTTATAGGAGTGGGAGGCGGCGAGTCAGGGTGAATAAAAATATATGACTTTTTTTTCAAATTAAATCTGATTTTTTTTAAAAATTTTCCAATTTCTTTTAAAAATAAAATGCTTTTGGAGTAAAAATCTAAAGATAGTTTTCTATTTAACAAATTGCCTACCGGGCACTTTCACCCCCTTCCTGCCCAGGCCAATTTTCAGCTTTCAGCGCTGTCGCACTTTGAATGACAATTGCGCGGTCATGCAACACTGTACCCATATGACAGTTTTATCATTTTTTTCACACAAATAGAAGTTTCTTTGGGTGGTATTTAATCATTACTGGGGGGTTTTATTTTTTTACAAACAAAAAAAGACAGAAAACTTTGAAAAAAAAAACAGTTTCATAGTTTGTTATAAAATTTTGCAAACAGGTAATTTTTCTCCTTCAATGATGTGTGCTGATGAGGCTGCACTGATGGGCACTGATAGACGGCACTGATGGGCATTGATAAGCTGCATTGATAGGTTGCACTGATAGACACTGCTAAGGGGGGCACTGATTTGGCACTGATAAGGCGGCACTGGTGGGCACTGATGGGTGGCACCAATGGGCACTGATGGGTGGCACTGAAAGGCACTGATAGGTGGCACTGAAGGGCACCAATAGGTGGCACTGATAGGTAGTACTGATGGGCACTGATGGACAACACCAGATGAAGATCTGGTAGTGCTGGTAGTACTTGCAGTGCCACTGATAGGTCACTGAAGGGCACTGATAGGTGGCACTGATGGGCACTGATGGGTGGCACTAATAGGCACTGGTAGTACACTGATAGGCAGCACTGATGAGGAGGCACTGATTGGCAGCACTGATCGGCACTGACAGGTGGCACTGGTGGGCATTAATAGGTGGCACTGGTGGATATTGATAGGTGGCGCTGGTGGGCACAGATGAGGCGGCAGTGGCTCTCTGTGTTTGTCCCTCTGTAGGCCGGTGATCGGCTTTTTTTTCTCAGCGTGAGGGGGGGGAAGCAGATTACCGACTCTGTTTACATCCCGTGATCAGCTGTCATTGGCTAACAGCTGATCACGTGGTAAGGGGCCAGGATCGAGATCGTACATGGACGCCCTCCCGGCAATTTAGGCCCGCGTTTTAGCCGTCTTTCGGTATAGCGCGGGCAGGAAGAGGTTAAGATGCCTTAATAATTTAGTTTATTCAGCATGAAATGGAGCTTAGTTATGTAGCATGAGGCTGAATATTCTGCAATATTTACATTTTTGGTAAACTCATTCAATGAATCCAGTGGCGGTTGGTGATCAAAATTTTTGGGGGGGCGCAAAAAAGAAAAATGTAATAGGTATTGCTTCGCGGCAAAAAACACGGTAAAAAAATTGCTTGACCTTGAGGTCATGGTACAGGCATGGCACAGGTGATGGTACAGGCATGGCACAGGTGAGGGTATAGGCATGGCACAGGTGATGGTGCAGGCATGGCACAGGTGAGGGTACAGGCATGGCACAGGTGATGGTACAGGCATGGCACAGGTGATGGTATAGGCATGGTACAGGCATGGCACAGGTGAGCGTATAGGCATGGCACATGTGATGGTATAGGCATGGCACAGGTGATGGTATAGGCATGGTACAGGCATGGCACAGGTGATGGTTTAGACATGGCACAGGTGATGGTTTAGGCATGGCACAGGTGAGGGTATAGGCATGGCACAGGTGATGGTTTAGGCATGGCACAGGTGATGGTTTAGGCATGGCACAGGTGATGGTATAGGCATGGCACAGGTGATGGTATAGGCATGGTACAGGCATGGCACAGGTGAGGGTATAGGCATGGCACATGTGATGGTACCGGCATGGCACAGGTGATGGTATAGGCATGGCACAGGTGATGTTTTAGGCATGGCACAGGTGATGGTACAGGCATGGCAAAGGTGATGTTTTAGGCATGGCACAGGTGATGGTACAGGCATGCAACAGGTCGGCTTCAATCACTTACCTGCTCTCCTGGGATGCCTGCGAGACGTCCACGGCGCTGCTCCTCTCCTCTCGTTCTCTTCTTACGACAGCGGCGGGATTCCGGGAACCGTCCACGGCGCTGCTCCTCTTCTGTCTTCTTTGACGGCGGCTCTCTCGGTCTTCCGAACGGTCAGGCGGGAAGGAGATCGGGCGGTGACGGTGCGTGACTGACGCACGCACCGGCACCGCCCCCATTGTGGGGTCAGCAATCGGATGTCCTGGATGATGATTGGTCCAGGCTGGAGACTGGACCAATCACAGCCAGGATATCACGAAAGTGGGGGTGTCCTAGCGCTATGACCTGCGCCCAGGTTACGCCCCCAGAAGGCAGCCAATCGGCGCCTCTTCTGGGTCGTAAACCCCCCTGACCATCACATAGGCCGGCGAACGCGATTTTTTTTTCAAAACTTTATTGTTCTTTTTGTAATTTTTTTTTCCTTTTTTTAGGGGGGGCGGCGCCCTGGCGCCCCCTATGCACAGGCCGCCACTGAATAAATCCAAGTTCTGCAAGCTGAGATACCATGCACTGCATTGATGCATTCCCACCAACTACCAGCAAGAATGAGTCCTTACATTTGCACAGGATCGAGTATTTATAGTGAACACGGATTTGCTTTTCACATAATTGGATAATTGAAGTAGATATATAAACCAGTTTATTGAGTGAAGATTCTTAACTCCTTCAGGAAATCAGCCTCTAGATGTTCACTTTGGATCTCCAATCACGGGAGAGCAAAAGTAACAGATTCCGAACCATTGCAAGTCGTGGGACGAGCGATTCCCATGACTTGCAATGGCACCCCAAACGCGGCGCGATTTTGCGGCGAAACGCGGTAAAATCGCGCAAACAGAATCATGGGGCGCCTGTCTCCCAAAAGAAGTTCTTGTACTTAGTAAATTGAGCTTACATTCTTTCCAGACCAGAGGAGGTTTGCAGATTTCCTCCAACGTACAGAGAACATTATAAGACGCGCATTCAGCGTGTTCATTGGATATGATTTTACAGCATTTGGAAGGGTTCATTTACGCTTCCAAGTTGCGTCACAAAAAAAAAAATTTTGGGACATCATGGTGCATTGGTAGCTCATTAATTTCCTTAATGAGACGCAATGCGTTGCAACCCATGTGCATTGCCTTCGTGCAAAATTATTGGCGCTGCAACATGTCAATCCTCAAAAAGTCGCACATTACTGCGCACGTTCCTATAATGCCTACATGTAAATGAGCCCCAAAGACGTTGATATGGGGGGGGTGGCATTGGCTGGTGTCAGTCACAAGGAGCGCTTTGAGGCTCACATCGGTTGGCCGCGTTCACCTTCTGATTGCATGCGTTGTATGGAATCTTTTATCTGATTTATGTTACACATTGTATAACATTGTATGTTGGATGTCAGACATGGCAGGCCGCGGGGTTTGTACAGAGACGATAGTAAGTAACACTCTGGATTTCTTCGAGTTGGAACTTGTGGAAGAGGCCGCGTGAAAGCTGAACCCGGGACAGCGGGAGCCGCACAGGAAACAGTCTGATGCAGGTTAAGTGAGAGGGTAATTGATGGCAATTGAATTGTTAAGGTTCAGCTTAACCCTCCGATGGAAGAGCCCTGCTACAGGGTGTACAGGATCCCTTCGGGGCCACGGTCACAGAATGGGCCCTTATTTACTAAAGATTGGGTGTGTGCGCCATCACATCGATCGTACGTGGACAGATACATCACATCCTCACTGATTTTATTATATCCGTGTGTTCCATAGGCACCACCATACATACAGAGACATCCCCGAGGGCCCATTTCCATGTGAGGGCCCATTCCCATGTCTGTGTTGTGTCAATGCACGCCAAATCACGCATTACCCTGATGCATGCTCTATGTGCAATGCGCAGCCATTTATTGTGAATGGCACTCTAACGCATTGTACAGCAGAGCCTGGCGGACAATGCACCTCAGTACACCACAAAGCATATAGTATTACATATTATTATTACATATCATTACATATTATTATTATATATTATTACACACATATTATTATCAATTATTACATACTGTACCTGTTATCATATATTAGGACATATTAGTATCATTATTATTATTTTTTATATTTTTAAATACATGCTATTATGTACATGTTATTATATATTATTAATATTATTATTATTAATAATAATAATAATAATAATAATATTATAATATTATTACATACATGTTATTGTGTATATTTACATATTATTACATACTGTACATGTTATCATATTTTATGACATATCATTATTCTTATTTTATATTTTTACATACATGCTATTATGTAATATTATGTACATGTTATTATATAGTATTATTAATAATATTATTATAATATTATTACATACATGTTATTGTGTATTATTGCATATTATTATATATTATTACATACTGTACATGTTATCATATATTATGACATGTTATTATTATTTTTATTTTATATTCTTACATACGTGCTATTATGTAATATTATGTACATTATATTATATTATATATAATTATTATTACTATTATTACAATTATTTTATATTATTACATACATGTTATTATGTATTATTACATATTATTATTTTATATTATTACATACATATACTTATATATTATTTTATACTGTACATGTTATTATCTATTATTACATATTATTATTATATATCATTCCTTGTGTGTTCTTATGTACTTTGTTATTTACATGTTATATATTATTATTTATTATTTTTCTTTACATACATATTAGTTTATTATTATTCATTACACATTATCATTATATATTATTAAATTTAAGTTATTATATATTATTATTAAATATTTTATATTTTGAATTATTATTTAGATAATATTTTATATTATTACATACTGTACAAGTTATATATCATTGCTTATTATTTTATATTATTACATACGTGCTATTATGTAATGTTATGTACAGTTAATTATATATTATTACATATTATTATTATTATTATTATTTTATATTATTCCATGCATGTTATTATGTATTATTTACATGGTATTATGAATTATTACATATTTATATTTTATATTGTTACATACATATTATATATTATTACATACTGTAAATGTTATAATTTATTACATATTATTAATATTATATATTATTTCATGCATGTTATTATGTATTATTACTTGCATGTTGTTATACAATATTACTATACATTACATACATGTTGGTATATATTATTAATATTACTCATTACATATTATTATTTTAAATTATTACATACATATTAACCACTTGCTTACTGGACACTTATACCTCCTTCCTGACTAGGCCAATTTTCAGTTTTTAGCACTGTCGCACTTTGAATGACCATTGCGCGGTCATGCAACACTGTACACATATGAAATGATTATATTTTTTTGCTAAACAAACAAAAAAGACGGACATTTTTTAAAAAGAAAATTTTTTAGTTTCTGTTATACAATTTTGCCAATAAGTAATTTTTCTCCTTCATTGATGTTCGCTGATGAGGCTGCACTGACGAGACAGCACTGATGGGCACTGATTGGTGGAACTGATAAGTGCCACTGATAGGTGGCACTGATAGGCGGCACTGATGGGGACTGATAGGTGGCACTGATGAGCACTTATATGCAGCACTGATGGGCACTGATAGGTAGCACTAATGGGCACTGATAGGTGGCACTGATGAGCACTTATATGCAGCACTGATGGGCACTGATATGCAACAGCACTGATATGCAGCACTGACGTGCACTGATATTCAGCACTGATGAGCACTGATATGCAGCACTGATGAGCACTGATATGCAGCACAGATGGGCACTGATTTGCAGCACTGATGGACATTGATAGGCACTGATACGCATTACTGATAGGCACTGATAGGCACTGATATGCAGCACTGATGGGCAGCACTGATTGGCACTGATAGGCAGCACTGATGGGCACTAATTGACACTGTTGGGGCTGCACCGATCATCATTCCCCTGATTATCTGTGTACATGTCCCCTGTCAGGATTGCCGGTTCCTGGCTCTCCTCTCCTCACGCTGTGACAGCGCATGAGGAAAGGAGAGCCGATAGCTGGCAAGTGCAGCTCTGTTTACATTGTGATCAGTTGTGATTGGACAGCTGATCACGCGATAAAGGGCCCTTTACCAAAATCTGTGATCAGCGGTGTCCGAAGGACACAGCCATCACAGAGCAGACCGGATGCGTGCCCCCATGGTTCCAGGTGGACGTCCATGAATGCCCTCCCGCAACAAGAGAGCCGCGCTGAGCCGTCTTTCGGCTATAGTGCGGTAAGGAAGAGGTCAATATTTATTATTGCATACATATTGTGGTGTGCTACATTGTTAATGCCCATTTTTCATTTGTTGCGGTGTATTGGCAGCCCAGTCGGAATGCGTAGTTTGCTCTAACACAACATACGTTAATGCGTGTCATGAAGTTCATGAAGAGAAAAGAAATTTTATTGAAGTGTGTATGGCCACCATTAGACTCCATTTCATTTAGATTTGATTAAACTTAGCCGATCAGCTGGGGAGGAATATTCCCAGTCATTTAGTATCAGTTGTGCAGCACTAAGATGCTACTTTCATGAATACAATTGGATTTGGACTGATTGGATTATGAGATCACGTGGTAGGAATTGACATGCGATCGATAATTTACAGTTGTGACTTACAATCATATCTTATCCATCCATCAAAATCCACTTCCTAATGCCTCGTACACACGATCAGATAATCGGACGACTTATTGCTCACATTTTGTATCGAATTCAACAATGCGTACTGAACTTATGATTTTTTCGTACGATTCTGGAAAAGCTTCCAGGTTGTGTATCTCTGTATCGGATAGTGCAAAACAAAAACAATGGCGGCCAGGCTTTTTCCGGGTTATTTTTGCGTTTATGATCATGCCTGGTCTTTGTCTATCGATTTTTAGCGGACGCATCCTGTACTGATTAAACCCAGCATATAGGGCAGGGGTGGGGAACCTTTTTTCTGCCGAGGGCCATTTGGGTATTTTTAAAATCATTCGGGGGCCGTACAAAATTATCAACTGAAAAATGTGCCTGTTATATTTGGTCAAACATTTAATTAACTGACCCCTAATGTGATGGCTGCAACTGCTTCTCTTTGGTGAGGTGTGTGATGTTAGCTGGTATTGATGATGTTGCTACTGGCAACTGGTTTTCCAGGTTTGCCCCCCTTAATGCAGAATGATTAGTGCCCCCATCAATGCAGAGTGATTAGTGCCCCCATCAATGCAGAGTGATTAGTGCCCCCATCAATGCAGAGTGATGAGTGCCCCCATCAATGCAGAGTGATTAGTGCCCCAATCAATGCAGAGTGATTAGTGCCCCAATCAATGCAGAGTGATTAGTGCCCCCCCTTAATACAGAGTTATTAGTGCCCCCCATCGATGCAGAATGATTACTGCCCCCATCAAAGCAGAGTGATTTTTGCCCCCATCAATGCAGAGTGATTAGTGCCCTATCAATGCAGAGTGATTAATGCCCCAATCAATGCAGAGTGATTAGTCCCCCAATCAATGCAGAGTGATTAGTGCCCCCCCTTAATGCAGAGTGATTAGTGCCCCCCATCAATACAGAGTGATTAGTGCCCCCATCAATGCAGAGTGATTAGTGCCCCAATCAATGCAGAGTGATTAATGCCCCAATCATTGCAGGGTGATTAGTGCCCCCATCAATGCAGAGTGATTAGTGCCCCCCATCAATACAGAGTGATTAGTGCCCCAATCAATATAGAAGGATTAGTGCCCCAATCAATGCAGAGTGATGAGTGCCCCAATCAATACAGAGTGATTAGTGCCCCAATCAATGCAGAGTGATTAGTGCCCCAATCAATGCAGGGTGATTAGTGCCCCCATCAATGCAGAGTGATTAGTGCCCCTCATCAATGCAGAGGGATTAGTGCTCCCATCAATGCAGAGTGATTAGCGCCCCCCATTAATGCAGAGTGATTAGCGCCCCCATCAATGCAGAGTGATTAGTGCCCCAATCAATGCAGAATGATTAGTGCCCCCCATCAATGCAGAGTGATTAGCGCCCCCATCAATGCAGAGTGATTAGTGCCCCCCATCAATGCAGAGTGATGAGTGGCCCCATCAATGCAGAAGGATTAGTGCCCCCATCAATGCAGAGGGATTAGTGCCTCAAACATTGGCTGCGGTGCTGACATCGCTGGACTCCAGTGGCGCTTTACCACTGCATGGTACGGCTCGGTATGGCTCGCTTTGACAGTATGTGTAGCTGCTGACTTTTAATTTTTGGAGGGGGAAGCGGAACTCCGCTTTAAGGGGGTAAAACCTTCCGGAGCTGAAGAGGTTAAACAATTGTCGTTTGCTAGGCTATCGTACGACAGAAGTTTTCATGTTTGTCCCTTCGGATTTTGTTGGACGAAATGTCGTGATCGGCTGTCGAAAGCTGTGTAATAAAGATCAGATTATCGCACGATTATCTGATCGTGTGTACGAGGAATAAGAGAGCAGCTTTGCCTAGTAAAGCTCACCTGTTTAGTGGATGATTAGATAAAGGTTAAAGAGCTCAGGATTAGAACCCTTTCCTTCAGGCATATTGAATGAATGGGTCATCGGCTTTAGATTGATTGATATGATACAAATAGAAAACACGATTCTTCCTCTGATACAAATGGAAACAAAGATAAAATCTCTTCTTAATTTCTACTGAAATTGACCAATAAATTCTCCTCGGTGTCATGTGACCGCAGAGCTCTCCCTCTTTCTAGTCTCCTATTATACTCCGCGGATGGACGCATGTTTGTTGGCTCCGCGCACAACTAATAAAGTGGCTTATTTACTTTCTCTCTGTTTTTAGATTCCGTCCTTCTTCAGATCTCCTTCCATTGTCCAGCTATCATTCCAGCCATTGTCTGGAGGTGGAAGTCCTTCTTCTGAGGCATTCTCTGTACCTTCTTGTAGGGAGTAGATGGGATCATCTTACATGAAGACCCCCCTGGGGGGGGGGGACATGTTTACATCGCACACATTGATAAATAGCCACCTGCAGCCCCGGATCCATTCAGGTACAGATACAGAAGATGTATTACAGGAGAAGTCACAGTGGGGGCCGGGGGGCAACTTTCCTATCAGAAGATATCAACCGATAAAAGGCACTTAAGCTGCCCATACATTAGTACCGGGGTCCCTAAACTTTTCTGCATGAGGGCGCAGGGTATATTTTACATATATTTGCGGCCCGAAAAATATCAGTTTTATAAACAAACAAATACAAACAAACAATAAATATTACTAAGGCCGCGTTCACATAGGGGCGATCCGACCCCGAGGTCGCGGTGCGAGCAGCGCGCCGCGACCTCGGAGCGGCCACCACGGACTTCATAACATTGAAGTCTATGGCGGTCGCCTCCGGGTCGCCCCAAAGAAGCTCCGGACCCTTTTTCTAAGTCGGAGCGACTTGTGTCGCTCCTATTAGAACGGGTCCGCAGCTTCCCTATGGAAGGCGACCTACGGCGACCTGCGAGGCGACCAGGTCGCCTTAGTGTGAACGGGGGCTGAGAGGTTTTTTAAGCAACATGACATGATTTAGAACAACAAAGAAAAAATAAAGTAAAGAAACTCCAAAAAAACTTAAGGCACATCATAGTCCCCCCTACATCATAGTCCCCCCTTACATCATAGTCCCCCCTTACATCATAGCCCCCTTTACATCATAGTCCCCCCTTACATCATAGTCCCCCCTTACATCACAGTCCCCCTTTACATCATAGCCCCCCCTTACATCATAGTCCCCCTTTACATCATAGTCCCCCCTTACATCATAGTCCCCCCTTACATCACAGTCCCCCTTTACATCATAGCCCCCCCTTACATCATAGTCCCCCTTTACATCATAGCCCCCCCTTACATCATAGTCCCCCTTTACATCATAGTCCCCCCTTACATCATTGTCCCCCCTTACATCATAGTCCCCCTTTACATCATAGTCCCCCCATACATCATAGTCCCCCTTTACATCAGAGTTCCCCCCTTACATCATAGTCCCCCCTTACATCAGAGTTCCCCCCTTACATCACAGTCTCCCCTTATATCAGGGTCCACATTTGAGTCTCTCCTCACATCAGGGTCCCCCTTTACATCACAGTCCCCCTTTACATCATAGCCCCACCTTACATCATAGTCCCCCTTTACATCATAGTCCCCCTTACATCATAGTCCCCTTTTACATCATAGTCCCCCTTTACATCATAGCCCCCCTTACATCAGAGTCCCCCCTTACATCAGAGCCCCCCTTACTTCATAGTCCCCCCTTTACATCATAGTCCCCCTTTACATCATAGTCCCCCTTTACATCATAGTCCCCCTTACATCAGAGTTCCCCCCTTACATCACAGTCTCCCCTATCAGGGTCCACATTCGAGTCTCTCCTCACATCAGGGTCCCCATGAGTCACCCCTTACGTCAGACTCCCCCGTTACATCAAAGTCCCCATCAGAGTTACCCCTTACATCTGTGTCCCCATCATAGTCTCTCCTCACATCTAGGTCCCCATGAATCCCCCCTTACATCAGAGTCCCCCTTACATTAAGGTCCCCATCACAGTTCCCCCTTACATTAAAGTCCCAATCAGAGTCCCTCTGCACACCAGGGTCCCCATTAATCCCCCTTATTTCAGAATCCTCTTACATCAGAGTCCCCATCATAGTGCCCCCTTACATCAGGATCCCCATCAGAGTCCCCTCTTACATCATGGTCCCCATAAGAGCCCCTGCTCACATCAGGGTACCCATGAATCCCCCTTATGTCAGAATCCCCTTACATCAGAGTCCCCATCACAGTCCCCCCCCCCCTTACATCAGGGTCCCCATCAGAGTCCCCCCCTTACATCATGGTCCCCATCAGAGCCCCTCCTCACATCAGGGTACCCATGAGTCCCCTTTTGCATCAGAGTCCCCCCTTATGTCAAAGTCCGAATCAGAGTCTCTTCATACATCAGGGTCCCCAACAGAGCCCCTCCTCACATAAGGGTCCCTATGAGTTCCTCCTAACATCAGACTCCCCCTTACATCAAAGTCCCCATCACAGTCTCCCCTTATATCAGGGTCCCCATCAGAGCCCCTCCTCACATCAGGGTCCCCATGAGTTCCCCCTTACATCAGAGTCCCCCCTTACGTCAAAGACCCCATCAGAGTCTCCCCATACATCAGGGTCCCCAACAGAGCCCCTCCTCACATCAATAACAAATAACGCAGTGCCGAATTGCAAAATAGGGCCTGGTCATTAAGGGGGCAAATCCTTTTAGTCTTAAAGTGGTTAAGCAAAATGCCCGTTGCTCAAAAAAGAAAATTAGCTTCTTTTTTTGGCAGATTACAGGCATTTTACTGTTTTTCATTGGTCACTTGTCAACTAAAAACGCCTGCACAAAAACACTGCAAAAACGCCAGAAAATACGCCTGTAAAAATAGCAACGCCTGTATGTAACAGAACCTAAAAGTGGTATCTATGTGAAAATTGCCCAACGTAAAATTCGGCTTTAACCATTTGCCGACCGCCCGCCGCAGTTTTACTCCAGCAGGCTGGCTCAGCTGCGCGAACCGACGTAGTACTAGGTCGGTCGCGCACGTGGTGCTGGGGGGAGAACGCGTGTCGCCAGCGGCAAGCTCCCGCACCCACTAGGCAGTGGGGATGCCAATGCACGGGGCCAGCGGTCTGATTGCTGCCAGCCACCCGCGATCGCTCCCCGCTGAGAGAGAAGGACGGGCGGCTGTTGTAAACCCAGCAGACCGTTGTTCTCTCTGAAATGATCACAGAGTGCCTGTGATCCTTCTATATAGGATCAGAGGTCCCTATGATCATTTCACAAGTCCCTCCCCCCACAGTTAGTAAACACTCCCCAAGGCTCACATTTAACCCCTTGATCACCCACTAGGTTAACCCCTTCCCTGCCAGTGTCATTATTACAGTAACAGTGCATATTTTTAGTAACTGGTATCCCCAAAAGTGTCAAAAATGTCAGTTAGGGGTCTGATCTGTCTGCCGCAATGTCGCATTCCCGCTAAAAATCCCAGATCGCTGCCATTACTATTAAAAAAATAAATAAAATAAAAATGACATGACAATGACTTTCCCTAGTTGCGCAAACCAATCAAAATACGCTTATTATGATTTTTTTTTACCAAAAATATGTAGCAGAATACAAATTGGTCTGAAAAGATGAAAAAATTTGATTTTTAATTTTTTTTGGGAATGTTATATAGCAGAATGTGGAAAATATATATTTTTTTTTCTGAATTTTCTTTTATTTTTTTTGTTTATAGCGCAAAAAATAAACATCGCAGAGGTGGTCAAATACCACCAAAAGAAAGCTCATCAATTTTATTTCGGTACAGTGTCGCACAACCATGCAATTTTCTGTTAAAGTGACGCAGTGTCGAATCTCAAAAAATGGCCATTAAGGGGGAAAATCCTTCCAGTACAGAACTGGTTAACCAAACATAATATTGTAAAACAAATAGAAACAATGTATCAGACTTTGTGAATCAGCAAAATGTAATGATGAGAATTATTATAAATAAATGTTTCTATATTACAACAGAACAGAATTCAAATCCCTGTTTTGGGTTAATCATTCCAGCTCTTCAATATATTTAAATTGTTCCACTCAACACCGAGCAGAGACCCTCCACCTGCGGGAATAACACTGATAGGAAGATCTGCCCTCCAATTTATAGGTAGGTCATTTCACGCCAGATAAAGCAAGGCTTCTCTGCTGGGAGAACTCCGTTTATCTGGCATGAAATGAGAGTTGGAGGGTCTCTGCACGGTGATGAGTGGAACAATTCAGATATATTGAAGAGTCTGAATTAATCACCCAAAACGTGGATTAGGATTTTGGTTGTGGACAATTGTTATTATCAGGCATTTCTTTAAATTGGTTTCTCATCAATACATTTTTCTGATACACAAAGTTTGATACATTGATCATGTTTGATTTACAATATTGTAGGTTTGGTTAACCTCCCTGGCGGTATGATTCTTTCCGATTTTAGGTGCTCAAAGCGGTACGATTATTTTGCATGTAATTCTTAAGGACGAGCAGCCCAAACCAACTATTTACATATGATTTTTTTTTACTGTGCGTTCTTCTTTATAACATCTCGGGTATGATAAAGTTTGAAACACAAAATCATAAATTATAATATAATAAATAACTATAAATAAGTTAAAGTATATATATATATATATATATATATATATATATATGTATATATATATATATATATATATATATATATATATATATATACGTATACATATATATATATATATATATATATATATATATATATATATATATGTGTATACATATATATATATAGATATACGTATATATATATATATATATATATATATATATATGTACATACACACATATATATATATACGTATATATATATATATATATATATATATATATACACATATACATATACATATATATATATATATATATATACTGTATATATATATATGCATATATATACATATATATATATATATATATATATATATATATATATATATATATATATATATAGTACAGTACAACTGCAGGAAATGGCACTGGGGGGCAAACTAATATCAATTTATTTTATTTTGTAATGAAATTAGTGAGTTTGTGATTTTTACTTTTCAAATTTGCCGTCGGTTCCACCCCCCCTGCGAGCGTCGCAGGAGACGGAAGCCAGGGCTCACAAGCATTGTGAGGAAGATCCGGCCGCAGTATGCCGAAGGGACACATCGCTGGATCCCGGGGACAAGGTAAGTAACCCTCTACAAGGATCCAGCGATGCTCCCTGGCGGTACCCCGAGTGTGGCTCGAGGTTACCGCTTATGGTAGTGAGATCCCACCCCGAGCCACGCTCGGGAATATCGCCAGGGAGGTTAAAGTGTTACTAAACCCACAACGGTAAAATCAGTCTGTATATGCAGTAAAGCATGCTTGTTATACTCACTGTGGAACCTAAGGGGTTATTCCTCTGCGTTGTGTAAAAAGGCTGCTTGATCCTGTATGCACAGCTCCTCCCCTTCTACCAGTGACTCCAAAACATGTCCAGAAAAGACAGAGCCTTTGGAGTCAGGCTGCACATGCTCAGTTTGGTGTGTATTGCTAGAGAGATTTTTTTTTTTTTTTTCTTGAGAGAGTGCATGTGATCAGCAGAGGGCCAATCAGCACTGCCCAGACATGTCCAGACAGAGAGCCTGGGGCCCTGCAGCCTCATAGGACAGCTCAGTGCGGTATGAAAACTCCTCCATCAAGCTTTTCCAGGAACAGATAGAAGTCACATGACTATATACTGCTGATGAAAAAAGGTATTTAGCAGTTTATATTTACAAAAGTAATTGCAACACTTTAGTATACTGTAAAGTAACACTTTAAGCGCTGCCTTTTATTGGCTGATATTGTTTGCTTATTAGTATATATTATATAGGTATACTGGTGACACGGTGGAAGGTGAGTTTTCTTTGTTAAAGTGATATAAAAGGAGGGAAAGCTAGTATGGCTGTACTCCTCCTGTGGATTACAGGAGTGCAGTTCGTCCTGCACTCCTGTTACCCATTTTCAGTTGACAGAGGGCTGAAGCCTGCTGTCGGCTGAAGTCACAGAGCCAGTCCATATGGTCTGGATCTGCCCACATGCCTGGACTGGAACCTGGCTCAGCCTCTCAGCAATCCCACCCCCTCCACTACCCAGCACTCAAGTGAGCATGGGGTGGGGGGGCGATGTAGCAGACAGTAGTGACAGTCACCAGCTCTCTGTTCAGGGAGCGCTGAGAACCGAGCGATCGGTGGTGTTTGATTGCTAAGTTTCCAGCCTTAGAGCCGGTGGGGGACCAATGCTGCATCCAATTTTTAAAATTTAAAAAAAATCTCATATTTTTCTTTCTTTTAAAATAACAAACATGTACCTGCTCTAGGTAATGGTTTTGCATAGACCCGCTCTGATCCTCCTCTTCTCAGGTGCTCCTGGCCCCTCCCTCCTGCTGAGTGCCCCCATAGCAAACAGTTTCTGTCTGTCCATTCAGACACAGAGTGCAGCTTGGCCCTGCCCCTGCTCTCTCTTCATTGGCTCACTGGCTGTGATTGACAGGAGTCAGAAACCCCCGAGAGCCGCTGCTGTGCACATCATTGGATCAAGATGGGGCTCAGGTAAGTATTAGGGGGAGAAATTTGTGTGGGGGGGGGGGGGGGGGCGCTTCACACAGAAGGTTAAAAACCTTGAACTTTTTCACCTACTTTAATGTCAGTTTTGCTGCAGTAGGTTAAAGATACTATAGAGATCTTTGTAATCAAGTGATCTTTATATCACTGGAGGGGTCACAGCAGGAGGAAGGAGGTCCTGATTCCTCTATATAGATCTTTATATCACTAGAGGGGTCACCAGGAGGAGGAAGGAGGTCCTGATTGCTCAATATAAATCTTTATATCACTAGAGGGATCACCAGCAGGAGGAAGGAGGTTCTGATTCCTCTATATAGATCTTTATATCCCTAGAGGGGTCACCAGCAGGAGGAACGAGGTTCTGATTCCTTTATATAGATCTTTATATCACTAGAGGGGTCACCAGCAGGAAGAAAGGGGTCCGGATTCCTCTATATAGATCTTTATTTCACTAGAGCAGGGTCTCCAAACTTTCCAAACAAAGGGCCAGTTTACTGTCCTTAAGACTTTAGGGGGGGAACGGACTGTCGTGATCGGGAGTAGAAAATTCTCCAGCATCAGTTTGAGTAAACAATGCCCCATCATTGGTGTCATTGGTAGGAATTGTACGCCATCCTTGGTGTTATTGGCAGAAACTGTGCCCCATTTTGGTGTCATTTGGAGGAATTGTGCCCCTTCATTGGTATCATTGGGCCCCATTGTTGGTGTCATTGGGATGAACTGTGCTCCATCGTTGTTGTCATTGGTAGGAATTATACGCCATCATTGGTGTTATTGGCAGAAACTGTGCCCCATCATTGGTGTCATTGGGAGGAATTGTGCATCTTGGAATCATTGGGCCATCATTGGTGTTATTCAGAGAAACTGTACCCCATTTTGGTTTCAATGGTAGGAATTGTGCCCCATCATTGGTGTCATTGGGAGGAATTGTGCATCTTGGAATCATTGGGCCATCATTGGTGTTATTCAGAGAAACTGTACCCCATTTTGGTTTCAATGGTAGGAATTGTGCCCCTTCATTGGTATCATTGGGCCCCATTGTTGGTGTCATTGGGATGAACTGTGCTCTATCATTGGTGTCATTGGCAGGAATTGTACGCCATCATTGGTGTATGTTATTGGCAGAAAATGTGCACCATTTTTGTGTCATTGGTAGGAATTGTACCCCATCATTTGTGCCCATTGGAGGAATTGTGCCCCATTGTTAAAATCATTTGGATGAACTGTGCTCCGTCATTGGTGTTATTGGAAGAAACTGTCCCCCATCTTTGGTGTCAGCGGTAGAAATAGGACCCCTTCAGACTCAATGGACTATTTGGTGCTTCTCTTAAAATGGTTTAGGGTTTCAATCAAAAGTAATAATTTAGTATTGTATTGGACTTCTGCAGATAACCCATGAAAACCTATAAGAGAAGGCTATAAGAAGTCTAGAAGTCCTTAAATATTACATTGCGAAATGCTTAACCTAAACCCTGAGCAGTTGTTTTGGGGGGTGTTTTATAGACCTTGTGTCTATTTTGTGACCCCGAACAATGCAAGTTTCCTTGTAGGGACACGCTGGACAAACTCCGAATTTGATGTCCTGGGGTCGTCTGTCTGGGACAGAGTGCACAGCAAACATCTCTTCCACCTTACACAGAGGTGCGTCTGCTGGGCAGATCCTCTGAATAATAATTAGAAACAAAGCGGCTGAAACATTCTATTTAGAAGGACACAACAGGATGAACACATGTGAAGAGATTACATCTCCGAGGTGGCCACAGGAATTCCTCTGTAGTGGAAATGTAAAGAGAAATTGGCATTGCAAATATCTCTTGTAATGGATGTCTCAGGATCTCCAGATGTGAAGACTGGCCTGCCAAATGTATAGAATCTATTGAGGATGCCAGAGCTTCCCAGAAGAAATGTTTCTCCCAAAGGAAGCAGAGGGTGTTCAGATGAGAGGAGAGCAGCTGGACAGAAGCCCATAGCTGGTCCCAGTACATAGGGAATTAACCATAAGGGGGATCCTGGGGATTAAGGGGGTGAGAGAAGGAGTGACGTTGGGCATAGAGATTCTGGATACAAAGTGAAGGGGTGGAGGTGATCAGTCCTGGGACAGGGTCATCCAGTGCCCAGAGCAAGGTCCTGGAATTGGGCGCCCCTCTTACCCCACTGTTAATACATGCTTTAGAAGGTGTGTACCACCCTGCGTCCATTCCTTACCCCCTTGTTTCACTGCACCTGGGGCTCCTTCCCCTCCTGCCCACCCCTTGTCCTAGCCCTGGAGGTGATAATAGACACTCAGATTTTTGCATACCCAGCAATGTAGGTGAACTAAATATGATCCTAGAATTGAACCTGAAGCACCACACCACTGCTAAGAGGTCCAGATGCAACTTTATTTCATTAAAAGTCAGGGGTACAATAAAAAAAGTAGCCAAAGTGTTTTGGGGGTCCAAATTTATCCTTTATCAGGGCTTGACTGGCAACAATGTGAACAAGCCAGAAGTGAATTGGCTGGCAACCAAACTGCTAAGGCCTGTGCTTGTATTTCACACTAGAAAGAATGCTATTGTCAGTCCAGTTCACTTCTGGCTTGTTCACATTGTTGCCAGTAGTGGCGGCTGGTGCATGATAATTCGGGGGGGGGGGGCAAAACCAACACCCCCCCTCCTGCGGATGGCCGGCAAATCCACCACCACTCCCCCGTGGGCCAGCAGTCAATTCCACAACCCCCCCAACGGACGGACGGACGGACGGCTGGTCAGCCAGACAGCCAGCATCCTTACCTCCTCCTTCCCCGAGTGGGTCGTCTCCTCCCTCTTCCTGGCCAATGGCCAGTAAAATCGCTTCTTTTTTCAGCCAGTCGGTAAAGGGGACTCATGACCCGCTTCCTGATTGGCTGGGAGGAGAAGAAGTGTGATAATAGCAAATGTTCATTCGCTATTGTCATACAACTGGGTGGGCTCAGCTGAGCCCACCCCTTTTTGAAGCCTATTAGAGCCTCTGACTCTAATCAGCTGCTAAAAAAAAAAAAACATTGGAATCCAGGCATCCGGCGCCCTGCATGTAGATTAGGGGGCCGGATGCATGGATGGGGGGGCGCCACTGGTTGCCAGTCAAGCCCAGATGAAGAGGGTGCTTGGACTCTCGAAATGCGTTGGCTAATTTTTTGGATTTCACCCCTGACTTTTAATGGAATAAAGTTGTATTTGGATCTGACAGTGGTGTGGTGCTTCAATTTCAATTCCTGATACATTAAGCTACAAGCTAAGGAAACTGCAGAGATCCTCTGGAGTGTAGAAGCCGCCTGCCCAGGAACCAGATCATTTACACCAACAATAATACCTTAAGATAACAATACCAGTAAGATAGCCTTTCGGGTCCAGGGATATATTTCCACTTTCCTCAACTGAATATAATACTAGGCTTTCTGGATACACAGTGAAAGAGGTGGAGGGGATTCTAGGCTCTCAGATTCTGGATACAAAGCGATGAGGGTGGAGGAGGTTATCCTAGGCTCTCAGGTTCTGGACACACAGTAATTAAAGTGGACATTGTTCTAGGTTCTCAGATTCTGGATACACAGCAGTGGGGGAGGAGGTGATCCTATGCTCTCAGAATTGAATACTGAATATGATACTAGGCTTTCTGGATACACAGTGAAAGAGGTGGAGGGGATTCTAGGCTCTCAGATTCTGGATACACAGCGATGAGGGTAGAGGCAGACTTGTATAAAGTACTCGAAATTTCTACTTGAGTAAAAGTACAAGTGCTCGATCAAAAAATTACTTGAGTAGAAGTGGAAGTGCTCGCAGAAAAAGTTACTTAAGTAGAAGTACTAAAGTATTCAACATTTTTTTTACTTAAGTATTGCAAGTAGTTTTTTCAAAAAATTTGCTACTTAAGTACTAAAAGTAAAAAGTACCAGTAGTTTTGAAAAAAAATTTCTACTCAAGTACTGAAAGTAGAAGTACAAGTACTGTGTTATGTAGTTATTAAAGAAAGAAGTCAAAAGTATGAACATCATATTGTTTTTATTATTTCAAATGATTTATTCAAATGATTAACCTGTGTTTGTTAGTAGTTTCTTGATGCACTTTAAGCGCTGTAGCACCATTTATTTGTTTGTTTCATATTTTCTTTTTATTGGAAAGATTTGGTATAGCAGCTTTTATTATACACAGCCTTTATTTTCGTATGCGCTGATTTACAAATTACATTATACACATTTTTTTGAGCTTTATGCAACCTGCCATCTACTGTTCTGGCAGTGGTAATTTTTTTAAAAGTAACGAGTAACTATGCAGCACAAAAAAAAAATACTTGAGTAGAAGTATCGAAATCATCGAAAAAATGTAGTGAAGTAAAAGTAGAAGTAGGAGAAAAAAATTCTACTCTAGGAAAGTACAGATACCGCATTTCGGTACTTAAGTACAGTACTTAAGTAGTTCTACTTCGTTACTATACATCTCTGGGTAGAGGTTATCCTAGGCTCTCAGGTTCTGGACACACAGTAATTAAAGTGGACATAGTTCTAGGTTCTCAGATTCTGTATACACAGCAGTGGGGGAGGAGGTGATCGTATGCTCTCAGATTCTGGATACATAACGATGGGGGTGGAGGTAGACCTGGGTTCTCAGATTCTAGATACACAGTATCAGAAGTGGACATGGTTCCAGGCTCTCAGATTATAAATACAGTGTTGGGGGTGGAGGCAATTCTAGGCCCTCAAATTTTAGACACAAAGTGATGGTGTTGAACTTATGCTTTCAGATCCTTTATACACAGTAATGGAAATGGTTCTGTCTTAGATTTTGGATATACAACAATGGGAGTGGAGGTGATCCTAGGCTCTCAGATCCTGGATACACAATGATGGACGTGGAGGTAGTCCTAGGCGCTCAATTCTGGACACAATATAATGTTGGTGAACCTAGGTTTACAGATTCTTGATACACATTGCATAAGATGGAAGTACTCCTAGGCTCTCAGATTCTGGATACACAGTAAGGAAGTTATCCCAGGCTCTCAGATTCTGGATAGATAGTGGTGGGGTCAGGGGTGGAAATAGTCCTAGGCTCTTAAATTCTGGATGCACAGTATTGAAGGTGATCCTAGACTCTCAGTTACTGGATATACAGCTGAGAGGGGTGGAGATAATCCTACGCTCTCAGATTCTGGATACACAGTGGTAGGACTGGATGTATTCCTAACCTCTTAAACTCTGAGTACAAAGTAATGGAGGTGGACCTAGGCTCTTAGATTCTGAATACACAGCAATAGACATGGTTCTAGGCTCTCAGATTCTGAATACTCAGCTATGGGGTAGAGGTGGTCATAGGCTCTAAAATTGTGGATACACAGCAAAGGAGGTGGTCCCAGACTCCCAGATTCTGTATAAGCAGGGGTGGGGGTAGACGTAGTAATTGGCCCTGAGATTCTGGACACACTAGGTAGAGATGGTTCTAGGCTCTCAGATTGTGAATACAGAGTCATGGGAATTAGGAATTCTTTAATATGCAATGCGGAGTGTATTTGTTGCTGAGCACATGGATACAGTTTGATCAATCTGTTTTATATTTTGATGATTCAACCCCTCTGATTACTATTGCTTATAAAGCACCATCAGAGGAGGAAAGGACAGAGAAAGAGAGGGAGACAGAAAAAAGAGAGATTTAGCACAAGTGTGTTAATATGCATTATCCTGTGCGGAAATGTGCATTGTATTAAGACTGCTAATTCATATGAATGAGCTGTCTAACGCAACAATGTAGCACTTTACCAGTGCATTGAAACACATGTTAGTGTGCTGCCGAATAATGTGCTGGATTTGGCATGGCAAGTCCATCAGCATTGTACGTTGGGGTGCCATTCAGCATAATGGCACCGTATTGCACCAGGGCATGCAACATGTGTCACCCTGAATTGCACTAATGAGCAACTCAATACTGTAAATGGACAATAAGCCACAGGGAGGGTGCAGGCCCCTCCATGAATTAGGCCATCCATAGACATAAGAAAGAACTTAGCAGACTTGTGAAGAATCTGATGTGTAAACCAATGTTCCACACTAAAGATCTTTCCATAAACAGTAATTATATATATATATATATATATATATATATATATATATATATATATATATATATATGCGCTAACCTTGTGGCTGGTCGCGTTACTATGACCCAGGTTCTTTTTGTCTCACTAGTGTAGCAACAGTTAGACACACAACAACATCCCCACTTCTTGCTTGCATAGTCTAGGGGTTGCTTTTTCAAAGTTTATTGCTGGATAACTTGGATAGGGAGCAGGGAGCTGTAGGATACTTCAGAACCTTGAACAGTAATAAGAGGACGCCCTTTCTTCTACGGCTACTCCAGAGAAAAGTATTGTATTCCCTTTAGCAGTATCTCTGAAAATGGACATCACCGAGACACGAAAAGCAATGTTCCGGGCCAGGCAAGCCTTAGTCTTAATGCATAAGTGGGTTAACAGCAGCATAGTCACCCAGATCTTGTCCCCAAATCTGTACTTACAAGTCCTTGGGTACTTGGATGAATCCCTTTAGAGTCAGGCAGACACTTCCCTGGTGGACATTCAAGACTGGATCCCCCTTCTTTAATTTCAAGGATCTCAGCAAGTAGGCCCCTCATCTTTAGCATAGCTGAGACCTCCTGGAGCTCCTGATAGAGGTGCTGGGGTGCCTGAGAGGGTGACAGCTCTCCAGGCTTGGTGCTTCTCCTCCTGGACAAGAACACAGACTGCTCCAGCCCCAGAATATTTATGTAAATTGCAATCACCTACTGGACATGCCTCCCCAGGGATTGGCTGAGACCCCATAAATATTCAAGCTGCTCCTTTGACCTGCTCCATCGCTATGTTCTGGAGCAGGGGTCTCCAAAATGTAGAAACAAAGGGCTAGTTTACTATCCTTCAAATTTTAATGAGGCTGGACTGTGGCCAGTGGGAGAAGAAAATGTCCTGGCGTCAGTTGCAGTAAACAATACCCCATCATTGGTATTAGGGGTAGTAATAGAGCCCCATCATTGGTATCGATAGGAGATATAGTTTGCCATCATTGGTGTCAGTGGGAGGAATAATGCCCTGTCATTGGTATCAGTGGGAAAAATAGTGCCCCATCATTGGTATTAGGGGGAGTAAGAGTGCCCCATCATTGTTATTGGTGGGAAAAAATAGTGCCCTATCATTGGTATCAGTGGAAGGAATAATGCTTCATCATTGGTATCAGTGGGAGGAATAGTGCCCCATCATTGGTGTCAGTGGGAAGAAAACTACCCCATCGTTGGTGTCAATGAGAGGAATAATGCCCCATCATTGGTATCAGTGGAAGGAATAGTGCCCCATCATTGATATCCATGGGAAGAATAGTGCCCTATCAATGGTGTCAGTGGGAGGAATAAAGCCTCATTCTTGGTATCAGTGAGAGGAATAGTAACCCCATCACTGATGTCAGTGGGAGGAATAGTGCTCCATCATTGGTGTCAGTGGGAAGAAGAGTGCCCCATTGTCAGTTTTAGTGGCATGAACTATGCTACACTGTTGTTTATGGTGGGGGTGAATAATACCCCAAGGGCCGGGTAAAAGCAAAGGGCTGTAGTTTGAAGACTGTTGTGGAGCCTTCCAGAAAGCAGGAAGAAGTGTCGGGGTGCCAGGAAACCAGACCACACAAAGATGCAAGTAAAATAAAGCAGTTTATTAAGGCAACGACAATAAACGCACAGCAAGAGTGAGGAGCGAAATTAGGAAAAGTCGGGGGTCAAGTCCAGAAGCAGGTAGTCATCCAAGCCGGGATCAAGTCCAGAAGCAGGTAGTCATCCAAGCCGGGATCAAGTCTAGAAGCAGGTAGTCATCCAGGCCGGGATCAAGTCTAGAAGCAGGTAGTCATCCAAGCCGGGATCAAGTCCAGAAGCAGGTAGTCATCCAAGCCGGGATCAAGTCTAGAAGCAGGTAGTCATCCAAGCCGGGATCAAGTCCAGAAGCTGGTAGTCATCCAAGCCGGGATCAAGTCCAGAAGCAGGTAGACATCCAAGCCGGGATCAAGTCTAGAAGCAGGTTGTCATCCAAGCCGGGGTCGAGTCCGGTAGTGGGTAGTCTGCCGATGCCGGATCGTCTGCCGAGCGGGCTCGAGAGCCAGGAAAGTCATCAGCCAAGCCAGGTCATGCATGGAGGAACACGGAGAACAGAAGACTGCTAGCAGTGATGCACCTTGGAGCACAAACACAAGGGCAAGGACTACAAGCCATCAGGTGATATATATAGTCAGGTGTGCAACATCATCACTGAGAGACCCCCAGGCAGCAGGCAAGTGATGATGCAAACAAAGTTTAAAAGACAGCAGTCTGCACATGGAAGGCAAGGTAAGACCTTGACAAGAAGAAATCAGACCTGCAGCCTGTGTGACCCTGATCAGTCCAAAGTAATCAGCAATTGCTTCATTGATTGCAGAGGAGCAAAAAAAACGAATTAGGAGGGTGCTACATACATTTACACTCATAATACACAATCCTCTGCATCATTTCGATAATATAGTAATTATGCTCCCAGGTACAGGAGCTGCCAATAAAGATTGTGAGCCATCGCTCTGTGATCTTGGGATGGAAAAGTCGACATATATAAGATAGTTCCTCAAACTGAAAACGGCCAAAAACTCCAGCTGTGCAAGTCGCTTTTTTTCTGGAAATGTTCATCTACAGAGGACCTTTCACATGAACAATCTGGCCACAAGATGAATGAATGTACAACTGGAAATGCTGTTTGCTATGTATGGGTAGCTGTGGAGCAGAAAAGAGGGAAATCCAGAAGATGGAAAATGAGGAAAGAATTCCGGGGAGGAGAGTGAGGAGGGCCAGCTGCTCCGTACCACACACATCCCCAGCTGCGCAGATATGCCATGATGGCGTGTTCCCCCTGTGTACACAGATCTGGATCAGTGTGTATGTGCATGGGAAGCTATACTGTTCGATATGCATATATGATACATATACATTGGGAGGTTACATCTTCTCAGCTTTATAAGAGGCCACATTCTCTTTTATTTACTCAGATGCTCCAGTTTTTCTTCCTGCAATGTGATTTGATACGCTAGAGGATGGCATCCGTCACGGGTCCCATCCAGCACCTGCCAGTGTGCTCCTGACTAATGACTGGCACCTGTTCCTGGCTACTGGGCACCTATCCCTTACAGGACGTGACTGTTAACCCGTACAGCTTCTCAGACTGATGTAAGAAAAGTATCTCAAGAGGGACCCTCAATACTCCCCAAAATTCAGAACCCATTACCATAAATATGAGTACAGGCATCCATGCTGAAGGCTGCTATCCTTCTGAAGATAACATAGGGCAATGTGGTGGTTTTATGGTTAACCATGAGGACTCATAGCTCTAGGGTCCAGGTTTGGCTACATATTAGAATACTGTGTGCATGGAGTTGGTACACTATATGGCCATAAGTACTGTATGTGGACACCACCCTGAAATTATTGAGTTCCAGTGTTTCCAGTGAGGGGTCCTGGTAATACTCCATCGTACAAAGACATTGTAGATAAATGTGCTCTTCCAACCTTGTGGTAACAGTTTGGTGAAGCTCCTTTCCTGTTCCAGCATGACTGTGCCAGCTCCATAAAGACATGGTTTGACCAGTTTAGTGTGGAACTCGAGTGTCCTGCACAGAGCCCTGACCTCAACCCTACTGATCACCCTTGGGATGAATTGTAATGCCGATAGTGAGCCAAGTCTTTTTTCTTTTTTGGTGCACTACGTGAGGCCTGATGTGTGAGCTAGGCCTTCTCATCTAACATCAGGACCTGACCTCACAAATGGGCACAAATTCCTGCAGACACTCTAAGACCGTGTGGAAAACTTTCCTAGGAGAGTGGAGGTATGCTATAGACACAAAGGGGGGCACCTCCATAATAATGGTCATATGGAGAAGGGGGAAACGCTATATTAAGGGCCATGATTCTGCAGTAGGATTTCCAACAATAGGTGTGATGATCAAATGTTCAAAGACTTATGTCAGATATCTTGGTAGAGGCCGAAGTGCTGAGAGGGCTTCCCTTGCAGCTCGGTGCGAATCACCTCTGAAGGTGGGACAGGAGGTGATGCGTCTCAAGGAGCACTGGATGTACAGGTGGATGGTTCAGAAGGATATCCGGGATAACCTTCAGGAACTCCAGTGGAATCAAGCAGTGCAGTAGTGAAGGCCAGGCCGGGGGTCATACGCAGGTTATCAGTCCAAAGTAAGGCACATAGCTGGTCAAGCAAACCGAGGTGCCGTGGCAGGAGGGGTAAGCAGAAGCAAGTCCGTTAAGCAAGCCGAGGTCGTTACACAGGTAATCAGGCAGAAGGCAACAAGAGCAAGGATAGTCAGGCAAGCCAAAGGTCAAACACAGGAGCAGGATTCAGACGGGTCAGAAGGCAAGCCGGGTCACAACGAAGAAGCAGGACAAGTTCACAGGGCACAGGTACAGGGAGCTGACGATAATCCAGCGCTGGATGGAGCAGAGAGAGATCCTTATATAGGGGCTGGGCTGGTGCGCTGTGCGTCATGACGCACGCGCGCCGCGCCGGCACGCGTGCGTGCACGCGCAGAGGCGCTCCCGCGCATGCGCACCCGCCTGTGATGCTCACTGGCTGCAAAGCGGCGATTACGTCCCTGACACTTATGGCCATATACTGTATATATTGCATTATGTCCTGAGTGTACACAACAAGTAAAGTCTATCTTCAACAACTTCCTGTTTCTATGGATTCAGATAGACATTATACACAATGCAATTTCATTTATTCAGGATTGGCTTCACAATTGAGCAACAATTCCCATAGACACCTTCCAAAATCTTGTGGAAAGCCTTCTCAGAAGGGTGGAGGCTGTTATAAAAACAATTCTATATTAATGAACATAGGGGAGCAACTCCATATTAATGGGCATGAGGGGGAAATTTCAAATTAGTGGCCATGGGAAGGCAACTCCATATTAATCACCATGAGGAAGGCAATTCCATATTAAAGGCCATAGGGGGAACATCATGTTAATGGCCATGAGGTGGGCAACTCCATAATAATGGCCACTGGGGGGGGGGGGATATCCATATTATTGGCCATGAGGGGGGCAATTCCATATTACAGTCCTTGTGGCAAACATCATATTATTGGCCATGAGGGGGGCAACTCCATAATAATGCAGGGGCAAATCCATTTTAATGACCAAGAGGAGGGCAACTCCAAATTAACGCCCACTGGAGGGGCAACTCCATAGTAATGGCCACCACTGGGGGGGGGGGGGGCAAATCAATATTAATGGCCATGAGGAGGGCAATACCAAATTAAGGCCATACAGGGAACATCATATTGATGGCCATAAGGGGGGGGGGGGGGCTCCATAATAATGGCCAAGGGGGCAAATCCATATTAATAGCCACAAGGAAGGCAATTTAATTTTAAAGGCCATGGAGCAAACATCAGATTAATGGACATGATTGAGGCAACTCCATATTCATGGCCATTGGAGAGCGACTCTATAATAATAGCCACAAGGAAGGCAATTCTATAATAAAGACTGGGGGGGGGGACTTCATATTAATGGCCTTTAAGGGGGTAACTCTATAATAACGGCCATGGAGGGAGGGGGGGTACAAATAATGGCCATGGGGAGGGCAGTTCCCTATTAAAGGACATGAGGGGAACATCATATTAATAACCATGAGGGGGGCAACTCCATAATAATAGTCATGGGGGCAAATCTATATTAATGGCCAAGAAGAGGGCAACTCCAAATAATGGCCATTGGAGGGCAACACCATGTTAATTGCCACAAAGAAGGCAACTTAATATGAAGGGCCATGGGAGGGAATAATATATTCTAATATACTCTATAATAATGGCCATGAGAAGGGCAATTCCATATTAAAGGCCATGAAGAGGGGGAACACTTCATATTAATGGCCATGAGGGGAACAGTTCCCTAATAATGGCCATGAGGGGCAAACCAATATTAATGGCCAAAAGAAGGGCAACTCCATATTTACGGCCATGGGAGAGGGCAACTCCACATTAAGGGCCATAGGGATGTACCTCCTATTAGTGGAGTGTCCAGCAAGCCCAAGTAAGTGTGATGGCCAGAGGTCTACAGACCGTTGGTTATCTGTTATAAGTTCTTCAGTTTTTTGTGCAGTATCCTACAGATGATTTGACTTCCACAAAACAAAGATTTCCTGATGGGTTAATCAATTGGTGAACTGGACAGATCCTGGACAAATATATGCATGTGTGGAGCTATTAGACTGTAAGCTCTTCTGGGATGCAAGCTAATGAATGGCCCTGTAGAGCAGTACAGATTGTGCAGGAAAGAAGCCAATAAATGAATAGATGTGATGCTGAGCTGGCGGCAATCCTGAGTTTCAAGCAGGTAAATATTTACTCTATTGACTCCTCTCACTTTCAGATTTCTGCAAGGATAGGGAAGAGATTGGAGCACAGAGAATGGGAAGGCATAATCATGGCACTGTTGATGAAATCTGGGGATCCTAGAGACGCTCATACCAGTAGGTTGCGTATATTACAAATGTATTTGTTGTTTGTATTTAAAGTAGACTTTTCGTTTACTTTGCAAGATTGCAAGAATACATTCCTGACGTGTCGCTATATACGGCAACAGTGTCATTTTCTTTTTTTTTTTTTAGAAAAATTCCACCTGTTATCATTAAAAAGCCACCCTTGAATCCTGAGAGAAGGGACTTCCGGAGGGGAACTCCCGTTCCCATCCAAACTGGAAAAATATCTCAGAACCTTGTTTTCCAAAGAAGATTGGAGAAAATGCTTCATCTTTACCCATAAACTGTCCAAGAAAAGAGTTATAAAATTGTGTCCCTGTGGTACCGGACTCCAGTTGACCTCAGTCCTATATACACCCCCCAAGAGATGCCAGGAAACCGAGGGCTCCTACCTATACATCTAGTGGGGCTGCTGTTTGTTTTCACCATTTTGGCAGAATATATTCCTTTCCAACAACTCTATGTGAGATTCGAAATGTACAATCTTCACTAGCCATTGCTCTGTTGTTGATGATTCCAGGGTCCATCTCCTAAATCAGAATGGGCATCCTATGGCATTGTCTACTAGCGGTCGGGGTGACCATATCCTAACATTGGAATTCTTCTTCCCCACCCCAGTGCTATCTTAAGAGCTTTAAAGGGCCCCGGGACAATACAGTGTACTGGGGCCCTGCCTACACAATCACCCACGAGAAAAAAAAATGCAAATTATTGATAAGGCAATATTTATTGGTACAGCAGTGCTATACTAATGACAGCTTCCAAGTTGGGCTGCTGGGTCCGGTGAACACACACACGGATGGGAGTCAGACTCGACTGTCCTGTGTGTACCTGTTCCCGTGGAGGCGGACAGGCATTCCTGCAGTTGTGGGTTCCCCCTCCACGGCCCAGGTGGCCTGACATTAGCGTAGATCCTCCTCCTGGCCAATCAGGAAGCGGGTCCGAGACCCGTTTCCTGATTGGCCGAAAGGCGAACAATTGCCATTAGCCAAGTAGGAGGAGGAGGACTCGGGAGACGCGGAGGATTGAGGAGAAGCCACCGCTGCATCAGGTAAGTGCACGCTGGTCTCTCTGCATGCTGTGGGCACGCTGTGGTCACTCTGCATTTAAGGGGGCATGCTGTGGGCACTCTGCATTGAAAGGGGGCATGCTGTGGGCACTCTGCATTTAAGGGGGCACGCTGTGGGCACTCTGAATTGAAAGGGGGCACGCTGTGATCACTCTGCATTGAAGGGGGCACGCTGTGGGCACTCTGCATTGAAAGGGGGCACGCTGTGGTCACCCTGCATTTAAGGGGGCACGCTGTGGGCACTCTGCATTGAAAGGGGGCACACTGTGGTCACCCTGCATTTAAGGGGGCACGCTGTTGGCACTCTGCATTGAAAGGGGGCACGCTGTGGTCACTCTGCATTGAAGGGGGCACGCTGTGGGCACTCTGCAGTGAAAGGGGGCACGCTGTGGTCACTCTGCATTTAAGGGGGCACGCTGTGGGCACTCTAAAGTTGTTGTTGTTAATATTTTTTTTTGTAACTTAATTCTGAATAAAACATTTAACAGTGTAGGGTTTGGGTGGGGCAACAAGTGGCAAGTAACCCTTAAGGCCTGGCTAGTAGCTCATGACTTGAAATTTTGAGCCCTGACATATATGACTGTGTCAACGCAGAGCTGGCATCACAGTTCAGGAAGTAGAGAGTGACCCATGATGATCGCTGAACAAAGACAGCATCCTTAAAAAAATTACCCCCTAAGCCTTGCCTCTAATAGTGGCAGTTTTTGGCTTTCAGTCTACATGTTTCGGGGTCCCTGGAGCCTGTGTCTGTGTGTCTTCCTCCCATGTGATGGTAAATGGAGATGAAAGCTACAATACATCAGCCTCTGGTAGATATGATTTATATGTCCAGAAATGTAATTACATTTAGGAAATAAATGTATATTTTACCCATAAACCATCTCTCTTGGTGCAGTAGACATTATGAGGATTCGGGTGTATATTATTTATTATCCTCCTCACCCAAACCTCTCTGGTAGAGCGTCTTTGCGTTCTCATGGAAGAAGAGCTGCACAATTTACCGTCCTGAAGACAAATAGAAGTCAAGGAGCAGGTAGAGGCGCTGCCATCTGCTTCTCATCAGCAGCATGAAAGTCTTTACCAGCTTTAATCACTGCTGATTTGTTGTGATTAAAGGTTGATGTGAGGCAAGCCACCCTCCATGTGATGTGGTCCAGATGAGATGAACTGTGAGTGTAATGATAACAGTACTTGTGTATGCTCAAACCACTGATTTCACCTCGATCGAGTCTGTAGATGTATTGTGACCATCTAACAAGATCTACTATGTGCCCTTTTCTAGGGTCTAGTGTATGGCCATCTCTTGGGATTTGCTCTGCCAACTTCCTGAGATCTTTCAGATGGTCATCTCATGGCTTTACTTTGTGCCCATCTCCAGAACCTACTATCAGCCCAACTCTGGGGATTTACTTTGTGTGCCTTTCCTAGGATCTACTATGCACTCATTTTTAGGTTTATTGTATGCCCATCTCCTTCCCTGTTTCATGAGATCTACCAGGTGCCCATCTCCTGGGGTCTACTGCATGCCTCTACTGTGTGCCTATCTACAGGATCTACAGGATCATTTGCTAATATTTACTCCTAGCTTATCTTCTGAGATCCATAAGGTGTTTATTTTCTGAGGTCCACCAGGTGCCCATTTCCTTATCCCTCTTCTGGGGGTCTATTGTGTTCCAATGACCTATGGACTACTGTGTGCTCATCCCCTGGGGTCCATTGTATGCCCATCTCCTGGGATCTATTGTTTGCTCGTCTTCTGGGTTTTATTGCGTATCCATCTCCTGGGGTCCTCTGTGTCCCTATCTAAATGACCTACTGTGTGCCCATTTCCTAAGATCCTACTTCTAGTCTATTTTCTGAGGTCCACCAGATGCCCATCTACTAAGGTCTAATGTGTTTCCATCTCCTGAGGTCCACCAGATGCCCATGTCCCTATCCTGGGGTCTATTGTGTGCCCCTTTCCTTGAGTCCATTGTGTTCTGATCTCCTGGGGTTTATGGTATGCCCATTTCCTGGGGTCTTTTGTATGCCCATCGCCTGGGGTCTATTGTGTGCCCATCTCCTTGGGTCTATTGTGTTCCCATCACCTAAGTGCTACTGTGTGCTCATCTCCTGGGTCTATGGTGTGCCAATTTCCTGGGGTCTTTTGTATGCCCATCTCCTGGGATCTATTGTGTGTCCATCCTTTGGGGCCTAGCCACAGGAGAACATGAAAACAATATAAGCATTAAAGCTGGATTCCAGACAAATAGCGAAACACATGGTTGAGATAAAAAGATATGAGCTGTCTTACTTGTCAAACTATTTAGGTTTCTGTCCATCCAGTCCTGAGATTTACACGGCCTTGACAACAAGCATACCCTAGTGACCAGTGACGAGCTTGGGTTCAGCCTTGGACTCGGTCCAAACCCAAGTTTGGTTGAACCCAGAAGTTAGCTGTCCTTGATGGGCCAATGAACCCGCAGCCGGTGTAGACAAATGGGCGGGGATACTCGTGACATGGTTGACCTCATATGGGCTCATGGCCATTTAAGGTCAATATCACGGGCATCCCCGTTCCATTAAATTTCATTGATTAATGTATTAACCACATGCTGACCACTCACAGTAAATATACTCCGAGAGGGTGGCAGATGCTGGCAAAATCACATACCTGTATGTCGGCCCATTCTTCCGGGTTCGGCAGCGCGCATTTGCATACCTCCTGCCGACCTGTGCTGTGTCCAATCACTGAGTTTGGCAGCTAATTTCAGCCAATGATTTTGGCTGAGGTCAGCTGATCGGCTGTGTCCAATCACAACACAGAGTTCTGTGTGTTTACAAACACACAGAACTCTGTGTACAGGGAGCGGCGATCTTGCTGATTCTTCTCCCTGAAAAGCAGGGAGAAAAAAACAGCCAGATAGTAAAGTAAAAGCAGCACACATTACATATTGTTAGTTTTTTTTTTTGTTACCAAAAACATGAAGCAGAATACATATTGGCCTAAATTTATGAAGAAATTCAATTTTTAAAAATTTTTAATTGAATATGTTTTCATAGCAGAAAGTGAAAAATGTTTGGTCTTTGATTTATATAATAAATAATATAATAATAATAAACGATATTATATATATATATATATATATATATATATATATATATATATATATAGATATATATATATATATATATATATATATATATAATATAGATTTATATCTATATATATATATATATCTATATCTATATATATATATATATAATATCGTTTATAAATTTATTATTATATATATACACTATATAAAAAGTATATATATATATATATATATATATGTATATACTTTTTATATATATAAAATAAATACATTTAATAATATATATAATATATAATAAATATATATATATATATATATATAAATAATAAAAATAGAAAACCCAGTGGTGATTAAATGCCACCAAAAGAAAGCTCTATTTGTGCGAAAAAAAAATTATATCAATGTCATCTGGGTACAGCTTTAAATGGCCGCGGAATTGTCACTTAAAGAAGCGCAGTGCTGAAAAGCAGAAAAATGTCCAGGTCATTAAGGGGGTAAAACCTTCTGGAGGTCAAGTGGTTAAACTGATTTTTCCGTCCCGTAATACACTTTGTGGTCCTCACACTGAAAAGTTTGGAGACTCCTGTAGAGGATCAGACAGGAAGTCTTGCACATGTGCTTGAAGAATCTTTTACCTTATTACTGTTTTAATGTAAGGAAATCGAGATTTCATGTTTTTTTTCAGTTTCCATAACAAGCAAACCCAAAACTTCGCCCAGTGACTGCATTGGATAGTTGCGGCTCGCGTTGCGCTCTGGGAAAGCTGCCAAGTTACATGTTGATACTTTGTGTCATATGTTTTGCTACGTTGTGGAGACACGCTCGGGGCCCGGGCAGGCGGCCAGCTCTGACACTGTCACAATTTATAATTCCCGACTCCAAGAATTACAAACTGGACGCATATTGAGACGTACTGGTTCTGAGTAGTGTTGAGCGAACACGGACTGTATTATTCGTGTTCGTACCGAATAATTGGATTTTTTGTACCCGAACACGGACACGGACACTTTACTGTATGTTCGGGTAAAAATCCGTGTTCGGTCGTTTTATTTCCGGGTTTTGCATGCTTTGGCGCTCTTTTCATGGCGGGCTTTCAACAGCCAATCAACAATCGTTTAACTGGTGTGCCTTAAGCCATCCCAGCCATGCCTGCAAATGTCTCAGTAGCTGTGATTGGCCGTCTGAAGCATGTGACCAAGTCTTTATAAGTTCGAGGCAGCCGCAGCGGCGTCATTATGCTGCTTAGATTCAGGGACAGAGCACACATCAACGTGCTGGCTGCTGATTAGGGAAAGATAGGCAGGAAAAAACCATTTGTGTCCGGATAGAATTGAGGGACAGGTCGGAGTGTTTAGGCAGGGCGAGTTGTAGGCATTTTAGGGATAGAGTCTGCTGAATTATAGGGTCAGTGTCTTCTACAAACTACAATCGATATTGCTGTGTGAGGGGTGGGGTGAATCTGCACTCAATCCTGATCTACGATCTCTTCTCAATCCTGTTAGGGACAGAGTCTGCTGAATTTTAGGGAAACTGTGTTCTACAAACTACAATCGATATTGCTGTGTGGTGTGGGATTGGAGATAGGTAGGTGTCAGTGATCCACATCCATTTTTCTGTGTGTGAGCTGCAGTGAACACAATCTTTTTGGGCTGCAGTGAACACAATCTTTTTGGGCTGCAGTGAACACAATCTTTTTGGGCTGCAGTGAACACAATCTTTTTGGGCTGCAGTGAACACAATCTTTTTGGGGTGCAGTGAACAAAATCTTTTGGGGTGCAGTGAACACAATCCTTTTTGGTGTGCAGTGAACACAATCTTTGTGGGGTGCAGTGAACAAAATCCTTTGTGGGGTGCAGTGAACACAATCTTTTTGGGGTGCAGTGAACAAAATCCTTTTTGGGGTGCAGTGAACAACATCCTTTTTGGGGTGCAGTGAACACAATCTTTTTGGGGTGCAGTGAACAAAATCCTTTGTGGGGTGCAGTGAACACAATCTTTTTGGGGTGGAGTGAACAACATCCTTTTTGGGGTGCAGTGAACAAAATCCTTTTTGGGGTGCAGTGAACAAAATCATTTTTGGGGTGCAGTGAACACAATCTTTTTGGGGTGCAGTGAACACAATCTTTGTGGGGTGCAGTGAACACAATCTTTTTGGGGTGGAGTGAACAACATCCTTTTTGGGGTGCAGTGAACAACATCCTTTTTGGGGTGCAGTGAACACAATCTTTTTGGGGTGCAGTGAACACAATCTTTGTGGGGTACAGTGAACAGAATCTTTGTGGGGTGCAGTGAACACAATCTTTGGGGGGTACAGTGAACACAATCTTTGTGAGGTGCAGTGAACACAATCTTTGTGGGGTGCAGTGAACACAATCATTGTGGGGTGCAGTGAACTCAATCTTTGTGGGGTACAGTGAACACAATCTCATACTTCTGAAGGTTTGAGGGTGCTGCCTGTTCCATACTCCCCCTACTCCTCATCTAGCCTTTTAGGGGTACAAACAATAGTAATTGGGGCCTAGTGTGGTTGTGTACGTGTGATATACATACACTTTTTTGGGATCATATTTTCTATTCCGCTATTTAATCAAAAACCTTTGGGGATCAGTTAAATTGGGGGATAGTCTGTGTTGGTACGTGTGAGAGAGATCCACCTTTCCAAGTTGTTGGGGTTCATCTCATACTTCTGAAGGTTTGAGGGTGCTGCCTGTTCCATACTCCCCCTACTCCTAGCCTTTTAGGGGTACAAACAATAGTAATTGGGGCCTAGTGTGGTTGTGTACGTGTGATATACATACACTTTTTTGGGATCATATTTTCTATTCCGCTATTTAATCAAAAACCTTTGGGGATCAGTTAAATTGGGGGATAGTCTGTGTTGGTACGTGTGAGAGAGATCCACCTTTCCAAGTTGTTGGGGTTCATCTCATACTTCTGAAGGTTTGAGGGTGCTGCCTGTTCCATACTCCCCCTACTCCTAGCCTTTTAGGGGTACAAACAATAGTAATTGGGGCCTAGTGTGGTTGTGTACGTGTGATATACATACACTTTTTTTGGATCATATTTTCTATTCCGCTATTTAATCAAAAACCTTTGGGGATCAGTTAAATTGGGGGATAGTCTGTGTTGGTACGTGTGAGAGAGATCCACCTTTCCAAGTTGTTGGGGTTCATCTCATACTTCTGAAGGTTTGAGGGTGCTGCCTGTTCCATACCCCCCCTACTCCTCATCTAGCCTTTTAGGGGTACAAACAATAGTAATTGGGGCCTAGTGTGGTTGTGTACGTGTGATATACATACACTTTTTTGGGATCATATTTTCTATTCCGCTATTTAATCAAAAACCTTTGGGGATCAGTTAAATTGGGGGATAGTCTGTGTTGGTACGTGTGAGAGAGATCCACCTTTCCAAGTTGTTGGGGTTCATCTCATACTTCTGAAGGTTTGAGGGTGCTGCCTGTTCCATACTCCCCCTACTCCTAGCCTTTTAGGGGTACAAACAATATTAATTGGGGCCTAGTGTGGTTGTGTACGTGTGATATACATACACTTTTTTGGGATCATATTTTCTATTCCGCTATTTAATCAAAAACCTTTGGGGATCAGTTAAATTGGGGGATAGTCTGTGTTGGTACGTGTGAGAGAGATCCACCTTTCCAAGTTGTTGGGGTTCATCTCATACTTCTGAAGGTTTGAGGGTGCTGCCTGTTCCATACTCCCCCTACTCCTAGCCTTTTAGGGGTACAAACAATAGTAATTGGGGCCTAGTGTGGTTGTGTACGTGTGATATACATACACTTTTTTGGGATCATATTTTCTATTCCGCTATTTAATCAAAAACCTTTGGGGATCAGTTAAATTGGGGGATAGTCTGTGTTGGTACGTGTGAGAGAGATCCACCTTTCCAAGTTGTTGGGGTTCATCTCATACTTCTGAAGGTTTGAGGGTGCTGCCTGTTCCATACTCCCCCTACTCCTCATCTAGCCTTTTAGGGGTACAAACAATAGTAATTGGGGCCCAGTGTGGTTGTGTACGTGTGATATACATACACTTTTTTGGGATCATATTTTCTATTCCGCTATTTAATCAAAAACCTTTGGGGATCAGTTAAATTGGGGGATAGTCTGTGTCGGTACGTGTGAGAGAGATCCACCTTTCCAAGTTGTTGGGGTTCATCTCATACTTCTGAAGGTTTGAGGGTGCTGCCTGTTCCATACCCCCCCTACTCCTCATCTAGCCTTTTAGGGGTACAAACAATAGTAATTGGGGCCTAGTGTGGTTGTGTACGTGCGAGATACATACACTTTTTTTGATCATATTTCCTATTCCGCTATTCAATAAAAACCTTTGAGGATCAATTGAATTGCGGGATAGTCTGTGTCGGTACGTGTGAGAGAGATCCACCTTTCCAAGTTGTTGGGGTTCATCTCATACTTCTGAAGGTTTGAGGGTGCTGCCTGTTCCATACTCCCCCTACTCCTCATCTAGCCTTTTAGGGGTACAAACAATAGTAATTGGGGCCCAGTGTGGTTGTGTACGTGTGATATACATACACTTTTTTTGGATCATATTTTCTATTCCGCTATTTAATCAAAAACCTTTGGGGATCAGTTAAATTGGGGGATAGTCTGTGTTGGTACGTGTGAGAGAGATCCACCTTTCCAAGTTGTTGGGGTTCATCTCATACTTCTGAAGGTTTGAGGGTGCTGCCTGTTCCATACTCCCCCTACTCCTCATCTAGCCTTTTAGGGGTACAAACAATAGTAATTGGGGCCCAGTGTGGTTGTGTACGTGTGATATACATACACTTTTTTGGGATCATATTTTCTATTCCGCTATTTAATCAAAAACCTTTGGGGATCAGTTAAATTGGGGGATAGTCTGTGTCGGTACGTGTGAGAGAGATCCACCTTTCCAAGTTGTTGGGGTTCATCTCATACTTCTGAAGGTTTGAGGGTGCTGCCTGTTCCATACCCCCCCTACTCCTCATCTAGCCTTTTAGGGGTACAAACAATAGTAATTGGGGCCTAGTGTGGTTGTGTACGTGCGAGATACATACACTTTTTTTGATCATATTTCCTATTCCGCTATTCAATAAAAACCTTTGAGGATCAATTGAATTGCGGGATAGTCTGTGTCGGTACGTGTGAGAGAGATCCACCTTTCCAAGTTGTTGGGGTTCATCTCATACTTCTGAAGGTTTGAGGGTGCTGCCTGTTCCATACTCCCCCTACTCCTCATCTAGCCTTTTAGGGGTACAAACAATAGTAATTGGGGCCCAGTGTGGTTGTGTACGTGTGATATACATACACTTTTTTTGGATCATATTTTCTATTCCGCTATTTAATTTAACTGGGCCTCCATGCGAGACCTGTGTGCCTTGTTGCGCTGTTTTGAGTACTCCACCAACATGGCCAGTGGCAATGACGCCGTTCTCAGCTTAACTATCCCACTTCTATGCCTCCTTGAAAAAACAATTCGGGCGATGATGGAAGAGGATGTGGCACAGGATGAGGAGGAGGAGGAGGATGAAGAGGTAACATTTCCAAGGCTTTCAGGGCAGTCATTCGCAAGGGGCTCCGAGGGTGGGTTCCTGCACACGCAAACGCCAGGGACGCAATTGTCCAGCAGGGGCACAGTTCTGGAGGATGAGGAGGATGAGGAGGAGGAGGAGCTGGAGGAGGAGATGGAACCATGTTCACAGCAGGGTGGCACCCAGGCCAGCTCATGGCCATCACTGGTGCGTGGCTGGGGGGATACAGAGGACACGGACGATACACCTCCCACAGAGGACAGCCTTTAGTCGCCTCTGGGCAGCCTGGCACACATGAGCGATTACATGCTGCAGTGTCTCCACAACGACCGCCGAGTTGCCCACATTCTAACTTGTGCTGATTACTGGGTGGCCACGCTGCTGGATCCCCGTTACAAGGACAACGTACCGTCCTTAATTCACTCACTGGAGCGCGATCGCAAGATGCGCGAGTACAAGCGCACGCTGGTAGACGCCATGCTGCTGGCATTCCCATCTGACAGCGGGGCCACAGTGGAAGCACAAGGCAGAGGAGGAGGAGGAGGAGGTCGCCAACGCAACCAGGGCACCGCCAGCACCTCAGAAGGCAGGGTTAGCATGGCCGAAATGTGGAAAAGCTTTGTCAGCACGCCACAACAAACAGCAGCACCAGCAGCTCAGATGGAACGTCTTAGCAGGAGGCAGCATTTTACCAACATGGTGGAGCAGTATGTGTGCACACGCCTACATGTAGTGAATGACGGGTCTGCCCCCTTCAACTTCTGGGTCTCCAAATTGGGCACATGGCTTGAGCTTGCCCTTTACGCCTTGGAGGTGCTGGCGTGCCCTGCAGCCAGTGTATTATCTGAACGGGTATTTAGCACGGCTGGGGGCGTTATAACAGACAAGCGCAGCCGCCTGTCCAGAGACAATGTGGACAAGCTCACGTTCATTAAAATGAACCAGGCATGGATCCCACGGGACTTTTCCGTACCTTATGCAGAATAGCAATGGATACCGACCTTACCCACCCATTGTTCCATTTTTGCTCTTTCTCACTCTTTTGGGGTGTACCCTCATTTAAAATTTTTGAAAAGAAGCAGTGTTGGCTACCTCGTCCTCCTCCTCAGGGCCAGATTAATGTAGGGGCTATTGGAGCTGCAGCTCCAGGCCCCTACCTTTTATATAGGCCCCGGGTTGGCCATATTCACTGTTACCGCTCTTCTGTCACTTGTAAACACAGAAGTCTGGCTTCTATGCTCGCTTCCCCAGGCAGCACCCTCAGAACCTCCCCACACAGCGTGAAGGCCGGACAAGGAGGGACAGTTGGCGATGCATGGATGTGTTTATGGGCTTCAGAGACAGCATCCCATGTTGAATTAGGCATGCATGGCTGCACCCTTCCTCCTCTGGGTGCATGGCAAGGCACGGCCCTTAAGGCCCTTCAAAATCCTCAGCACCAAGCCCATGATGCTGTTAATCCGGCCCTGGTCCTCCTCCACCGCCGCTTCCACCTACACCGCCCATAGGTGTGCGCAGCCTATTGCATTAAGGTGTGCACCCCAAAGTTGAAATACACATGCATGTGTTTGCCAGCAGGGAGAGTAATGTATCGGGGCCATGTACCTGTAGGCAAGGAGAAATAGAGCAGAGCAGGTCCCAGGGAGATCTTTCCCATCTCCTCACTGGCAATGCTATGTGCCCTAGGTGATTAGGGTGTGCCCAGGCACACCCAGCACACCCTGTGCGCACGCCTATGTCACCGCCACATCCACCACCACCTCAACCTCCCTCCTACTCCATATGGGCCTCGTCCTTCAGAGATGAAGAAGAACATTGTTTTATTTTTCTGTTTTTTTTTTGTTGTTTTAAGTTATTTCCCTATCCACATTTGTTTGCAGAGCACTTGCCATGCTCTTAATTACGTTTTGCTGCCATTTGCAGCACTCTAGCCCTTTCCTTTGGTGTTTTAGAGCCATTTTAGTGCCTTAAAGTTCGGGTCCCCATTGACTTCAATGGGGTTCGGTGTCCGGGAAAAGTTCGGTAAAAGTCCGGGACACGGACCCGGACTTTTTTTTAAAGTTCGGCCGAACCCGTCGAACACGGACATCTAGGTGTTCGCTCAACCCTAGTTCTGAGCAACCAAAGTAACGATAGTGACTGTTCATATTGTACCTGGGATTCTGTCTGCATGGAGTTTGTATGTTCTTATGTCTTTCCATTCATATACTGTCCATACTATTAGATTGCAGGGGCTTAGATTGTGAGCTCTGTGGGCTACAAGGCCCCGATATGAGCAAGTCTCCTTCTTCGTGTTTGTTCAGTGGACTTGACGGCTCCCCTAGAGGAATGCGGCACTTCTCTCTCACAAGTGCTGGGTGTGTTCGAAGGCCTGGAGATATAACGAACCCGCGTTGGCACGTTGCCACCATTAACTTATTTTATTGTTCTTCAGGACATTTACCTTTTCCTGAGAAAGCACATTCCATGCATTCAATTGCTTCTTATTGGGCTCTAGACGGTTTTTGCTTAGTTTGAGCAGACTTGGAGGACGGCTGCCAGGTCACCTCCGCACAGATCTTGTAGACGAAGTTTGCGCTTTGGATAATTCTCTTATTGTTGTCCTTTCTGATTTTCTGCTATGTGCCACGTGATTTCGTGAGAGCTTGTCTGAGGTTGGGAACAAACGGCCGTTCACAGTGCCATCTCTCTCCATCATGATTTGGGAGAGAAAAGAGGAGAATGCTGCAGAGGGACGTGGGGCAGAGGGAAGTCTGTAGGTCACATTGTATACCTATGTACAAAGAGATCTGCTCTCTTCACTGCTGGGGGACTCTGCTCCTTCCTCTATCTAATGCTCCTGGAATTCTCAGCATTGCTGTCAGCTCCACCTGGCAGCAATGATCAGCAGCTCAGCTCTCCTCCTTCCCCCTATCAGTAGTGACTCAGCAGCTCAGCTCCCCTGCTCTCCTTCCCAGCAGTGACTCAGCAGCTCAGCTCCCTTGCTCTGCTTTCCAGCAATGACTTGCCAGCTCAGCTCCCCTGCTCTCCTTTTCAGCAGTGATTCAGCAGCTCAGCTCCACTGCTCTCCTTTCCAGCAGTGACTCAGCAGCTCAGCTCCCTTGCTCTGCTTTCCAGCAGTGACTCATCAGCTCAGCTCCCCTGATTACCTTCCCAGCAGTGACTCAGCAGCTCAGCTTCTCTGCTCTCCTTCCCAGGAGTGACTCAGCAGCTTAGCTCCAATGCTCTCCTTCCCAGCAGCGACTCAGCAGCTCAGCCCTCCTGCTCTCTTTCCTAGCAGTAACTCAGCAGCTCAGCTCCCCTCCTCCCCCTCCCAGCATTGACACAGCAGCTCAGCTCCCCTGCTCTCCTTCCCAGTAGTGACTCAGCAGCTCAGCCCCCCTCCTTCCCCCTCCCAGCAGTGACTCAGCAGCTCAGCTCCCTTACTCTGCTTTCCAGCAGTGACTTGCCAGCTCAGCTCCCCTGCTCTCCTTCTCAGCAGTGATTCAGCAGCTCAGCTCCACTGCTCTCCTTTCCAGCAGTGACTCAGCAGCTCAGCTCCCTTGCTCTGCTTTCCAGCAGTGACTTGCAAGCTCAGCTCCCCTGATCTCCTTTTCAGCACTGACTCAGCAGCTCAGCTCCCCTGCTTACCTTGCCAGCAGTGACTCAGCAGCTCTGCTCCTCTGTTCTCCTTCTCAGGAGCGACTCAGCAGCTTAGCTCCCCTGCTATCCTTCCCAAAAGTGACTCGCCAGCTCAGCTCTTCTGCTCTCTTTCCCAGCAGTAACTCAGCAGCTCAGCTCCTCTCCTTCCCCCTTACCAGCAGTGACACAGCAGCTCAGCTCACCTGCTCTTCTTCCCAGCAGTGACTCAGCAGCTCAGCTCCCCTCCTTCCCCCTCCCAGCAGTGACTCAGTAGCTAAGCTCACCCTGCCCCCACCCCCCATCCAGCAGTGACTTAGCAGCTTAGCACACCCTGATCCACCTGCCAGCAGTGACTCGGAAGTTCGTCCCCCTGCACCTCTCAGCAGTTACTTAGCAGCTCAGATCCCCTGGCTTCCATCTCTCAGCAATGACTCATAAGTTAGCAGCTTAGCTCACCCTGCTCCCCTCTTCCAGCAGTGACTTAGCAGCTCAGCTCACTCTGCTCTCCCTCCTAGCATTTACTCAGCTGATCAACTCCCTTTGCTTTCTCTTCCCAGCAGTGACTCAGAAGCTAAGCTCACTCTGCTCTCCCTCCCAGCAGTTACTCAGCTGCTCACCTCTCCTTGCTTTGCCCTCTCAGTAGTGATTCAGCAGCTCAGCCCCCCTGCTCCCCCTCCCAGCAGTGACTCCTCAGCTCACCCTGCTCTCCCTCCCAGCAGTTACTCAGCTGCTAAGTTCCTCTTGCTTTCTCCTTTCAACAGTGACTCAGCAGCTCAGCTCACCTTGCTTTCCCCCTCCAACAGTGACTCAGCAGCTCAGTCCACCTTGCTTTTCCCTTCCAACAGTGACTCGGCAGCTCAGCTCATCCTGCTCCCTCTCTTAGCATTGACTCAGCAGCTCTGCTCACAATGCTCCAGGCAGCTTCCAAGCTTTTAATCTCTAATGCAACCACAGAGCAGGTGACACAGAGAGAGAAAAACTGTGAGCCCAGACTCCAATTGTCATGAATTTGAGGATGGATTTCTCCACAGTGCCTGAAGCTACAGAGGTCAGTGGAGGTTAGTTTTAAAGCTTTTGTGCTGCTTGTAAACAATACATAAATTATCTATATATAACCTCAGCTATATTTCTACTAAAATGAGTTAGTTAACCAGGTTACAGGTGGAGTCAACAGCAAAAAAACAAAACAGTAGTGCAAATCTGTAAAGACTTGGTTGATGTACTTTCACCTTTGTGGGGCAGCTTTATAACAGACAGAACTGTCAGAATTCGCATCTCTCTTGTACGAAGCCGAAAATACAACCTGTGTTACCTATAGCTGCCAGTCAGCTGTCTTCCTCTATTGTTGTAGTGCTGACCTGATGGAAGGTGAAATCTGCCTTACGGAATTCATGGGGATGAATTCAAGGACCTTTGTGAAAATAGCTGGTTGTGTCCCTCTCATGAAGGAAGAGGGATGTTCTTATGAAGTAAAGGATTCGGGGAGCTGGATGTAATTAATTCAGGTGTCACCGACATGTAATATAATTGCTACTTACATACTTTTCTGTTTCCCTGTGCGCACGCTGAAAGCCTCCCATGGGCAAACCTCCACCAGAACAACAAAACGTTTAGCAGCACGAGCTCTGATAATAACTGTGCGCGGAGCTACAATTCGCTGTCATATTTGTTAACATAAGTGAAAGCTGCCACGCCGCCCCTTCCACAGGGTGTCCAATAGAACAGCGCCTCTAATGGTTGGGTTATTATGCTGCAATGAGTCACATTAGAGGAATAAAGAAACCTCCCAGGTCACAATGTGGTTAGTAGGAAGCTATAGGGCCCCCTCCATGTCCTGTAGAACGGCGCCTCCAGTGGTTGGGTTATTACGCTGCAATGACTAACAATATTCAGGAGAATGATGAAACCTCCAAGGATACAATGTGTTTAGTAGGAAGTCATTAGGGCCTCTCCCTGTCCAGTAGAATGGAGCCTCCAGTGGTTGCGTTATTATGCTGCAATAACTGACATTAGAGGAAATATGAAAGCTCCCAGGATAAAATGTGGTTAGCAGGAATCCATAGGGACGCATCCATGTCCAATGGAAGAGCACCTCTAGTGGTTGGGTTATTATGCTGCAATAACTGACATTAGAGGAATGATGTAACCTCCTAGGATACAATGTGTTTAGTAGGAAGCCATAGGGGCCCCTCCAAGTCCAATGGAACAGCGCCTCCAGTGGTTGGGTTATTATGCTGCAACAGCAAACATTAGGGTAATGATGAAACCTCCCAGAACAGAATATGGTTAGTAGGAAGCCATAAGGCCCCTCCATGTCCAATAGAACGACGCCTCCAGTGTTTGGGTATTATGCTGCAGTAACTAACATTAGTCAGGAGAATGATGAAACCTCCCAAGGTACACTGTGGTTAGTAGGAAGCCATAGGGGCCCCTGCATGTCCAATAGAATGGTGCCTCCAGTGGTTGGGTATTATGCCGCAGTAACTAACATTAGTCAGGAGAATGATGAAACCTCCCAGGGTACACTGTGGTTAGTAGGAAGCCATAGGGGCCCCTGCATGTCCAATAGAACGGTGCCTCCAGTGGTTGGGTTATTATACTGCAACAACTAACAATAGTCAGAGGATTGATGAAACCTCCCAGGACACATTGTGGTTGGGAGGAAGCCATAGGGGCCCCTGCATGTCCAATAGAACGGTGCCTCCAGTGGTTGGGTTATTATACTGCAACAACTAACAATAGTCAGAGGATTGATGAAACCTCCCAGGACACATTGTGGTTGGGAGGAAGCCATAGAGATGCATCAATGTCCAATGGAACGGTGCCTACAGTGATTAGTTTATTATGCTGCAATAACTAACAATAGTCAGAGGATTGATGAAACCTCCCAGTACACAATGTGGATGGGAGGAAGCCATAGGGATGCATGAATGTCCAATGGAACAGCGCCTTCAATGGTTGGGGTATTTTACAGCAACAACTAACATCAGTCAGAGAATTAATGAGACCTTCCAGGACACAATGTAGAGTAGGAAGACATTAGGGCCCCACCATGTCCAAAAGAACAGCATCCTCAGTAGTTGGGGTATTGTACAGCAGTAAAGATTATACCCTCCGGGACACAACATGGATAGTAGGAAAATATTGAGGTTCCTCCATGTCTAAAAGAACAGCGCCCCCTGTGGTTAGGATATTTTACAGCAACAACCAACATCAGTCAGAGGACTGCTGAGACCTTCCAGGAAAAAAAAATGTGATTAGTGGGAAGCCCTAGGGACCCCTCCGTGCACGATAGAATGGCACCTCCACTGGTTGGGCTATTGTACAGCAGTAACTAACATCAGTCAGAGGATTGCTCAGGGCACAATGTGGATATCAGGAGACCTTAGGGACCCCTCCGTGTCCAATAAAACAGCGCCTCAGTGGAGGGCATTATACAGCAATACCTAACATCAATGACGAAGGAAATGCTTCCTCCTGCCTGCAGCAGACTGATGACATCATCTCATCCTAAGAAA